>NC_056727.1:13240645-13243145 GCF_019279795.1 Protopterus annectens | reverse complement strand
GATCTCCCATCCATTGGTCAAGATTTCTCTTGAACAAGGCCAGCGAGGTGCTCTGCCTCACATATACCGGGATTTTGTTCCACAGCATAGGGAGTCTTTGGGTGATGAATCTATCCCTCCAGCACGTCCTATTAATAGCCGTGTCGAGGTTTAAGTCTCCCGCCCTTGTGGCTCTGATGGATCTAGATTTTTTGAGGTGAAGCATATTCATCAAATCTGGGTTTGACATGGCCTTGTATGTTAGGCAAAGGTCACCTCTGAGCAAGCGGTGGCGACTGAATAGAGCTGGAGTTCTTTCAGTCGGGCAGCATAGGACAGATTTTTGAGACCCTTTATCCTTTTGGTGAGGAACCTTTGTGGCCTCTCCAGCTGCTGCAAGTGTCAGGTCAGATACATTCCGAATGGGGCATTGTACTCAATCATTGGTCTGATGAGTGATGAGTAAAGGGAGACCATGACCTCCCTTGATCTAGATGAGAATCCCTTCATGATAAGGTGGGCAATGTAGAAGGTCTTCCTAACTACTTAAGCTACATGGGTGTCGAATGACAGACTACAATCAACCTGGGTCCCCAAGTCCCTGATAACTTCTTCTGTGCTCAGTGGATTGCCACCTATTTGGTAGCTAGGGGTAACCTTGTTTTTCCCGAAGGGTATGACTATGCATTTTTTGGCATTTAACTTTAGGCCATGGCTCTGGCACCAGTTATCCGTTTCTGTGAGACCCTTCTGAAGGATATCTGTGTCAGATGTGTTTTCTACTATGGCGCCCAGTTTGCAGTCATCTGCAAACTTTGTCAGCCATAACCCTCCTGTGTTTGCTTGTACTGAAAAGTAGATGCCAAACAAGAGTGGGCCCAGGACTGAGCCCTGTGGGACACCACTTGTGACAGGCTTTGAGTCTGACATGGCGCCAGCAACTCTGACCCTGTGGGTTCTGTCACTCAGCCAGTTTGCAACCCATCTTGTGATGTATGGGTGAACATTTAAGCTGATGAGTTTTTCAATGATACCCGAGTGAGGTATTGTATCGAAGGCCTTCGCCAGATCGAGGTAGGCTGTATGGACTGCCTTTCCCTCATCAATGGCTTTGGTGACTGTTTTGAAAAAGTCAACCAAGTTTAAAAGGCATGATCTGCCTTTGACAAAGCCAAACTGGGTTGGATCCAAGGTCTGCAATTTCCCTATGTCTTTATTTATGAGGTCCATTATGATCCTCTCCATGGCTTTGCAGATAAGGCTTGTCAAGCTAATAGGCCGGTAATTTCCAGGGTCGGTGGAGGCACCGCCTTTGTGAAGTGGGACCACAGTTGCAGTCGCCACTCCTGATCCAGAGGTAACACTTTGATTAAATAGCTGTCCTAGCTGTGGGTTTAATTCCTCATCGAGTTCGTGGAGCACACAGCCGGGGACACCATCGGGTCCCATGGATGCTGTGTTTTTTGCTTTGGAGAGAGCAGTTCTAACTTGGGCGTTGGAAATGTTTGGGGGGCTGCAATCGTTTGGTATAGATATCTCTCCTTTTGGGGGGGGGGAGAAGTTTGCACTGAACCTGTCAGCCAGTATGTTGGCAATGTCTGTAGGATCAGTAATCTTCACATCATTTTGGACTAGTTCTGAGCATATCTGGGAGTTTCCTCCCAGGTTTCTATAGCTAAAGAATGTCTTATGATTGTCTTTTGAGTCTTTAGCTATTTTTCTCTCAAAATTTGCTTTGGATGATTTTATGAGAGCTCTTAGTTTTTACTTATAGTGATCAAGGGTGTCTTACCTTTTAAGGATTTTGCTCTATCTTGTAGTAGCTTCCTCCTTTTGTTGTAGAGTTTGTTTATGGCTGGGGTCCACCAGACTGGATGCTTGCCTTTGGTACAAAGAGTCTTTGTTTTGCTTGGGATTGCCTTATCCATGCAGTCCTGCAGGTGCTGGTAGAAGGCATTTGTAAGTGATTCAGCGGCTTGAGTACTGTTTTCCGCCAGCCTGGGGCCTTAAAGGAGACCACACTAGTATTTAGAAGTGTGAAGTCGGCTATTATGAAGTTCTTTACTGTGGTCTTTTTTATTTCAGGTGGGGGTGGGATGAGGACCTCCAGCGAGATTAGTTTGTGATCTGATCTCACCAGTGAGGGGTATACTTCTGGTGTTGAACATTGTGCTCCCATGTTCGTGATGATGAGATCAAGTATGTTATCTCCTCTTGTGGGGATGGTGACTAGTTGTTCCATGGCATTTGAGTTTATGAATTCCAGGAACTTTTGGGCTAGGGTGTTTGGGCTTGAGTAGTGTTCCCAGTCTATATTAGGGTAATTGAAGTCACCTAGTATGATGGTGTTTGGTGATACATTTATCCCTCTAGTGTTTTCAGGAAGGCCATGTGAGGTTCCTGAGTTTGTGAGGGTGGCCTGTAACATGCTACAATTTGCAGAGCAGTCTTGCCTATGGTTAATTGCACCTGGATGGTCTCCGATGCATCGTGCGTTGCCACCAGTCTTGAGGTGTGGGTG
>NC_056727.1:13218145-13235645 GCF_019279795.1 Protopterus annectens | reverse complement strand
GGGTAGCAATGGTCTCACCTTGTGGAGCAAGTTTTGCTAACTTGGTGATGGCCCATTGGGAACACCAACATGCATTATCATCTCTAATATGTTTTATACTAGATGTTTAAATGATATATTTATTTTATTTAAAGGAAATAAAGAAGCTGCCAATAACATGACCAAACACTTAAATAGTACTACTAGTTTCTTTAGGTTTACAAGTAACTTCCAGGAACAATGGATTTCATACTTAGATGTTGACCTTAGGAAGAACAAAGTTAGGAAGTCATACGCTGCAAGAATATATAGTAAAGAAACTTATTCCAATTCAATGCTACATTTTTCTAGCTCACACCCACTTCATCAAAAACAATCAGTGATTAAGGGACAGTTAGTGCAAGCTGCGAGAATGATCACTGAGGAAGAAACATTCCTTGAAGAATGTGACATATTAAAACAGATGTTTTTATGTAGAGGGTACCCAAAGACTATAATCATGGAATTAATGATTGAAGTACAACATAAAAGAAGATCTGGCATTTATAAACCCATTCTAGGTATGGCACAAACCACTATTATGCCTGGTACATTATTAGATAGTGTCATTATGAATGACATAGGCTCTGTAAGTGCCAGACATACGGGGCAAAATCAAAACATAGGTTTCACTGTTAGTTTTACTGCACCCTTTAGTTTTGATGCTTATAGCATTAGAAACATTTTATAAAGGAACTAGAATTTATTGTTGACTGAAATGGAAGTAGTAAGTAAATTAGGAGAACACCCCATTACTATATTTAAAAGGGGTAGGAATATGAAATCTTTACTGGAAGCACACAAAGTGACTGCCTTTAGAACACCAGGCATGGACAAATGTGAAGCTTGTAGTTTTTGTAAATATATGTCCTCAGGCCACTCTTTTACTATTCGTGACAGGTTGCATAGAATTAATGGGAGATACAACTGCAACTCTAAATCTGTCATTTATCTTGCCCAGTGCCAGGTATGCCCAGCATTTTACATCAGGAAAACCAACAGGAAATTAAAGGAAAGGGTGCATGAGCATATCTATAGCATTAGTAAGGGTAAAACAGAGAATGCTTTGGCAAGACACTGTGCTAATCATCTTGGACACACTTTTCATTTTAGAGTTATTGAACAAATTGTACCAAACATGAAAGGGGACCCCTTTTCATTAATGCTAGAAAAGCAAGAAGTCCTCTGGCTATTACGTTTGGACTCATGCAGACAACCAGGCTTGAATGAAATTATCTCAGTTTCTTCTATTCTGAAGTTGAGAAGCTTTATTAGATGATTTACTGCTGACCTTTTCTTACAACAAACTATTGAAGCACTGCGTTTGATTGTATGACATTTAATTTAGTTTAGTATGTGTATGTTTATCTTAACTAATTTATAATTTTGAGGTTATTAAGTTTACTAGTTTTATATATGACTCCAGTCCTCAACAGATTAAGTGCTAGTGACTGCATAACTTATTGGCAACATTTCTATACGTTTATATATGTTTTTAATAACATACTTTTAAATTAAGTAACTAGTTTTGTTAATTTGTTAATTTACTTGATAGTGTGCGGATAAATTCGATTGGTGAATTTTCTTTTTGGAGGGAGTTTGTACGCTTTACAAAAAGTAGGTTTTGTCAATGTAATTTTGTCTGAAGAAGTCCAGTCATTTGACTGGATGAAAAGCACTTTACATTGTATCTGTCTTTTTTTATTTTTTATTAAATAGTTGTGTGGAGGTATTTCAGTTCCCCTGTTGGCTTTTTTTTTCTTTTTTTTTTAAGCTTTAACTAGCTATTTAGTTGGACTGATAAAATTGAAAAATCAGATGTTGTAATGAAGAAAAAGCTGGCTGAGTGAGAGTCAGCTCAAAAAGATCAATTTCAAAAAATGCTAAGAGTTAGAGGACAGAGCATGCAGGAAAAAAAAGAGATTTTTTTGATGTAGCAGAGAAAGGGAATGAACAGACTGTATTAGCTTTATGAAAGCACAAATAAACAATTTGACTGGTGTTCCACAGCAGAAATTGTCAATTGAAAGAGCACATTGAGTGTATACTCCAATCCTGGCCATGAGAAAAAAGTCAAAACCTGTATTAGTAAAGCTGCAATCATACTAGCAGGAAGAGTTGATCTTGACAAAACTGTGGCAGAAGAGAAAAATATTCAAAATTAGAAACTGCTGAGTATTTCTGGAAAATGATTATTCACTGTAAATCAGGCAGAAAATAAACAAATTGATCCTATCAATCAGGAATGGTTGAGAGGCAGGTATGAGATTCAAGCATCTGCATCTACCTACCTTCAGAATATTTTTTTTCTTGGAGGATCAAAGAAATGTTTTGATGCAGAACAGGCAATGGAATAAATAAAAAAGTTTTTCCTACAAAAAGTGAACCAGCAAGCAAAAACTGACTCTGCTTCTCCTTCTTCTGACAATACAACTCATAGAGATACTTTGTGTGAGTGAAACCTTTTTCCAATATTCCAAAGGAAAATAATTGAGAGAAAAAAAACCCCAAAAGAATCATCTACAAGAATCAGGAGTACCTTGGTCTTGAACTAGAGTCTAGTTCTGGGAGGAGAAGAAGTTGATCAGGAAAAAGGCGAACAACAATAAAATTAGTGAATACACATGAGATTATAAAGCATCAATCACATTTGTGAAATATGGCTTTGCAAATGCAAGTGGCTGAGAAAAGATGAGACTTTTGTTGTTTTTTTAAACTTGAGGGTGAACTTTAAAGCACATACCCCACATTATATCTTTAATGTTTTAAAGGAGACTAAAGAGAAAAAATAAGTAACTGTAAGTAAAACAATTTTGTTGTTATTGGCATTTGTTTAAAGCAGTTTATGACATAAACTACATGTTATAATGTAAAGCAATTTTGTATAGGGTGCAGTTAGGAGTATTTTAAACGTGAAGGTAGTCTTTCAGTGACCGTCACATGTTTTAAACACATTAAACAAGTCACTGCTACTTGTAAGAAATAGATTTTACAGTCTAAAGAAGAAAAGTAAGGCTGAATAGAAACAAGTTTATGTTAATATGCTGTGGTCAGGTCTTCTGAAGTGGGAGTGAGGTGTAAAAGTGTACTGATTACATTATATGTAGAACTAAAATGATAATTCCTTTTGCTTATACAAGGGTGGATATCTAGATTAATGTACTTCTCTTAAGCTATGACCATGTTATTATTATTTTTTGCAAGTAAATAGGCTTGAATTATGTGACATGATGAAAGCCTTGACAAGTGCTAATCTTGAATTTTCACAGATATTAGCTTACTTTTATTTCTGTTAGCTAATGCTCACAGTGATAGACAAGAAATCTGGAGCTGAAGGCAGTTAGTCAGGGGAAGTGGGTACATTCTGTTTTTACAGTGTTTCCTTCAAGCATCTGTGAATTGTTAGCTGTTGTTTTTTTATTTTTGTTTTGTTTTGTTTTGTTTTTTTTTTTTGCATTGCTGACTACTTTTATATAGATGCAAGCTGTCTGCAGGTGCAAGCAAAACATTTTCAGAGTTCTGAGCATTCTTTGCTGAGGAAATGTAAAATTTAAAGGTACAATGATAAGTTCAGTGAAAAATAAAGTTTGAAATTATGAGAAGTAAGTAAGCGATAGTAGCCTCCCCATCAGCCTTAGTACTTTAATGTGTTAACCAGAAAAGCGCTTAATTTAGTTGCCTTTAATGATAGCCAGTGCACTTTTTCTTTGGGAAAAAAATAATGTTTTCTGAAAGTATGCAAGCCGTTTTTTCATCTGGGAGGGGAATAAGGATAAGAACAGACAGTAATTAGTGTAAATGGGAACATAGGCTATAACATGCATTGTACCATTACTAACCTTAATTTTCAATTAGGTTATGTCTGTGGGTACAGCTGTCTATTTGGGGCAATTGTCCTTATGGGGCGATTAACTTCATGTGTTAAAATGTATATAGTTGTGTGTGTTTATTCTAGGTTAATAGGGGGTGACGTTGTTCTGAAAATGTAGGTTTTTTTTTGCTTGAAGGTTTTCATTAAAAGAAAAAGTCTTGAGAAATGTGACATAAGTTCAAATGGAGATGAGAAGAAACAACTGCATTAAATATAAGCTTGACAAACGTTAGTGTATGCATACAAGACAAAAACTGGAAATACACATTCAGAAAAACTGTTGTGCATATTAAGGGGAAACAATAGTGTTTTATCATAATAGCTACTGTATCCATATTATCCTGGAATGTAAATGCCCTTATAGGTATAGACAAAAAAGAAAGGGTATTGAATTATATTAAGAAATGTAGAGTGCAAATAGCAATGCTACAGGAGACACATATGGAAAGAAACGAGAATGTGAATTTGAGAAAGAAAGGATTTCAGGAGAGATATTCAATAGAATACCAGAGATAAAGGAAAATGTGAATAAGTATAGTGTTTGCTAGAGGAGATCCAGTAGTGTTAGAAATGGGAAAAACAGACAATAACTGTAGGTTTGTAGTAATAAGGGACTATTTTCAAGGGGAGGAAGATTTTATTGGCATTTCCTTATATTCCACCAAAAACTGTTGTTGTAAAGCTTAAGAAAATTTGGGGAAAATTATCAGATTTCACCAGGGAATATTACATATAGGGAGGGACTGGAACTTGATTGCAACAGATGATGTATTGGCAGAACCTAGATGGGAAAATATAACGTAAGAGAGTAGATTCCAGAAAAAATTTATGAAAATTCTTGGTATGGAAGACATGAAATCAGTAGTTGGAACACAGACAGAATTTACATATTAATTCCCAAGGAACAATAACTGGGCTAGACCGAATAGAGAGTATATTTCACATGAACATGTGCATTTAATTGAAAGGTTCAACATATATCCAATAACTGTTTCAGATCAAGCATCAATAAAAGCTAAAATAAAAATGCAGGGTAATGAAGTAAAAATGAGACATTGGTGCTTTCTCATCTACCTATTAAAAAGAGAGTTTTTTAAGGAAAGGTTATAGAAATAAATTATGACTTATTAAGGAAGATAGAACTTTCTTCTGAAGGAATAGCTAGTGAGTGGGATAACATGAAACTAATGTCTAAAAATAGGTTAGAAATAAAAGAAAAAGAGACATGGTTAAGAAGTAATAGGAACAATTAGAGGGGCTGACAAAGGTTAAAGTTTTGCAGAATATGGGAACTTTCACAGAACCAGAAGAGGAACTACTGCAGAATGCTTATAAGAAATAATGGAATATCTGACTAATATGCATGAGTTTGGAAAGATTGCTTTTAAGTAATCATTTTTTGATAACAGCCCCGGAGCACCAAAACTTTTAGCAAAACAACTTAGGCAATAGAAAACAGAAAGGGTTGTCACCATACTTAAGGAGCCTATGACAAGTAAAATAATCAGAGATCCTATGCAGGTATTAATGCTATTTCAGAAATGTTATGGAAATTTGTATAAAGTAGAGGAATGTGGTAACCAAGAATGAGCATAAAAGGAAATATTTATGGAAGACTTTTAATTATAGCTATGAAGTAGTGGAAGATGAGGTGCAGCAAGTAATAGTTAAGATGTATAATCAATCTGCAGGGAAGCCACCAGGAACTGATGGTATTCCTGTGGAAATCTGGAAGTTAGGAGGGAAGAAAGTGACAAAAATCTGGAAGGTTTTGTTACTAGTATTTAAAAGGATGGGAAGCACATGCATCTTGGAAGAAAACTGTGGTGGCTGTATTACCCAAAGACGGTGAAGACCCAATTTGACTTAGACTATGTAAACAATTGGTATAAGGACAATGGTCTCAAACTTAATGTAAAAATATAGCATAGTTCATTTGAGTAAACAAAACACTTTTACTTACCATTTAGGAGATGTACCCCTTTAATCAGACACTGTTGTAAGAGGTTTGGGACCTCTTGTGCTGATAATTCCTTATCATTTCCATCATTTCTACATAGCAGTTTGTTAAGACTTTTGTCTGGCCCATCTAATTTCCAAAGTCATTTATTCATTTTTCTATACATTGTTGAGCAAGTTAGTCCCACTAGGCAAGTAGCCTCTTTTTGGTGGACAAGCAAAGAAGTATTTATACTACTAGAGGAAATTTGGCTAGGGCATTTGGAAACTTCTCATACTTTTTTTGATGGGTGCCATGGGATCTGTCACATCCACCTGAGCTAGCACCAGCTCAAGCAGATGTGGCCCGGTTTAACATCTCACCAAAAGGACAGCACATTCAGTAGTGTATCATCCTCCTTATGCATCTCCGCTAGATCCAAGGAGGTCTTAAGTCCCCATTACTCATATCTTGGCAGACTGATTATTGACTATAACATACTTTTTTGCATGTATTTGTCTAGACATATTACACAACTTAAAAGACCTCAGAGATCTTCTGTTCCTTCGCAGAACCAGTGATTCATCAAATACTCAGTAAAAGGAACTAAACCTTCATCACCATATAAATAAGGATCTATATTAGAACACCGAACATTTAAAACTTAGAGTGTTCTAATATCGACCCATTTTTAGCGAACGTTGAAAATATCGAAGAAGCAGAAAACCGAATTCTTTCCTAAGGAAAGAATTCAGTTGTCCGTTTCAGTTGCTTTGGTATTTTCAGTGCTCTGTTGGAAAGTTACAGGACTGGTTCAGGTAAGTGTGCGATTGAGTGCGGGTTAGGTATGTGTGTGATTGTGTGGACATGAGGGTTAGGGTGGGTTAGGTGAGTTAGGGTTAGGGTGCAGGTTAGGTATGTGTGCGATTGTGTGGACATGAGGGTTAAGGTGGGTTAGGTGAGTTAGGGTTAGGGCGCGGGTGAGGTGAGTGTGCGATAGTGATGGACTTTAGGGTTAGGGTTTGGGTTAAGGTAAGTGGATAGTTAGTGGTGTGTGTATAGTTTAGTGTAGGGTTAGGTGTAAGATTTTTAGGTGTATGTGCGTGGATTGCTGTTTGTTTGGTGTGTGTGTGTTATGTGTATGTGTTTTGGAAAAAAATTTGCTGTTCTGAACGTTCGATCTTTGGTATTTTCGATTGGTAGGGTTTGATATTAGAACACTCAACATTTTGAATGTTCGGTGTTGTAATATAGACCCTATAAATAAGACACATCAGCATGATAGATTCATTTCCCAATGTATCAATCGCCTCTGGAATAAACTTTCACTTCATGTCAAGCAGAGAAGCACCCCTTACCACCTTCAAGGCGATTCTAGATAATTGGATGGGCAGCGTCAAATTCTCTTCTCATCTGTCTTCTCTTGGCCTCCTTGAGGCTAGAGGGAAATTTTGAATAGGGTTTTTTGAGATAGGCTTGAAATAATTTGAAGGCCAGTTGCCTAGTGTTTACCTATAAACCTATGAATCTATGAACCCATAAGACCTAGCTTCATATAGACATTTTCAACTTTAAACCACAATTATTAAGTGATTATGTCTATACTAGCTAAAAGAATGGGAAACGTGTTACTAAAATGGGTAGTTATGGATCAGTCTGTTTTTGGAGGGAAGCCAACCATGTGTCAACATTAGTATAGCAATGATAACCCAGAGGGAAGCAGAGTGTAAGAAAATACCTCTGCTGGTAAGTCTTGATGCAGAGAAAGCATTTGAGAGTAAGCTGGGATATTATGAGTAGGGCAATGGAAGCATTTGCATTTCTGATAAAATTATAAGGTTAATTAGGGGGATATATGAAGGATCACAGGAGGATATATGAAGAATTAAAGTGTGAGGATTACTTGCTGTTGAGTTATGTTTCAACAGAAGGGACGTCCTCTTCCCCCTTTTTATTCACTTAATATCTAGAGCTACTGGCAAAGAAAACAAGGCACTCAGAACTTCAAGTATAAAATTGGTATGATAATCAAGAAAAGCTGGCTTTATTTGCAGATGATATTATTTTGCATTTGATAAATCCAGAAAAGGATATCTTAGTGCTGTGGAACATTTTGAAAGAATTTCAATTTTTTGTTTGGTATATAAAATTAATGAAGATAAAACAAAGGCTATATCTATACATTATGTACTCACACACAAATTGGTTCAGTAATACCTATATTGATGGAGACATGTTAACATGAAATATTTAGGAGGTTGGACTAAAATGGATTCTGTTATGGCAGCAAAAGATATGTAGGAAGGGACTAAACAAAAGATAAAACAAAAAAACTCAGAAACTGAAAGCTCTTGTTTACAGATATGAATAGTAAGATACAAGCAGTGAAAATGTTTTTAGTCCCTTTAGTTTTATATACACATCAGACATATGTTGTATCTACCAGCAGAGAATTTGTGGACAATATTTAATAGTTGAAATAATTTATCTGGGAGGGAAAGAGGGCAAGAGATACATGGGATAAGTTGATCCTCCCAATAAAACTAGGTGGTTTAGGATTGCTTGATTTGAAGGAAAATTTACAGCTATGCAGTTAAGACTTGTATACATATCACATGCAGAAGATTATAATTCAAAGTGGAAAGGAATGATGATGAAGTGGGGGTGGAGTTCAAGACATAAGGAGTGAGTGGGATTCTGGATGAAGATTGTTAAGGAAAATAACAACCATACAGAAAATTGTATTCTTAAAGTTGCAGCATGTATTCAAATAACTTATCCAACACAGGAACGAGAAAGATTTTTTTCCATTAAGGATGGCTGCAAGCAGGGATACAGAAAATAGGCAAGACGGGCTGGAATTTACTTGAGAAAACTGGTGGATGTATTGGGAGAACAAGACCAGAGACAGAAAAAGGTAATAGAGTGGGATGAGGCCAAGAAGACATTTGGATTGCAGGTTAGTGACTGCCTTACCTACACTGCAGGTTAGTGACTGACTCCTCTACCAGGGTGGGCTGATAGACAGTTGTTATAAAGAAAGAAAATGTATGTTGTGTATACTGCATGGAAATTGAAATAATATTACTATGGTTTGCTTTCTTTTCTATTAATACATGTGTACCTACGTCTTAGGTGATCATTTAGTAAAGGTGTTTAAACAAACAAACAAACATACCAGGCTTCACCCACATCAGTGGGCATGATCAAAGCCTCTTCTTAAGCTGTCCATTCCTAGCCTATCCACTGACTTTAGGCCTGATGCCCACAGAACAACCACTATAACTCCTCTTACAAGGTTAGCCCCTCTACAGACAAAGGTAGTTATAGGTCCATCAGCCTTATATGCAAAACCATGCAAAGTTTCATACCAAAACATTTTTATGCAGCCTTAGATCCATAGGTAAGTACTAGGCTAGCTGCCTTTTTGAGCCTAGCCAGTTTCCTTGATGAGAATCAAACCCCATATTTATTGTCTGTGAGATAAACAGCTTAACCATTATGGCAACCCCCAAATCAACTGCCTAGTCTCCTATCAGTTTGGCTTTTTGAAGGGCATGCCATGTCTCCTAAACCGAATATTTTTTTTTCTAAAGCATTACAGATGCTGTAAACAACAGTCCTTCTGTATACCCTACTTATCTTGACCTGCTTATGGCTTTTAACATACTGGTGCTGCTGAAAAATTAGACACAATTAATATAAACTACTGCTTTGTCTGCTGGAGGCAAATTGGATTTCCAAAAGATTACATGTTGCAAAGTTTACTGATGCCTTCACTGAAATCATGGAACAAGAAGTGCAATCCACCTCTCAAAAAGAAGTTTTAATTGGTCAACCAACTCATTACATGCTGACATATGTTGAATCCCCACTAGAATGACACCAGCTACTGAGCCAATTGTTAAAGCTAATCCTCTTTTCTTTATAGTGTGGCATCATTCTACTGAAGGAAGGATTACACTCGGTACCAGTGTTTTCCAGTGTTAGTGACATGTATGGAGAGCTCTGACATGTCTCTCTACATATACTCCAGGTATTTGCACACCAAGTTGTTCAACCCCTCATGGACCACCACCATATTATAATATTTATGAGGGTCCAAGTAACATCTGCTATCTTAACTCCAGGAAGACAACGTGCTGTCATTTTGTTTTTCTCCAGGCTCATGTGAGGAGAATCAGTATACCTGACTATACATTCACCAATTACTGATACAATTTTATGTGTCTGCTGATTGTACCGATGCATAGGTTTGGGATAATTTACCGCTTGGTGACTCCTGGCTGTAGATGTACCAACATATGTTAGAGTGCTTAGTTTATGCTGGGTTCTGTTTTTAATGGGCCATGGAGGTTTGGCCAAGAAGTTTATAATTAGTATTTGTGCACTGCTTTTAAGGAATGTTTATCTGTAAGATGGTTGCTACCAGCTTTGCTAAGTACTTATATCTCATACAAATTCCTAATGCCATGCTAAATAAAAGAGTAAATAGGACAAACAGCCGATCCAATTGGAAAAAACAACAAGACAAACCTAGCCAAATGTCTTGCTAAGGAATAATTTATCATCCATGAATATCAGACTATTGTTACACTGCCTGAGTATAATGAATGCTTTGAGGCTGGAGACTCCAATAAGACTATTTTGTTGGCACTCCATTTTAGTCGAAGGTTTAAGGAAAAAGTCGGTTTACAATATTATAGCATTAATACAAAAGGATAAATCAGTGGAGTAAGTTATACTTTAAACAGTAAAATTTGAACAAGTAGCTCCGGTTTATAATATTTACTATAAAATCTATAAATGAGGTAGATTGTATTTGTCATTATGAACTGCTGAGGTTGCTATAATTACTTAAATGGTTTAATAGTAAAATTTGAATGAAGCACTAAGACAATTTCATTCTGTTTGCTTGCTGATTTGTTGTCTATTTACTTACTTACTTAATTTATACTAGATACTCATTGTGAAGAAAACTCTTCACAGAATACTGCTAACATATTAAAAACAAATATAAAATTAGGCATACAAAACTTGTTTTGTACATGAGCTTGAAAAGGAATTTTTGACTTCCTGCTTAAACCTTCTGAAATGGAAAAAAATACAACAGACTGATGAAAATTCTAGGAAGGCCTTCGTAATAATAATTTGAGATGTTTTGTTGTATAGACATAACAGAATTGCAATGATAATCCAATCTTCATACCCATCTTTCCTTTATCTGTAAAATATGTAGCTAGCTTTAACAGTTAATAAATATACCCTGATACAATCATAAGCTCATCATTCATAATATTGTTAATTAGCCAGCATTTGTTCAGAAACAACACACAATTCAAACCTTTATTCAAAAGTTTTATTTCATTTTCACTCAAATGCTGGTTAAAAATATTAGTAAAAAAAAAATATTATAGTAATTTTATTGTCAGAGGTAACTGAGTTACTCTATCGTAAAACAGATTTTTTTTTGTTTTACCATTGGAGCCATGGTTACATTTAGATTCACATCAATTTCACAACTGAGGGTGATTCATCAATTACATATTGCCATCAAGATCAGAATGAACAAACTTGGTTCATCCACCTAATTGCAGTAATATTTTACTGGCTTTAAACATGTCCAACATGCAGGAGCTGGGTGGGGGAAGGGGAACAGAGGTGGTAGAAAATATAAACTTAGATATAGATTATGGATTTTCAAATTGTAGTGTCAGTGGACAAGTAATTGATGACTTATTGTCCAGCACATTCTTTCATTTTGATTTTTTGTAGTCATAAATTATATTAGTAAGCATTCTGCTTTTATAACTGTTTTAATGTGATACTTTTTAAGTGCAAGTATAATCAAATTAAAAAAATAGTGGGCAGTGTTTATGAACAGATATTATTCTTCACTGAGAAGACTGTGTTTTTGCTAAATGTGAATTCTACTTTTGCAATTGCTTTAATGTGAGGCATTTTGGATGCATGCATAATTAAATAAAACAATACTGTGCAGGCTTTTGGCTTATCAGATATTATTTTTCATTGAGAAGATGGTGTGACTGCTTACCAAATGTTTGCCCACATGAGTGATATTTGATAGATAAAAATGAGAATTACATTATATGCATTTAGCTATAAAATGCAAATCTATGGACAAATTTGGATTAATAAGCATTTTGCTTTTACAACCACTTTAATTTGATGCCTTCAGTGTGCATATATATAATCAAACTAAAAAGCTTTGTATGGGCTTTTGTTTATCACATCTTAATGTTGCACCATGGCGGTGGTGTGTTTAAACAAAAAAGCGTGTACAAGTTGTTTGTTCCTCAGATCTTATTTTTCACTGAGAAAGTTATAAACTGATTTACAGTTTTACTAACATGACAAATATTTAATGCTTAAGGATGAGAATTGCATTTTATGATAAATACTTTTAATTACAAAATGTATGTTTATGGGCATGTTTGGCTATATTTGTTTAAGCTATATATGTGATATTAGATCTGGTTGTATTGCTTTAACGCATTTTTCTGTTTTGATTGTTTACACTTATGGACTATATTAGTACACATTTTGCTTTGAAACTGCTTTAATGTATTGCATTCTGTGTATGTGCATAGACAAACAAGGTGTGAGCTGCTTTCTTACTAGATGCTATTTTTCAATGAGAAGGCTGTGTGTTTGTTTATCAAATGGCTGCCTACATGAGTGATGTTTGATGCAAGAGGATGAGTTAGTGTACATCTTAAAAATACATTCATCCATTTAACTTTACAGTTCGTGTTTATGGGCATGTATAGATAAACTTGTTTATTTTATACACAATAGTGAATTTGGTTTTACTATTCCACCATTACCTGTTAAATATATTTGATTATTTGGATTAGCTGCAGTCAGGAGTTGCTTCAATCAAACATTGTGCCTTCACTACAACTTTAATGCAGTATCACCAGTTTTCAGGCATAATGAATCTATATAATAGTGTGTGGGTTGCTTGCTCATTAGATATTAAAATAAGCAGAGGAAGCTGCTTATTTTGTAGAAAAAAACTGTTTGGTTTTAATTTATTAAATGTGTCTGTTTTATTTTTTGTTTTACTCAGGGAGCTTGTTTTTGATTTAATAAATCTGTTTGGTTCTTACATGCAGTCACCGAATTTGTTATTATCTTCAAATAGTGGAGTTTTGGTGTCATTTGTTTGAGATTTCTCTATGCACATAATTGAACTATTCAGCAATCCCATGCACTTTTCTAATGTTTATATATATATGTATATATATATATATATATATATATATATATATATATATATATATATATCTAGATATATTGCTTGATCCATACATTCCTGGAGGTGCTCGTAGAAGGCATTTGTAAGGGTTTCAGCAGCGTGGGTTGTGGTTTCCACTGGCTCGGGGGCCTTGAAG
Organism: Protopterus annectens; assembly: GCF_019279795.1. NCBI lineage: Eukaryota > Metazoa > Chordata > Ceratodontiformes > Protopteridae > Protopterus > Protopterus annectens. The sequence goes on along the minus strand of NC_056727.1, from coordinate 13,222,399 downwards.
GATACCACTCCAGTCTTAAGAAGTGTGAAGTTTGCTTTTGAGAAGTTCTTGACTGTGGTCTTTTTTGAGGGGGTGGGGGCGGGATGTGGATCTCCAGTGTGATTAATGTATGGGCTGATCTCACCAATGAGGGATATACTTCGGTGTGGAGCACTTTGTCCCCATGTTTGTGATGATCAGGTCTAGTATATTTTCTCCTCTTGTGGGAATGGTGACTAGTTGTTCCATAGCATTTGAGTTTATGAACTCAAGGAACCTTTGGGCTAGGGTGTTGGGGCTTGAGTAATGTTCCCAGTCTATGTTTGGGTAGTTGAAGTCACCCAATATGATGGTGTTTGGAGAGACATTCATACTCTCCAGTGTCTTCAGGAAGGCTGTGTGGGTTTCCTGAGTTTGAGAAGGTGGTCTGTAGCATGTTACAAACTGTAGGGCAGTTTTACCTATGGTTAATTGCACCTGGATGGTCTCCGATGCTTCGTGCATTGCCACTAACCTGGAGGTGTGGGTATCCTTTATGAATATGGATACCCCCCTCCTTTTGTGGTTCGGTCCGGATTTTGGGGCCAGAACGCATGATATGAGGTATAACCTGATAGTGCTGGGGTGCTCTCAGAAGCCTTGAACCAGGTTTCAGTCACAGCACAGACATCGATGCTCTCCATACTGAGGAGGGCTTCGAGGGCATGCATCTTGAGGTTTAGACTTCTGGCATTGAGCAGTATTACCCTTAGTTTTTCTCCATTTTTGTTTTCTAGGGTGGTAGGTTTATCATTTGAGCCTTGCCTAAAAAAGGCACTATGGGGGTGGCAAGAGCCTTTGCCAATATCCGGAAGCCCAGGGGTGACAGGTGCAAGCCATCTGTATTGTGGCATCATTCTTGGTGAGGGTAGGATACTGCTCAGGGTCAGGGTCATACCGGCCTGGGCTACATAATCTGAGAGCTCCTCTATGTCACTTTTCATGTAGTCCAGGGAGGTACGTCTCAGGTCGTTCACACCGGTATGGACAATGACTGAGTCATACTTGTACTTGCTGTGGAGTGACCTGAGTGCTTGTGTTATGTGGCGGATTCTAGCGCCTGACAGGCAGCTTACTGTGATCTTTTCCTTGTTCAGTCTGGTGAGTGGGACGTCAGTGTGTCTGACTATGGAGTCACCTATAACAAGTGTGTCTGGCATTGTGTTTGGCCTTAAGGGCTGTGACTGTTTAGCACACTGACTTTGAGAACTATGTGTTGCATGTCTTATGTCTTGAGGTGGCAGTTGCTTGGGTGTCTGCTTTGGAGGCCTCTGTAGTTTTGGTAGATTTTGATCAGTGCCTCCGAGTATGTCTTTGTGTGTTTATGTGTTTGTTTTGCAGTTGTGATAGTTCTATGTGAAACTGGGTTTGTGGTGTGCGTGGTTTCCTTTTCCTCCTGTCTGGTCTTGCCAGTCCTGAGTTGAGAGAGCTCAGCCTCCAGTTTGACTATATAGTTGCATCTCTCACATGTATTTGTGTTTTGTGGGAGAAGGAGTGGGTTGTCTGTGTACATGAGGCAATTGTAACATTGCCTCAAGATGCCCAGATTCACCAGCTGAACAGGAGAGGACGCTAGCAACTGACCCTTCGACATGCTAGAAAAAGTGAAAAAGTTTGCTGTGTAACTGAGTCAGAAGGGACCTATAGGGAAATGGGTACTCAAGGGGATTCTAGGCTAATGTAGTACTTTGTTTAGTATACAAGTACTTTACCTATATAAAAATGCTATAGGAGCAAGTGCTGAGCTTTTGAGATAGAGAATAGACTGTTTAGATTGCAAGTAGAGAAGTTCTAAGGGAAAAATTGAAGAGCAGACTTTACGGAGCCAGAAATAGTTTAACCTTGTTTAACCGGCTGCCCGATGGTGCTCTATGGGCAACTCCGCTAAATCACGCAAAGCATGCTAAAGCGGGCTTTATAGCAGGGGGTTGAAAAGAGCTAGGAATTGACCCAAAATGGCCAATAGACTACAAGTTTCTGGCTGGAACCACTGCTCTAGGGACAAATAGGCTGCTCAGTGCTCCCCACTCCCACTGGTGAACAAAGAAGTTTCCCTTTATCCAAATAAGGATATGGAATAGCACAGGAACCAAGCCAAAGCCCAGAGATCAGCAAACTCTGAAGACTGGACTATTCTAGTTCAGTAAGGCGGGAAAACAAGATATTTTTTTGCAGAAAACAGAGGAAAAACAGACAGTAAATGCTATAAATGCTTTTAAACGGCAGGGTCCAAGTAACCTCTGCTATCTTAACTCCAGGAAGACAACGTGCTGTCATTTTGTTTTTCTCCAGGCTCATGTGAGGAGAATCAGTATACCTGACTATACACTCACCAATTACTGATACAATTTTATGTGTCTGCTGATTGTACCGATGCATAGGTTTGGGATAATTTACCGCTTGGTGACTCCTGGCTGTAGATGTACCAACATATGTTAGAGTGCTTAGTTTATGCTGGGTTCTGTTTTTAATGGGCCATGGAGGTTTGGCCAAGAAGTTTATAATTAGTATTTGTGCACTGCTTTTAAGGAATGTTTATCTGTAAGATGGTTGCTACCAGCTTTGCTAAGTACTTATATCTCATACAAATTCCTAATGTCATGCTAAATAAAAGAGTAAATAGGACAAACAGCCGATCCAATTGGAAAAAACAACAAGACAAACCTAGCCAAATGTCTTGCTAAGGAATAATTTATCATCCATGAATATCACACTATTGTTACACTGCCTGAGTATAATGAATGCTTTGAGGCTGGAGACTCCAATAAGACTAGTTTGTTGGCACTCCATTTTAGTCCAAGGTTTAAGGAAAAAGTCGGTTTACAATATTATAGCATTAATACAAAAGGATAAATCAGTGGAGTAAGTTATACTTTAAACAGTAAAATTTGAACAAGTAGCTCCGGTTTATAATATTTACTATAAAATCTATAAATGAGGTAGATTGGATTTGTCATTATGAACTGCTGAGGTTGCTATAATTACTTAAATGGTTTAATAGTAAAATTTGAATGAAGCACTAAGACAATTTCATTCTGTTTGCTTGCTGATTTATTGTCTATTTACTTACTTACTTAATTTATACTAGATACTCATTGTGAAAAAAACTCTTCACAGAATACTGCTAACATATTAAAAACAAATATAAAATTAGGCATACAAAACTTGTTTTGTACATGAGCTTGAAAAGGAATTTTTGACTTCCTGCTTAAACCTTCTGAAATGGAAAAAAAAATACAACAGACTGATGAAAATTCTAGGAAGGCCTTCATAATAATAATTTGAGATGTTTTGTTGTATAGACTTATAACAGAATTGCAGTGATAATCTAATCTTCATACCCATCTTTCCTTTACCTGTAAAATATGTAGCTAGCTTTAACAGTTAATAAATATACCCTGATACAATCATAAGCTCATCATTCATAATATTGTTAATTAGCCAGCATTTGTTCAGAAACAACACACAATTCAAACCTTTATTCAAAAGTTTTATTTCATTTTCACTCAAATGCTGGTTAAAAATATTAGTAAAAAAATATTATAGTAATTTTATTGTCAGAGGTAACTGAGTTACTCTATCTTAAACCAGATTTTTTTTTGTTTTACCATTGGAGCCGCGGTTACATTTAGATTCACATCAATTTCACAACTGAGGGTGATTCATCAATTACATATTGCCATCAAGATCAGAATGAACAAACATGGTTCATCCACCTAATTGCAGTAATATTTTACTGGCTTTAAACATGTCCAACATGCAGGAGCTGGGTGGGGGAAGGGGAACAGAGGTGGTAGAAAATATAAACATAGATATAGATTATGGATTTTCAAATTGTAGTGTCAGTGGACAAGTAATTGATGACTTATTGTCCAGCACATTCTTTCATTTTGATTTTTTGTAGTCATAAATTATATTAATAAGCATTCTGCTTTTATAACTGTTTTAATGTGATACTTTTTAAGTGCAAGTATAATCAAATTAAAAAAAATAGTGGGCAGTGTTTATGAACAGATATTATTCTTCACTGAGAAGACTGTGTTTTTGCTAAATGTGAATTCTATTTTTGCAATTGCTTTAATGTGTGGCATTTTGGATGCATGCATAATTAAATAAAACAATACTGTGCAGGCTTTTGGCTTATCAGATATTATTTTTCATTGAGAAGATGGTGTGACTGCTTACCAAATGTTTGCCCACATGAGTGATATTTGATAGATAAAAATGAGAATTACA
>NC_056727.1:13143145-13213145 GCF_019279795.1 Protopterus annectens | reverse complement strand
GAGGTATGTATGAGGAAGTAGAATAATTCTTGGTATATATAAATAATGTGTGCACATATTTAAAATTTACTCATCATATTAGTGATAAAGAAATCACTTACTTGGACTTGTTTTTGTATAAAAAGAACAATGAATTAGTATCTAGAATTCACAAAAAGGAGGTGCAGAACAATATGTACCTGCACTTCTCTAGTATGCATCCCAAAAATACTAAGCTAAATATAATAAAGGAGCAACTGCTTAGAATAAGTTCATAGGTTCATAGGTAGGTACTAGGCTATTGGCCCTAGGGCCTATATAAGCCTATCCAAAAATGTACCCTGGCTTTCGCCATCCAAGAAAATGATTTTCCTGTGCCCTGTTGTGCAGAGCCACAGAAGTGATCCCTGGGGTGAATTTCTTATTTCCCATCCAATCACCAAGATATTTCATGAAGAGTGTTATTGAGGAGCTCTGTTTGACATAGATAGGTAGTCTGTTCCAGGGTATGGGAAGTCTCTGGGACAGGAATCTATCCCTCCAGCATGTTCTGTTTATTGTGGTGACAAGGTTTAGGTCCCAAGAGAGTGTAGCTCAGAGGGATTGGGATTTCTTTAAGTGGAGCATGTCCAACAGCTCTGGGTTTGACATAGCTTTGTATGTTAGGCAGAGATCGCCTCTGAGGAGGCGATATGCGACGGAGTAAAGCTGGAGTTTTTTTAGATGGTCTGTGTAGGGCATCTGTTTGAGGCCAGTAATACTCTTTGTGAGGTATTTCTGTGGCCTTTCCAGTTGTTGTAGATGTCTTGTGAGGTACATATCAAAAGGGGTGTTGTACTCTATAATGGATCTAATGAGTGATGAGTAGAGGGAAACAATGACCTCTTTTTTTCTGGATGAGAAACCTTTTGTGATGAGCTGAGCCATGTAGATGGATTTCCTGACCACTGTGGTGATGTGATTATCAAAGGAGAGACTACTGTCCACCTGCGTCCCAAGGTCTCTTATCACATTTTCGGCATTAAGTAGACTACCAGCTATGTGGTAATTCATGGGTACAGAGTTTTTTCCAAAGTGGATGACAATACACTTTTTGGCATTGAGATTCAGGCTATGGCTTTGACACCAGGCATCTGTCTCAGTGAGGCCCTTTTGCAGTATGTCCACATCATTAGGAGTTTTGATTATGGCTCCTAGTTTGCAGTCATCTGTAAACTTTGTTAGCCAAAGACCTTCTGTGTTAGCCTGTACTTCAGAGAAGTAGATACCAAACAGGAGAGTACCCAGGCCTGAACCCTGTGGTACTCCACTTGTCACTGATCTGAAGTCGGATTTGGAGTCTGCTACTTTCACAGTGTGGGTTCTGTCTGTGAGCCAGTTTGCAACCCATCTTGTGACATAGGGATTTATACCTAGTTTAGTGAGCTTATCTATAATTCCAGAGTGGGGGATGGTGTCGAAAGCCTTGGCGAGATCTAGATAAGCTGTGTGAACCACCTTACCCTCATCTATGGCTTTGGTAACTGCTTCAAAGAAGTCAAACAGGTTTAGGAGACATGATCTGCCTTTTACAAATCCGAACTAGGTAGGGTCCACAGTTTGGAGATTACAAATGTATTTGTTTATGAGTTCCATGATGATACATTCCATGGCCTTGCAGACCAGGCTTGTCAGGCTAATGGGGCAGTAGTTCCTGGGGTCCTTCGTGGCTCCCCCTTTGTGGAGTGGGATAACCATGATGGTGCACAATTCAGTGGGCACAAAGCCTGAGGTGAGGCTATGATTGAACATGCTACTTAGGTAGGGTGCCAGTTCATTCTGTAGTTCATGTAGAATGCAGTCTGGGATATTGTCAGGTCCCATGGATGCTGTGTTCTTGGCTTTGGAGGGTGTGTTTTTACCTGTGCAGCCATGATTACAGGAACTTTGCATTCTTTTGGTATAGAGATGGGCCCTCTAGGAGGTGAGAGGGGGGTAAAGTTTGCACAGAACCTATCTGCCAGGATGTTGGCAATATCAGTTGGTTCTGTCTATTTAGTGCCATTGTGCTGTAACTCAGAGCAGATCTGAGTGTTGCCATTCTTGACATAGCTATAGAATGCTTTGTGGTTGTCTTTAGAGTCAGTGGCAATTTTGTTTTCATAACTAGCTTTGGAAGATTTTATGAGGGATCTCAGCTTCTTACTGAGGTTGACCAGGGAGTTCCTCCAGTCATGGAATTTTGCTCTTTTTTGCAACAGTTTTTTTCTTTTGTTGTAGAGTTTGTTTATAGCAGAGGACCACCAGATTGGCTTCCTTTTTTTGGTGGATAGCATCTTGGTTCTATTAGGGATAGCATGATCCATGTACTCGTGCAAGTGCTTATAAAGTGCATTTGTGTAGGATTCAGCAGTCATACCTCTATTGTCCATCTGCATGGGTGTCATGAAGTTTGCCACTTCTGTTTTAAGAAGTGTGAAGTTGGCTTTGAAGAAGTTTTTTACGGTGGTTTTCCTAATTGGGGTTGGAGGCAGGATGTGGATGTCTAGGGTGATTAGCTTGTGTTCGGATCTGACCAACGAGGAATTGACCTCTGGTGTGGAACACCGGTTGCCCATATTGGTAATGACCAGGTCTAGGATATTGCTGCCCCTGGTGGGGGTGTGAATAAGTTGATCCAAGGCATTGGAATTTATGAATTCCAGAAAACGTTGAGCAAAAGAGTTGGTACATGAGTAGTTTTCCCAGTTAATAGTGGGGTAGTTGAAATTGCCCATTATTAGGGTGTTGGGTTGTACCCTAATACTTTCCAGTGTATCAAGAAATGAGGAGTGGGAATCCTGGGGCATGCTGGGGGGGTATGTAGCAAGCTACAATTTGGATTGCGGTCTTGCCCAGAGTTAGTTGCACTTGGATAATCTCGGATGCATTATGCTGTGCAACTAGCCTGGAGGTGTGGATATCCTTAATGAATATGGACACGCCTCCACCTTTAGTGCTTCATTTTGGGTTAGGTGGCCGAAAGGTGTGGTATGAATTATAGCCTGGTAATGCAGGGGTGCTCTCTGGAGCTTTGAACCAGGTCTCTGTCACTGCACAGAAGTAGATGTTCTCCATTTTAAGAAGTGTCTCGAGTGAGTGCATTTTGTAAGTGGGATTACAAACAGTCAAGATGAGATTTTAGAAGAAGCTAGATCATTTTGTAATACAGTTATAAAATGAGGATACCCAGAATATGAAGTAAATAAATTATTAGAAGAAAGAATAGAGATAAGGGGAAAAACACTGGATAGAAATGAAAAAAATCCCTTATAAAAGAAAAAAACTTCTATGGCCATTCAAAATAGCATAGACTCAGTAACTATAAAGAATGTGATAAGAAAAAACTGGGGACTAGTAAGAATTAATAATGATGTGTTTAGAAAAGTAGGTGACAAGCCTCTGTTTGTACAAAGAAAAGGAAAAAACTTTAAAAATTATTTTCAGGGAAAACTTAACAAGCCAAATGAAAGAAATAATAGAAAATGTGGGATGATTAAATGTTAACAACTGTAATATGCGCACTTACATTTTTACTGAAGGAAATTAAATAGAAATAGGGGGTATAAAATTTTAAATTCCAGGACAATTTAGTTGTAAGTCTAAAATTGTTGTTTACTTATGTTTTTGCAGTCAATGCAAATCCTATTATGTTGGAAGGACCACTCGAGAGTTAAATAGAAGGCTATATGAGCATAAATATACCATTCAGTCAGTTGATGACAGGAATGTATTATGTAAACACTGTAAAACAAATAAATGTAAGGTAGACTTCAAATTTGTAGTACTGGATTCGATACCCACGGAAGCAAATGTTATTAATATTGAAGAAGAACTAGGGTGGTTAAAATATTGCTGGCAATTAAGGCTAAATGCCTGCTTTCCACCAGGATTAAACAATAAAGAAGAATGTGTCAGCTATTTGAAAAGGAAAGGGTTAAATCACTAGAAACATGTGTTTTAATAAGGTCATGTGATGTTAGCTCAGGTGATTTTTTTTTTAAGATATTTAAACATGAATTCTGTTTTTTACTTCAGTCTGAAGAAGTCTTTGTAAAGGAGTTAGAAGATGAAAGCACTAACTGAAGCTTTTACTTTGTTCTTATTACATTAAACTATTTGCTCATCTATCTGGGAGCCTGTGGATATATTTTTGATATATATATTAATTTACAAAAGAAATGTGTTGTTCTAATCCTATTTCCTTGTGCTAGGTCATTGCAGGTGCTGCTAAATCTCAGAACTTGTTGCTTATTGAAATGCATGAGATTAGAGATTTATGTATAAAAATGCAAGCAAGAAGCAGTGGTCCAGTGATGCAGAAGGATAAAGCCCTTACTATACTCCAGATATCTTGCATTCAACTAGTGGCACAAGAGTAGTAGGAAATGGTCAGAGAAGGATGGCATTATGCAGACAATGCTAGGTTGCCCATTCTAGGGAAGGGAGACAGCTTGGCTCACTCCACTGGTGACATCTGCAGGGATGCAGGTGTTGTGACACAGCATGAGGAGATTAGCATGCTGACAGTGGAATCAGTATGCTGCTTGGTCGTGAAAATGTACATACATGGAAATGAGATTGCACCTCCCTATGCAATTATATTAGGGTTTTTCACATGGTCAGTGGGGAATAGGACAATATGCAGAATCAGGAGACTGGCCCACTCCCCAACACCCATCTCTTACTTTCACCTAAGAACAAATGTGTCGGAGGGCTAACCCCATTGGAGTAACAAATGGGACAGCTGGTTGCAGGAAGGGGAGACAGTGCGCTAATCCTCCAGACTACACACACACACACACACACACACACACACACACACACACACACACACACACACACACACACACACACACACACACACACACACACACACACACACACACACACACACACACACACACACACACACACACACACACACACACACAGTAGTGTACATGAAATGTATTACTTATTGACTGCCATGACTGAATTGTATTCCTTCTTTGCTGCCAGAGTAGGTCAAGTTATCTTCTGTTGAGACTGCAGTACTTTTGTTAATATTGCCTGCCACATCTGTATCATATGACAGTTTTTATATAATGTTGCAGTGCTTCAGATTATTGTTGTGCTTTGCCTTCTAGAAGGGTCTGTACTTCAAAAACTATTCTGCAATATGGTATCAACCCTTCTATGAAGAAATATAACAACTGGAAAGAGATGACACTGCAGTATTAGTGGCTGATATTGCCATGACCGTTCTGAACATTTTTTCTTCTATGTAAGCTACTTAAATAGATCAGCATTTTTGTTATCTGAAAGCATTAATGCATCAATCTTTTTGCAGTAACTGATAATGGTCAAAATAGATTGAAAATCAGTTAATGAGAAGTATAACCATCATTGTGTTAAATTCCAAAAGTGTTTTTAATGTCCATTTAGGAAGACATTTCACTAAGTTATGTTACAGTATGTGGAATATATTTATAAAAAATGTGTTTTTTTTCTGAGAATGTTAAGTGTTTCATTTATTTTTTTTATTTTAAATATTATTCTGCAGGTTTGCAAAGTATGAATACTTTGTTTTTAATTTCTAAATTATAACAAAATATGAATGAACTGTTTTTAATATCTAAATTATAACAAAATATGAATGAACTGCAGATATAAAATGGCACATATTGAAAAGAAACAATATGGTTGTCTTGTGATTTTTTTTATATATTTTTGCATATTAATTAAGGTAGTAAAGTTATTTATGCATATCAGATGTCTGTAAATATAGTATTATTTTATTAATTTGCACTTATCATGGGTAACAGAGTCTTCCCATTTGGACCATTTCATCTACAGCAGAAAGTTGTAATTGGGGGTATTCCAAGTCTTTCAGAGAAATTAAACTCACATTATTGCACCAAAAATGATATGACAGATTTAATTAACAGTTCATAGGACCCCATAGCACTATGAGTCAAAGGGCAAAAACACAAAGAAAATGAGTGTGCAAATGTTAATGTCATGCAAATGAACAAATGCAGTCAAATGAAATGCAGAATAACATGCAAATGAGGACAGGTAAAAGCAGGTCCTAATATGGAGACAGCAGACACAATATGGAGCTGGTACTTCAATTTGAGTATGAAGAGAAAGAACACTGTGGCACTGCAAGCAGAATGCTATCAGCAGCGGCAGCAGTGACTTGTGTGAATCAGCATGCACTAAGACTGGTTACATGACAGGGCTGCCTGGTAAGTAGGAAAGTGTAAAAGAGGATTACCTTTCACCAGCTGACAGAACATGCCCACTGCTGGGTGCTCATAAACAGAGACATTATATGGGAAATATTTGACATTTATGGCCTACAGACTGGAACTGGAAGATTGTGTGGACATTATATATGCACAAACTGCAAGATATGTTTAGCACTTACAATATTGTCTACAAGAAGCCTTTATTAATTTATTTATTAAGTTAGTCTGTTTACTGAGATAGTATACTGCTCACAATAGAGCATTTGCAGACATAGCTCTTTCAGAGACATATGAGGGTCACCTTGGGTATATCACAGATGCCATCCTTTAGAATACTCATGATGGTCCTAAATGGTGTAAACAAAATGAGATTTGCGAATCGAGGGAGGTACAATTGGAACAAAGAGATCTTGTAATGGTCCGTCAGTTTGGAAACACAAGTAAATGGGATTCAAAATGGATAGGACCCTACATTGTTACCAAAGTGGAGTTAGTGGATGTACAAGTGGATGTACAAGTCCAGCCATATAAAAATCAGCCACCAAAAAATGGTTGGATTCATAAAGATCATGTTAAAAGATTAAAATGGAGGGGAGAAAAGTGAATAACTTATAAATGTAATAATTGATATAAAGGGACATAGTATCAGATACAATTAATAAGAACATGATTCTTTTCTCTTCCAGTAAATATCGAACTATGAAAATCCTGATATTAATCGTGATCCTGACAAATTTTTACTCTTCAATACAAGGAAAGGTGGATTTCAATACCTTTACCAAATCATTGCAAATGTACTCAGAAACTTTAAATGCTAAACAATGTTGGATCTGTGTTGAGGTACCACAAGATCCAAACAGTGGAATTCCATTATGACTTTTATTCCATTTACCCATTTGGAAATGTTGAACCTCACAAATCAAGAGTGGATTCCAAGAAATAACTCTTTCCCAAAGACACATCCTTTCTTGAGGCTTGTCCATACAAATGTAACTGCTGATGTTTGTTTACGAGGAGATGGAACAAGTAATCACCCATTTATTGGGAAAAGTTCTTGTAGTATTATTTTTGCTACCCAAAATGCCAGTGAGCAATGTTTTGGACATTTTTAACTTGCTGGACATTTAGAAAAGCTAATTCCAGTTTAAACAGGCATGTATTACATATGTGGTAAAAAAGCCTACAAATGGCTTCCTAAGAATTAAAATGGATTGTGTTATTTGGAACATGTAATTCCAATATTAGAAATGTTGGATTAAAAAGATATATTGACATAGAAAAAAATGGATGTAGGAGATGATGTCCTTGCAGGAGCAACAATCTTTCCATTCTATGGATAAGGAAAAGCTATATGGAAAATTAGGAAACTGGCAGGTCTATTACAGGAATTAAAAGTTACCATAGGAATGACTGCCATGAAAACTATGGTATTACAGAACCACATGGCATTAGATTTTGTGTATTGGTAGGAGAGGAATATTGTATTTATATTCCTGATAATGAACCTGAAATCAGGAGACACCTCAAAATATTTGAGGAAATTGCTCAAAAAGCACAAATAGAAAAGAAACATGGTTCTCTTGGCTGAGTGGTTTTGTCAGTGGCTGGAGAGGAAAAATAATGCAGCTTATACTGGTCATAGTTGGCATTTTAGGATGTATAAGCCTAGTAATTGTTGACATCAAGTGTGGAATTGAATGTGTAAGATGGCAAGCAGTACGGGTTTTTACAGTGGACCAAATGCATCAGGTCCAAGACATTGTACGATTTATGAAGTACTCTGAACCAGTGAAGCTTGATAATATTCACCGAAGAAAATCAACAAACATGAGTTCTCATGTCTGTTCAGGGGGAACTGTTATAGCATTGGAATCTCAAGCAATGTTGGGACACGAGCTTACAGAAATCTTCTCTGAGCAGCATGTGTGAACAATATTTTATGTGAATTCCAGTGACATAAAATAATGCAAAGCTGCATTGAAATACAATGCCTGGCTAAAAGAGCATCAGCCAAGATAAGATAGTGCTTATGAATAATTCCTCTCTTTATCAAGGCATAATTATTAATATAAGCAAATATTTATGTTGAAAATAATTCCTCTAATAATCAGATGTCAGACAACAGATGGAAACTAGATATAAGACTTCACAGTAGTTTTTAGAATTGTCAGCTCAGCCTGCTATTACGATAAAGATAGAATGGAAAGGTCACAGCAGCCTGAAACTAGGGTCACACACTGACACACACTGATGTATTGTAACAGCAGGGAATGGCTCTTCTATTAGAAGTTGTATAAAACATGTATTAAGCAGTACTTTTCTATTTCTATCAAAACCTTCCTAAAATATATGTGTAAAGAATGCAAATAATTTAAAATACATGATTTGTAAAATGTACATATATGCCATAAACATCAAATCAGGAAATGTATATTATTCTATTTCATACGTTATCTATAGAATGAATGACAGGAGCAGTTGTGCCTTGCGTTTACATGCTGCAGACTTTATATGACGTTTTTATTAAGCTTTTGTATTACTTTGTAAGTTGCAAATGTTCATTAATTCTGAATTATTCAACAGTAAACTGTGGCTGTAACAATAATAAATACTCTTTCTCATTAGAAATGTTATGATAAGACAATTAAGCAGTAAGAATATATGATGACAAAGCAAGCTGAAGCAAGAAATGATTACTTTGTACTTGTTACAAAAAAGGAAAACCCGTTAGTCTGCTGTAGCAGCACTTTTAAAATAACTTTTAAAACAACTTTACATAGTTGCATGATCTACTTGGGACACATTGCATGACCAAATTAGGACACAATGTATATCTAAAGAGGCAGGACTGCATTTGTCAAGAACTGTATAAACGTCCTGTACTCACTGGTGTATTTTGTCAGTCAGTCAGTCAGCCAAATTAGCTAGTCAAGGAATAATAAAAAACTGTACTGACCATGGGATGCCTTGTTTTGCTGATCATTTATTTTTCTTGTTTTTCTAACTGCCTGTATTTTTTCCTGATAGGTGCAGTGCTTGTAGATACTTTTACAGGTATGAATGTGAAGTATATGGTTTAAACACAGTACAGGACAGTGTGCCTACAGTGTAGAGTATTGTGATAACCCATCCCTGGCATTCTGTGCTAAAGCTGTGTTAATAATCTGTAACAGGGTATAGAATGCCATGTAAAATTATCTATCAGGGGAAGTGTGTGTATTGAATAGGTATGCACAGATGAATTGTAGGAATGAACACAGGGAAAGAGTACAGGTGAAGCTCCCGCATGTACAGCAGAGGAGGGCATGTCAATAGAAGGTGGTTGTAGCAGCAACACCAAGCACATATTTATATGGTACAGTACAGACTGCAAAGTGAAAATGTGTTGTCTGTGACTGACACACAAGGTAATATAATAATGGGGAGGATGTGTGTGTTAGATAAGCATCCTTACATGAATAATGCAGAGGACATCTACCAGGGATCTGATATACAACTCTGGTAGGGTGAGCATTGGGAAGCTGTACAAACTGATATACCTGAGTATGAGTGTACTCTCTGTAAAGGTCTCCAGCATGGTGGCCACAGGTAGAGATCATGGCAAACATTACAAGAATCAACCACAATCATGGACAGTATCTGAATAATACCATCACTAATCCCATGCCTCTGACATAACATATGTGATGTAGAGTGATAACAGATGAGCCTGCATACACACACACACACACACACACACACACACACACACACACACACACACACACACACACACTTGACAACTATTATGATACATCCACACTCTATGAGGGCAACCACACACACTGTACTGGTACTGTAATATCTGCAGGAAGTGTTAGGAAGGACACTGCTATACCCGTATGTGACAGTATGGGCACTACAGGATAGTTGCCTTGTATGCATGGCATATATCAATGGCACACTTCACACTGTCACAAATGATATACATGTCATTATCAAACACCTATGTATGCAGTGTTTGCATAAGGTGAACAGGTAGCACATGTATCTGGTGTAACAACTTGATTGTTGCTCTTCACCATCAGACAGTTGTGTATATTCCACATAAAGAATACCTAGATATGGACAATAAGCTGTGTGACAGCGCACTGTGCCAAAGTGGTACATTTCAGCTACACATCACTGGAACATGTGTAGGGAGGTTCATGGAGAAGGGTGCATTGTACTCTAGGAGCAATGATGTTAGTATGCCCTCTGATGTGCATGTCCTTCACATCCCCAGTACTTGTGTTACAGCCAAGGGAGCAGTCAGGACTGTGACCACATGCTTGTGGATGTACCACTTACCCTCTATCCCAGGACACAGGTCACATACATACTTGTCTAATTATAGGAAGTGATGTCAACATTATACTTAGGTATTGTGTCTGCTTCCTGATGCAACACATCCCTCCTTGTGTCTCATCAATGCAGGTGTTGTCATGGCTGTGGCAGTAGTCTCTGGTATGTGTTGATACTGTATGTATTATACTAATATCACAGTTGTAAACAATGTTTGCCCACAAGCTGCAGTCCTTCAGGCAGCTGTTTGGACACAGCATGCATATGTCATCTGTGATGTCCATCACTTAACTAAGGGGCAGGCAAGGGCCTAGCATACACCTCTTATGGAATGGCCTGATCACTGGATCCAAGATATATGTCACACCACACATTTCAATATAGTGAGATGTCACATATGTCACACACATTGGTCTAACCATTTGGTGATATAGCTGTTTATGGCCACATATGACACAGTTGAGTGAATATCACAGTGTGACTTTTTGTCAAAAGCCTTCACCTGTTCAAGTTCCATGAGGTGATATGTTGTCATCATCCATGCCCTCGATGACTTGAGGACATCTATCAAATGTAACAGACCTGATGTAGCAGTGAAACCTCAAACGGGTCTGTTGCATACACCTGGAATATCACTAGTATACATGTAGAAGAGGTCCATGATGACATGCTTGTCTACCTAACAGTCATGGAGAGTCAGAATATCTCCATACCTGCAAGTCATCAGGTGCTCTCCCCCCAGTGCAGGTGGATGCATGTTGATGTACACCTTTTGTTCAGGAACATAGCCTGTGTGGAGGGTGTGTTGAACTGTGCATTCCACCATATCAGGAAGGTGTATGTGCTGAGTCACATCATAGCTGATCTGTGACGTTATCACAGCACATTGATTCCACATGATAGGAGGACGTTATGACAGTGCATACTGCCTATTGTGATCTGGCCTAGGGTGTTGACACAGTCATGCACCAGGTTTCCTCAAGCTGGCGAGTAAACCTTGCATATGTTGATAGGTAAACAATTTGCTCAATGACAGAGCACATCATGTGACAGCTAGTGATTCAACCACTACCAGCAGAACTGTCACCACTGAGAAACACCAGGAATCGTTCTTGGCACGTCACTGTTTGAACTGTATTTCTTGATAGTTCAGGCTACAGTATATGGTCTTTGCCTTACCATGTTTGTTGATTCTTGCATATTGTGTGCAATCATTGAGTTGTTATCAATGGTGATAACATTGTACAAGAGGAGCTGACACACACAACTGAATGGTGACAAAGGTACATGTTGTACAAATGAATTCAGAAATGTGTGCTTGTAATGCTGTTCATCTGAAAAGTGGAGTTCCATGTTAATCACAGCATGGACAACAGTCCTGCTGCTCAAAAACCCAGTGATGCAAGCACTGAGAACACATTTAGATACCAATTTGAACTTTAACCTCCAACTGTCCAAACTGGTATTGAAAGCCTATCTTGTGCAGATCATAAGTCACACCATCATATTGACAACTTAGGATTGTATGACAACACTGTAGTCAAACACATTACAGAACTAATAGACTATAATGTTATTTTTTACATGTACCTCACCAGACACATTTAGCAGCTGGAGTGACCACAGGGCTTTCTCGGTAAGATATCACAGGGCCCACACACTATGCCATGATGTATGTGGATAGATTAAAAGCCATCTCACTTTAAACTTTATTGTATAGAATGACATGACCTCTGCCTGGCCCCCAGACAAGTCTATGACCCAGCCCTGGTGGGAGTACTGCACATCCAAAAATGTAATATAGCAGTGTCTGTTTGGGCCATTATAGCAGTGTCCCACATACTGGTGTAAAATGCTGTCTGTAATGTCAAGCAACAGCTCACACACACTCATTTGACTGCAGTGAGAACATAACCCCTACCTATATAAGTACACAGACTGCACAACACAGTACTTTACGCAAGTGCCACAGGTCAGGTCTGACTTGGAATATGACAGACAACACTTTATAGCCGATGACATCAGCAGTGTCCAGTGAGGAAAATATGGTAATAATTGTGTTCCACATGCTGGTGTAAATGGCACTCTGTAATGTCAGGCAACAGCTCACCCACTCATACACCCAGTTGACTGCAGTGAAAATAGAACCCCTACTTATCTAAGTACACAGATTACGCAATGCAAGTGCCACAGTTCAAGTCTGACAGGAAGTGTGTCAGACAACAGTTTATAGATGATGACACCAATAATGTCTGATAAGGAGACTATGGTAATAACAGTATTCCACATGCTGGTGTAAAAGGCTGCCTGTAATGTCAAGAAACAGCTCACACACATATACCCAGTTGACTGTAGTGAGAATAGAACCTCTACCTATCTAAATACACAGACAACTGAACACAGTACTTATCACAAATGCCATGGCACAGATCAGATTTAGACATGAGCACAGGTGAACTTATAGTAGATGACATCGGTAGGCCATGTGGTAGACAAGAGGTTGGGAGGCCTGCATGAAATGGATGTCTAGACGTGCAAATATCAAACTACTGCCAATCCATGCCATTGGAGAACTAATTGTGGGATACACACTTCTGCTCTTCTATCTAAACATACCCACTCAACTGGAGTGAGAATAGAACCCCTACATATCTAAGTACACAGGCTACAGAACACAGCACTTAATGCAAGTTCCACAGCACAAATCTGATTTATGTAGGAGTGCAGGTGAACTTATAGTTAATGGCATAAGCAAGCCATGTGGGGGATAGCAGGTTGTGAGGCCTGCATAGGCACATAGCTTCTTTTGTTTATATGAGGCTACTAGCCTAATAGTGTTAGGGTGTGTAGAAGCCTAGCTATGTAAAAACAGAAGTACCCTTATTGAGCATAGTTGGATGGTTGTTTTTAGTAGATCATGTTTGTGAGCAGCACCAGCTGACCTTATCCATGATGGACATTGGTGCCAGATCAGAGGTGACTGTACAATCAACTAACCAGTAATCAAGGTTGTGATTGAACAGGGCACACTCAGTGGGACCCTATTACAGCCAATGGGGTGGCACCTATGTTTCTAATAGACAGGCCCAGTTGTTGCTCCTCACAAAATAACTCTGCTGACAATGACCATCTTCTTCTTCTTCTTTCGGCTTTTTCTGGTTAGGGGTCACTACATCGGATCACCTGTCCGCTCATGATTGGCAGTGGAGTTTTACAGTGTCAAGTTGCCAGCCTGGTGCCCAACCAAATATGCTTACTAAGGGTACCTGCATTTTTTCACAGCAAGGTTTCTATTGCCTCGTGTATAGTGACAGCCATGTCCTCTTAAAACTTACCAGTACAATATGTGAGAGATGTAAATATAGAATGAATCCAGAATAACTGCTCTCTCTATCAGGAAACAAAGAACCAGATATCAAACAGGTTGTCAGCACACACACTTTACCTTCTCAGCAAACCAAGTGC
This sequence comes from Protopterus annectens, assembly GCF_019279795.1. Taxonomy (NCBI): domain Eukaryota; kingdom Metazoa; phylum Chordata; order Ceratodontiformes; family Protopteridae; genus Protopterus; species Protopterus annectens. The sequence continues at coordinate 13,199,124 of NC_056727.1, read as the reverse complement.
ACAACATCTAAACCTACATACACAGAGGTACTCATGAGAAGCTTACCGAAAGAGCAGAAACCTCACAAATGCAAACCTTCTGCACATGTGACAGTGCCAAAAGAACTCACTACATATAAAAACAAACATATTAGTGTCTCACTCATTAAGCCCTTAAGGCAAAACACCTCAAAACCAATGTCTTGGTGATAGGCGAATCCAAAGTGAGACACAGAGATGTCCCCCTCACCAGGTTGTCCAAGGAGAAAGACACAGTCAGCTGCCTGTCAGGTGCCAGGATCTGCAAAGTCACGCATGCACTCAAGTCTCTCAACAACAATTACAGTTACACCTCTGTCATACCTGACTGGCCTTTTTGAAGAGAGATATGGAGGACCTCTCAGATTATGTGTCCCAGACAGATATGTCCATAGTCCTAAGCAGCATTCTTCCTTCACCCAGGATGATGGCTCAATACAAACAAAATAATTATTGACTTCAACAGTTGACTTAACTACTGCTGTCACTCCATGGAGATCCAGTAGTCATCAGACTAGGATGATTATGGTTGACAGACCATGCCGCATTGCCAGGGACGATCTGCAGGGGTCACCTCTTGGCTTTTGGTTACAGGCCAAGGTATTTGCCTCCCCCATCGTGACTTTTTTAGGCATTGTCATAAGAACAAATTTACTGATGTAAAAATATACTCAAAATACAAACTCAAAGTTCTGCTTCTCAATGATAGGAGTTTAAATCAGAAACTACACTCAATGGAAGCACTTCATACTTGTGCAGTCATTGAATCCACAAACAATGTCAGCAAACTACAAAAATGTGCTTACATATACTGTGCCCTATATGAATTCTTGCAGTGTATTGTAAATTTGCATTTTCAATGTTCTTACTGTGTCTACATTCTATTGTAAATATGCATTTTACAATGTTCTTACTGTGTGTACATTCTATTGTAAATTTGAATTTGCTGTGTCTTACTTTGTTTTCTTGCTGTTTGTATTATCTTTTGTATTCTTCTTAAACATTGTATTGGTTGTACTGCCTTTGGAGCTTTTCTCCCTGGGCCTCCACTGAAAATGGGTTCTTCTTGGCCCAGTGGACTTCCCCGGTAATCAAACTGAAATAAAAAATAAAATATAAAATAATTGTGGCTGGCCTACAGATCAATCTTGAACCCTGCCTTAATGGAAATGTTGCACCTCTGCAAATCACATGCAACAAGACTCACTTCCTCTAGGGATCTTAACCTAGCCTATGACATCAACATGAGATGCTGGACAGACAGATATGTCTCCCAGAGATTGAGATTCCCATGGAGCAAACTCAGAGTTAATATGAAACTGAGATCTTCAATCACCCTATTTAAGCATAACTGGGACAACTGGATGGGAAAGCATAAATTTCCCCTAGAGGTTTCACCTATGTCATTCTTAGGGTCAACCAGTGCTGATCATGGATTTGCAAATATGGAATACATATCTTTGTCTACAAGGGAACAATGGTACAATTTGGGTAGGCTTGACAAGGCCCTAGGGCCATTAACCTAGTAACCTTCTATGAACCTATGAACATAGGGCCATTATGATAGTAGGCTTGTGTGAACCTATGAAGCTATGAACCTATACAGGCCTGTCAACATCCTGTCACACACATGGGCTGTTGATGTCATGTACTATAAGTTCAGTGACAGTCTTGCAAAAGTCAGGCTTGTGCCATAGTGCTTGCATTATGTACTGTTTACTGTAGTCTGTGTACCTAGATAGGTAGGGTTCTATCCTCACTGCAGTCAACTGTTTGCACAGGTGTACTCATGCCTGACATTACAGAGAAACTTTTAATGCATGCGGGACACTGTTTTTACCATATTCTAAATGGACACTGCTAGTGACATCAGCTATATTAGATGCCTGGATATGAGGTAATCCCACCAGGGTATGGTTAGGCACTGGCCTGGAGGCCATAGACACTGGCCTGGAGGCCAGACAGACATCACCTCTTCCTATACTAGACAGATGACAGTGATATGGCTTTTAATCTTTCCATATACATCATGTCATGGTTTTTAGGCCCAGTGTTATCTTCTTGAGAAAGTACTGTGGTCTCTCCAGCTGCTGCAAGTGTTTGTAGAGGTACATGCAAAAGGGAGCATTATACTGTATTACTGCTCTGAGGAGGATTGGCTACAGTGCTGTCAAATAATCCTAAAATCTGAATATGATGGCATGACTCATGATGTGCACCATACATTTGTCCTGGATGATCATTAAATAGAGAAGTTGAAAGTAATGATACACATTGCAGTTTCTGACAATCAACACCCTTACAAGATCATTCACTATAACATTGTGAAATTTTGATGTTGTCAACTGTCTGAGTTTCAAAGGCCAATATAAGTCAAAGGTGCAATGACCAGTTCAACAACACAAATGCAGATATACTAAACACTAAGTTAGCTATACACTCTGAGCATCAGACACAGCTGCTGTATCCCTGAATCCAAAATATAGAAAACAGGGATATGGTACAGTTATCATCACTTGCACAGGGTACTGTAGGGGTATTGCAGGAAACCTAGGCAGACACAGAAGGTTGTTGAGTGTGTGTGATTAGGAAGAATGAGAAGAAGGCAGACACTGGAATAAAAGAACAAGTGGCCAGCAAGATAAACTGTGTAATGGTTGTGTGTGGATCTGTAGGTGCTTTCCAGGTGAAGTGGTGTGTGAGTGTCTGCATGAACACAGCCAAGCTCTGTGTTAGCTGTATGTCTTGGTTTGTCAGAGAGGTGTGAGCCATGCATGGTAGAGGTGGCAGTTCAGCATTATTATCCCTGACCATGAGAACTGGATCTGCCAGGAGTTTCACTGGCACTTCCACACCCACTGTCAGATGCAGTGCTGCTACCTGAACATGACTGATGTCTGCTGGACAAGCTCCCTACACAGGGATGCACATGATCATGATCCCATGGCCTGTCACATCTGCATGTGGAGAGCAGACTCACTGATGGAGCAGTAGAACTACTGTCACTATGGGACCATGATCAGTCACTGCCACATTGGCTGACAGCAGATGATGTGGCTGATCTATGTCCACGAGGATGTTCCCATCCCAGCAGACATTTCATCACAGACAATGCTCTTTCCATGACAGACACTCCTAATTTTAACAAGGCATTTATCCAATCCAGAGAATCAGCAACACAGTAGAGTCAGTCAGGCATGTCAGAATGTGCCAAATCCACAACTCTGAGCATTTGTCTGGAGCACCTATGGGAATGTGCCTGTGCCTCCATGATGGCCCTAAACATGTATTAAGTGGCACGGGAGGTGACACCTGCATAAGATAGTGGAGGGACAGCAGGCCCCCTCCAAGCACCTCTATCAGTCTTCCTGTGTGGCACCTTGCCCATACTTTGGCTACAGATAGACTCAACAGGCACTGGAGCCACTCTAGCTACAATTCACTGATCAGTGTCCTTGTCCTCTACCTGTCCAATATCTGTGGGGTCAGTGGACTGGGTAGACATAGGACTATTGGCTGTTTCCAATGGAAATGCAGGAGATGGTTGTATTTCAACCTCTGTGTCAGATTCTACCTTAGACCCTTTGACTGTGCCTCAGTTTGGCCACCATCATCATCAGAGTCTGCGGATCCAGTGACCAGGTGGCAGAGGGCCATACTCCACCTCTGATGATCACCTGTGATAAAAAGCATGAAACACAGGAATACATTAATACCTGCACTGCTATAGTGTATATATGCTAACAAACTAGCACTACTGTCACTATTACATATAATACAGCAATATTACAAACTACAATATTTCTTTAATTTGCTCAGCACTACTGACATAAAAATATGTGGCTTTCCATCTGCAGAAGACATACTGTGCTGTGCTCCAGACTGTCCAGAAAGAAGTTAAGCAAGAACTAAGGGCAACAGCATCACAATTAACAATAACACAAGGGGTAATACTTTTACCCCTGTATAAGTGCAGTATAAGTACCTTGAACAAGAACATAGGTGACAACTCCAAATTAAGCTTATAACTGTACCAAACTTCAATCCCCCCAAAACAAGACATGTTGACACAAAATTAACTTATTCATTTCAATTGTTTTACTATACAACAGTATTCAATTGTTGAGATATCAAAGCTTACCTGGAAGCTCCTCCTGGGATGTGCTTGCTCTCTCGGAATGTGTTGCACCTAGATCCAGGACATGCTGTACTGCACTCTCCTGAGAGCTGTCTGGATCTCTCAGGTTGGCCAGGAACTCTTCATTGGGGGTTAGTGGTGGTTCCCTAGCTGGCCCTCCACCGGTAACAATTTGGTCATGGGCTACTTTAGCTGCTTGCCTCCCTGCAGATGTTATCATGTCAGTGGCCCTGTGGCAGACCTGTTTGTATGTTCTGCCCTGGCCACACATGGCTTTGACATCATGAACAATCTGCTGCCATATTCATATCCTGTCTGCCCTCTCTTCTCTTCCTTTTTCCAGGAGATAAGCACCATGTTGACAAAACCCATGGACTATGGCTTGATTTTCAGTATCACTGAAGGGGAGGGTCTCCGTAGACAGACACAACTGAATGACATACATGCTGGTGTCCTAAAAGACAACAGACGTATAATATACATAAGTATCAAATAACTACAAAATAACTATTTCCAAATAAAACAGAAAAGGTAGCAGTCAGTATTACCCACTGGAGAAACACAAAACAGTCTAGAGATGTAAAATAATGACAACAGGTAGGATGCAAAACAAGGAGAGTAGCAAGAGCAACATATCCTTGTTCGCCTTAACAGTAATTCATCCTAGCTCCCCCCCACAAAAGCAAATGAGCCATTTTTCTATGAATACCTCTTTGATATGCTAAAAGTGCTATCCAAGGACCTGTCTCTGGCCCATTTGAACATATTTATCACACAGCATTCCATTTTCATGTATTGTCAGTCATGTGTACATCTGAAATGGCTTGACGAATAGGCCCATACCATCAGTACATTTCTAAGTAATGCATACAGTTAAAAGTGTAATAGCCTTTGCTTTACACTATGCATTCCAGCATATGCAGTATGTAGGTGACAAAATGGGATCATACCTACTCAGGCCAATACTCTGTACAGAAATATCCTGAAGAAAAGGCATTTTTGCAATCTTCCAAAGACATACCACTCTCCTCATCATCAGTTTAGCCAGCTACATGTTTGCCTTTTTGTAATGGTGTAGATTATTAATGGGTTGCATCTGTCTTTGTCTGTATTTCATAGATGCAAATTATTGCATAAGTAGCTGAACTGCATGCTAATCAACCAATCCAACCCTTTAGAGCTATTCAACAAGCTATAAAGCATCCATGTAGATTCCATGCAGATGTCAACAATTTTGGAGTACAGACACGGAAAGTCTACAAAGACAGAATGTTTGGGGCTGCTGCTGCTTTAATCCATTTATATGTGCTAGAGGCTGAACCCAGTGCTGCTGCTGCCAATAGGCCTTGGCCGAGAAGGAGAAGAGTATGCAGGCCACGTTTAGCTATCACAACCTACATGATATGAAAATTGTAAAGTGCTACAGGGTGGACAGGGACAAACTGCAGAAAATCTGCGACCTCTGCCACCATCAACTCAGAGCCAGAGCCAACCAAGGGGAACCCATTCCAGTGGAAACTAAAGTATTTGTAGCCCTTAGAATATTAGCTACAGGTAACTTTCAGAGACCAACAGGGGACATGCTTGGGGTGTCTCAGGAATCAGCATCCTTGATCATCCACCAATTCCTGGATGCTATGCTTCAATATGCCAGTGAGCACATATATTTTCTCCATAGTTCTGAGGAGAGGGTCAGAAATATGCAACAGTTCTACCAGATAGCACACTACCCTGCAATACTGGGTGCCACAGATTGTACTCATTTAGAAATGAAGGCACCACCTTGGAAACAGGGTAGGCTCTACATTAACAGAAAAGGATACCATTCTATCAACTGCCAAGTCATGTGTAATGCCAAGAGAATCATCTTGAACATATGTGCTGGCAACCCTGGCAGTTATCAAAACTCACATATCTGGCTCACCTCCCAACTATACCAGATGAATGCTTGGGGAGATATCCCAAAGGGTCATCTACTGTGGGAACACAGGCTATGCACTGGAACCATAGCTGATGACACACATCAGAAATGTACACACACCTATGGAAGAGGGGCATAATGAGGCACACACTCAGACCAGAAATGTCATAGATAATGTGTTTGGCCTGCTGAGGTCTCGGTTCTCATGACTAGATACATCTAGGGGAATCCTGCAATACAATCCATGGACATGAACAGAAATTTTCATAGTATATCCGATGCTACACAACATAATCTGGAGGAAGCAACTGCAGCAGGATTAGGAAAAGGAAGGGGCACACATTCCACCATCAATGTTTAGGTCACCACAGGCAGATGAGGAGGCAGAGGGAGAACCACCAGCTGCTGTGGGTGCAGGCAGACAAGGCATGCTCAGTATGTCCTTGCACTGGCTAAGAGACAGTGCATAGCATACTGACTCACCACCTCGGGGCCTAAAACCTTCCTCCTACTCACATACATATAGTAACATTGAGGCCAGACAACTCACACAAAACTTTACCTCCCCATGAATTGGCTGTGTACTGCTTGCATCAAACAGAGTCAGCCTTGGACACTGTGGCAACTGCTGCATTTGCAGGGTAAGGCAAGAACATGAAGTGTATTGTTTAATAATATTAAGGCATATGCTTGTATTTCATCACTTGTTATGGTAAGCAAGTAAAAGGTGGGTGATATGTACAAACATTACCATAATATGTGACAGCAGAGACTTATTTGACTTATATGTGTCCGTTAGTAAGTAGTAAGCCTTAGGCATTGACGATTCACACAGTTATACCTCTCAAAAGTACTGATGATCACTGCATGCCCTCAGTTTAGCACCATACATACATTTGCACTGGAAAATCATTGAAGAGAGAAGTTAGAAAATAATGATACACATTGCAGTTTCTGACTTCACAACTCTCACAACATCAAACAACAGTCAGGATGCAAAACAAAAGGGGTAACAAGAGCAACATATCCTTGTTTGTGCCATAACGGTAACATTCTTGTTTGTGCCATAACAGTAACTCACATTTCCTCACTCCAAGAGAACAGTCTATACTTGTATGCACCATAACAGTAACTCAGATTTGATCCCCCCCCATCAACAGAACTGTTGTACCCTTGTAAGTGCCATACCAGTAATTCACCTTTGCCCCCTCAAAAGCATAGTTTGTGCTTGTTTGTGCCATCCAACCTCACCTTCAGTTATTGGCAAATGCATAACACCTCACTTTTAAACAATAGCAAATCTAACCTACCACTTACATTGCCTACCTCCACCAACTCTAAACCCAACTACTTCTCTTTTAAACCCATGCAAACCTCTTATATCAAAAAACTCCATTCAAAACAACAGCCTACTTGTCTAGCAGCTGGCCAACTCCCAAGTGACTTCTTAAAAACTGCTGCCAGCTCCATCACCTATCCCATATATATCCTAATCAGTCGAGCCATTGCAGAATGATATGTGCCCATACTCTGGAAAATTTCCCATATCATCCCCTTCCACAAAGGAGGACCATCTAAAGATCTCAATAGTTATTGTCCCATTATCATTCTTTCACCCCTAGCCAAAATCTTAAAGAAATGTATCCATAAGCAGCTCCTAAACCACCTCACTACAAATAACCTCTTATATAGTTCACAGCATGGCTTCCATCCAAAACATAGTACCACCACAGCCATCTTATGTTTCACTAACTACATCAACCTCCTCAAAAACAATGGACAAATAGTCTCTACTATATTCCTTGATATGTCCAAAGCTTCTGATATGGTATCCCAACAACTACTACTCAACACTCCAGCCTCCTTCAACCTCAACTCTACAGCTCTCAACTGGTTCTTTAGCTACCTTACTAATCAACGACAGGCAACTAAATGGGATAATAAACTCTCCGTACTCCTCCCATACTCCATTGGGGTTCCTCAGGGTTACATCCTTGTCTCTCTCCTTTTTATTATATTCACAAATAGTCTAAACACTGCCACTAAATCTGCTTCTATCTTTCAATATGCCGATGATGCTACTTTTATTTTCTCTGTTTCCCCACTCTCAGAACTGCAGGATAAACTGAAAAAAATCATTTCTAGATATTGAAAATTACCTAAATGACCTTCAATTCATCCTAACCCCCAAAAAACAAAATTATTGATCTTCTCCAACAGGAAATCCAAAGCAAACCCACCTCCTCTCTCCATCTACTCCATTAATGGCACTAGAATAGAACCAGTTAACCAAACAAAATTACTTAGTGTCACGATAGACAACAACCTAACATTCAATAAACACATTTCACTCACAATCAAAAAAGTTCACATCAAACTTGGTGCACTATATGTGGTTAAACTTTACCTCATTCAAAACACCAGACTAGTCACAGCCAGATCCCACCTCCTATCTGCTCTTCTCTACTGTTCTCATATTTTCACTAACCTGCTCATGTCTCAGTTATATCTACTTTATTTCTGCTGTAATAAAATAGCAAAATTTGCTGCTAATATACCCAACAGGATTCATCATTGGCTTGTTCTTCAAAAACTACACTGGCTTGAATTTCCCAGTCTGTTACTGCTCAATCAGCTCACCACTGCCCACGCCATTATCTGCAAACCTGAAAACTCCTCTGCACTCTCCAACCTAGTGCAGATAAATACCTAACCCAGGACCCTTAGTTCATCTGATAAAATTATACTCAATGTAACTTAGTCCCATAATAACATTAGTGACACTCTCTTCTCCTATAAAGTAGCCAAAAAGTTGAACCTAATACCTCAGAATATCCTAAAAAACACAGATAGTCTTAGCGTCAAATAGCTCCTAAAGAAATATCTTACTCAACAATGACTATGTTCCTGTAATACTCCTGGCTAGTTTCTCATGCCACTAATCAAATGTTTCTTTTCTGATATCTTCTTCTTGTCTTACTTCTACAAAATGAAAACACCACAATGGTTTATTTTATTTATGTATCTAATGAGTTTTATAGTATTGTCTGTAGTAAGGCTTAGGAAATATAATATTTCCTTTTTAAATGTTGTTTTTGTAAATTGTGATTGTAGGCAACTGTTAAACCTTTTTTAAATTCTTTGTAAATCTTTGTAAAATTTGTGTAATCTTTTTTTTTTTTTTTGTACTATTGTTATGGAGCTTTTCTCCCTGGGTCTCCATGAAAAGGGGCTACTTGCCCAGCAGGACACTACCCAGTTAACAAATATAAAATAAACAAATAAAAATAAGTATCATATTATTGCCAGTTAATATACTCACACATTTTAAGGCCAATGATATAGCATGGCTTACAGACTGCATGTCTCAGAGTACTGCTCAGATAACCGATGATTGCCCAGGAAACATAAAAAGGTAAGACAGAGTTGATAGTTGTAAGCAATAATCATAACAGGTTGTGTGATCACTAAGTGCACTACGGCCAGCTATAATAATGAATAGGTTCATAGATTAGTACTAGGCTAACTGCCCTTGTGGGCCATTTTAAACCTAGTCAATTAACTCATGGAGAATCAAACACTAAACTTTGTGTCTGTAAGGGATATATTTTGACCATTATACCAACCTCTATCTCTGGTCAATTATGGTTTGATATCCATGTATATTATGTTGCAGTTGGTTGTGTGATGAATGACTTCAATTTTTGCTGCAAAGCTGTTTGTGTGCCAAAGAGGGATAAGGCACCCATCCTGTTTTCTGAAGGTGCACTGGAGTGAGAATTGAAATCCAAAGCTATGTAGAGATATCTCATGTGTACTAACATTTTCTATTGTATGTGTCATAGATTGCCTTTTCTCTTTCAAATATTTCTCCTTTTTATTTTTTCTTTTCTTTTCTTTTCTGTTATACTAAATAATACTAAAAACCTGACAGACAAAACACAATTTGCAAACAAATGAAGAGGAGGCTGGATGTTAATGAAACAGAACCTGTGAATTGTGCACTACTTACTTGCATTTCCAACCTTGACAGACATAGATGTAACACTTTGGAAGTGTAACCTGACACACCCACCTGATGATGTAAGCAATCACAGTTGCCATCCCATAAACACAAACACTGAGGATTGTGTACATGGTGTGAACATCCCTACACAGATTCAACTTTATTTTGGATTCAGCTATTCTAATGAGTTCAGACCTCATTTGCATCTTCACCATGCTGAAAGGCCTGAGTGTGCAGCATCATCAACCTTATAGCTAGGCAAACTGAAGGGATGCTAAATGTTGAATACAGAAAGGAGGGTATTACATTTCAAATAGGTTCCTATTTTGAGCCTTTGTCCCCTGTTTATTTTAAGCTTATCCAGATACCTTGATCTAGCATACCTCTCAACTGTACAGATTTTTGCAGAATGCCCTGTTTTGTCTTATATTTTTGGTCTATTACTCATAAAAGTGGGTTTTTTTTGATAAATCACTGGGATGATCTAAAGATTTGTTTGTTTGTGTCCTTCGGCTTTTCCCGGTTAGGGGTCGCCACAGTGGAACTCTGCTAATGATTGGCAGTAGATTTTTACGTGCTGGCTTGCCGGGCCTAATGCACAACCTTCAACGAAGGAATGCCCATTCATGCATGTCGCCACACAGAAGACGCTCTAACTGAGAATCGAGCGGGCAACGTCTAACTGTGAGGCGACAACGCTACCGCAGCACCACCACCGCAATCTAAAGATTAAAGTTGCTAAATAATGTCATGGCATTTGCGTTTAAGACTTCATAACTTTTAGAAAATGCATGCTAACACAAATCATTTTATTCTAGCAACTTTTTTAAGTTAATAAGAGCAATATTTAAAATGTGTCCTGATTTCATCCAGTTTTCTTGTGCTAAGAGGATGAGAGGTAAGCATAAGAGGTCGAGAGGTATGCAAAGCTGTTAAATGCAGCTGCTGCCTGTGGACATTGTTGTGCTATCAATTTTCTTAAGTATGTAAGGGCAATGTTTAAATTATATCCCTATTTGTGGCCTTTCCTCTCCATTATATATGGCTTTGCCAGATGTCTTGCTCTAAGAAGTTGAGAGGTATGGTCTGCATTACTGTACTGTTCATTTGGGGGTGGGAGAGCAAAGCTGCATTTTGCAAACCTGAGGTTCTATCATATTTCCAAGTTTGTAAGAGCAATATTTAAAAAGTGTCCCTATTTCTGCCCCCCCATTATTTATGGATTTATCCAGATGGCTTGCCCTAAGACATTGAGAGGTATGATCTGCATTACTGTACTGTTCATTTTGGGGGGGGGGACAAAGCTGCATTTCTGTTCTTAACACAAGCCCTGTTACTTTAATTATGTTAATAAGAGCAATATTTAAAATCTGTTCCTATGTTTGGACCTTTATTCCTCCATTATTGATGGCTTTGTCCAGATTTCTTGCTGTAAGGGGTTGAGAGATATGCCATATAGACTTCTTTCTGTAATACAGACAGAATACCAGCAAGGAGTCTACACAGTTGCTTCCAACCTTTTTGAATCTCTCCAGCATGTTTCCTGAGTTCATTAGTATGCTATTCAGCTGCATATCCAGCTTATTAGCATGTTTTCCATGAGGGTGTGCACCTCTACAGGGCACTTACTAAATTCAGATCTTCCTATGGCCATGTTCCTATCACACTGTGGCATAAACATAGTGAAACAACTCTGTGTAGGCTTTATTGAATTCCCCCTGTACTCTACCTTCTCCCCCAACCTGCTTCACCTTAATAGTGTTCTTGCTATGTGTTGCTCTGCATTCTGTAGCCCTTTTCTTGCTTTTCTCTGTTGTTCTTTGCTCATGTTTTAATGAAGCAGTCAGGTGTATAGCTTGCTGAGCTCCCTTTCACTGCTCCACTGCACTTTAGCAACTCTTATACTGCCCTTCCTTTGGAGCATGCCACGGCTCCTTGCCAATATGAGTGACTGTTTGAACGACCTGCTCTTCCTTTTCCATTTATGTTTTCATTACATAGCTCAGTCTGACACAGAATCTCAGATTTACCTTTCCTGACAGGCTCTAGGTTATGTTGATCAGCTTCATTCACACATCTTTATATTTGCCTTGCCTCCCTCCACGGAGTTCAACTATCTGCCCATTCATGATATTTGTAACCATTTCTTTATTCATATCAGTTTGGTACTTCTATGTTACCTGCATATGTGGAATTAGCTCTATACAGTGTTAGTCCACTAGACTATAAATGCAGCCCATTTTTACATAGATAAGACTTTAGAAGGGAAGTACACTATACAAGTTTAGAAGTCAAGACGTTAGATATCACATACCTTAATATTTTTTATATAAGATTTACAATACTGTTTTTATGAAAAAAATGGAAGTAGCTTGACTCAACAAATATTAAAATTAGTTCTGTATTATTTATTATTTTATTTATTTATTTATTTATTTTACATTTGTTGACCAGGTTTGTCTGACTGAGCTAAGTAGCTCCTTTTCAGCAGAGGCCCAGGGAGAAAAACTCCACATGTCCTACAAGTTATCATTTACAAAATAAGTAAACAATCAACAACTGGTTTACAGAAAATATTCAAAGCAACATATACATGAAAAACAAGGATTTATTACAGTAAAATAATTGTTATGTCTGTCAGATTTAGACTCCTACATAATTCAGAAGGATTAACAATAGTTTTGTCACCAAACATAAACTCTTACATTATGCAGATAAGAATGTATGTAATGTGCATAGGATAGAGAAGTTAATGTGAGACAAGGTTTAGAAAGCTAAAGAAAGTTACATAAGTTTGAAGCAGATAGAGGTGTGCAGTTAGGGTTGATAAGCTGTTTAAGGGTGGTGGGTAGAGAGGCAGGTCCATTGGCTAAACAGGTATTCTTTAGTGGCTAGCTTGAATTAACTAAGTTGCTTGAGTGACCCGATCTCTAGTGGGAGTTTGCTCCAGGCCTTGGAAGGATTATAACTATAGAGAATACATCCTTTCTTAGTTTTAGGTTTGTGGATTTGTAGCAGATCTAGGTTAGAGCTCCGGAGGGATCTAGCAGGTGAATAGTGAGAGATGATGGATGATAGGGTAGGTCAGTAAGAAGGCTGATAAAGGATTAAGTAGATTATGTGGAGTTGAGGGAGAAGAAGCTAGTGAGGTACTTCTAGCCAGTTAAGGTGTTTGAGTGAGAGACAGTGATGTGACTTGTAAGTTTCATGGGCTGCAAATTTGGCTATCTTATTGTAGGTAGATTTAAGTTTGGCAAGAAGTGTGGAGTTGAGGCAAGTAAGAATTTGAGAGCCATATATTAGACTGGGTAGGAGGTAGGCATAAAAGAGAATTACTTTAGCTTCACTGTTGAGAAACCTTTTGTTGATGTAGAGGAGGCCTAGTTTCTGATGAGTTTTCTTGATACAGTTGTTTATTTGTAGATCAAATTTAAGTTGGTCATCAATGATGACACCAAGGAGTTTAGTGCTACTTTCCACCTCGGTGTGTGTTATTAAGGAACATGATTGTGAAAGTGGATTTAATGTGGTTGAAGTTTTTAGGAAAAAAAAGCAGTAGCTTAGTTTTATTTTTTGTGGTTAAGGATAAGCTGGTTACAGTCAGCCATTTTTCTACTGAGTTAAAGAAAGTCTGTGTTGTAGAGATGAGTTTGGAGGGAGAGTCAGCAATAGTGATGACAGTAGAGTCATCAGCATATTGGACCAGTGATGACTGAGGACAGGAAGAACAAAGAAGATTAGCGAAGATGTTGAAAAGTAGTGGACCAAGGATGGAACCCTGAGGAACACCCATTTTAACTGGGAGAGGAGGGGAGAGTGCAGATTATCACTTCACTGCTTGAAATCTGTCAGTGAGGTAGCTGGAAAACCATGCAACAGTAGCAGGGGAGAAGTCAAGCTTGTTTAGTTTGTGCAGAAGGAGAGGGTGACAGATGGTGTCAAAAGCTGTAGAGAGATCTAAAAATAGGCAGGAGACAAGTTTTTTGTTATCTCCGGCAAGGGATATAGCATTAAGGAATGATAGTAGGGCAGTAGTAGTACTATGCTTTGGTCTAAAGTCATGTTGAGTAAATATGAGCAGATTTTCAGAGAGTCGGTAGTGCGTAACTTGTTTATGCATGCATTTTTCTAGAACTTTAGAGAGAGGAGAGAGGATGGCAATTGGTCTAAAATTGGTGATGTTTGAGGAATTACCTCTTTTATGTATTGGTAGAGTGAAGAACTGTTTCCATATGGAAGGGACTTTGGATTCTGAAATGGAGGGGTTGATTAAGATAGATACAGGGAGAGTAAGAGATTCAGCAGCTAACTGAAGGAAAAGGGAAGGAATGTTGTCAGTAGAAGCTGAGCAAGGTTTGAGTTTAGGGAGTAGGGATTTGATGTAGCTAGTGGGCACAGGTTTGAGGGAAAAATAATTTGATGAGAGTATAGTGGGATTTGACACAGAGTGGTTTGAAATATTATTAAAGGTAAATGAGTTGGAAGTGGGGTTAAATAGTCTGGATATAGAGTCAGTGAAATATGTGTTGAAGGTGGAGGCAGTATCTTTGGGAGTCGTATCAAGACAAGGATTGGGGGAGCAGGGACCACTAGGATGTAGTATGTGGTTTAATGAGTTCAAAAAATGTTGGGGGGATAGATTTCAAGGCTGAAGGTGGATTATAGTAGTAGTTTCTTTGATCTTTATTAATAAACTTTTTGGTCTGATTTCTAAGTTGTTTGTATTTTAGCAAGTCTGCAGATGCTTTGTTTTGGTTCATGTTTTCCATGGTCTGTCTCTATTTTTCATTACAATGTGGGTGGAATTTGATAGCCATTGAGATATATTAGATTTAATATGGACTGTGCGATGTGGGCCGAGTCAAGAGTACTGAGAAAGCTGGAACTGAAAGATAGGACAGCATCGTCAAGGGGGAGTTGGGTAAGGAAATTCCAGTTAACTTTAGAGAGAAGAGATTTAAAGGTATCCAGGTAGAAGTTAGTAAGCTTGTTGCATGTGATAAATATGTGCTGTTTAGTAAAGTGAGGGATCTATCTGAGTACTTTTATTGGGGAGTGATCACTTAGTGTGCTGGGAAGGGTTTCAGGATTGTGATCTTTAGAGGGATGAGAGACTAGAATCCAGTCGATAAGGGTACTGTGCGTATGACAGTTGTTGGTATGGGTGGCATCAGTGATAAGTTGAGTAAAGCTGTACAAGTTAATATGTAAGGGAGAATTTGGGGTACAGAGAGTTAACCAATTAATATTGACATCACCAAGAATAATGGTTTCATTAGGAATATGTTGAGAGAAGTATAAGAGTATGTTTTCCAGCAGGGGTAAGTTATCCCCGGGGGAATGCAGATTGATACTATTGTGATGGTGTTATGGGTGTTAAGTACAAGGTTAGCTGTCAGGGTAAGTTATCCCCGGGGGAATGTAGATTGATACTATTGTGATGGTGGTATGGCTGTTAAGTACAAGATTGGCTGTCCCAGCAGGGGTAAGTTATCCCCCGGGGGAATGTAGATTGATACTATTGTGATGGTGGTATGGGTGATAAGTAAAAGGTTGGCTGTCCCAGAAGGGGTAAGTTATCCCCGGGGGAATGTACATTGATACTAATGTGATGGTGGTATGGGTGTTAAGTACAAGGTTGGCTATCCCAGTAGGGTAAGATACCCCCGGGGGAATGTAGATTGATACTAATGTGATGGTGGTATGGGTGTTAAGTACAAGGTTGGCTATCCCAGCAGGGGTAAGTTATCCCCGGGAGAATGTAGATTGATACTATTGTGATGGTGGTATGGGTGTTAAGTACAAGGTTGGCTGTCCCAGCAGGGTAAGTTATCCCTGCGGGAATGTAGATTGTTACTATTGTGATGGTGGTACGGGTATTAAGTACAAGGTTGGCTGTCCCAGCACTGTAAGTTATCCCCGGGGGGAATGTAGATTGATACTATTGTGATGGTGGTATGGGTGTTAAGTACAAGGTTTGCTATCCCAGCAGGGTAAGTCATCCCTGGGGGAATGTAGATTGATACTATTGTGATGGTGGTATGGGTGTTAAGTACAAGGTTGGCTGTCCCAGCAGGGTAAGTTATCCCCGGTGGAATGTAGATTGATACTATTGTGATGGTGGTATGGGTGTTAAGTACAAGGCTGGCTATCCCAGCAGGGTAAGTTATCCGCGGGGAATGTAGATTGATACTATTGTGATGGTGGTATGGGTGTTAAGTACAAGGTTGGCTGTCCCAGCAGGGTAAGTTATCCCCGGGGAATGTAGATTGATACTATTGTGATGGTGGTATGGGTGTTAATTACAAGGTTGGCTATCCCAGCAGGGGTAGGTTATCCCCGCGGGAATGTAGATTGATACTATTGTGATGGTGGTATGGGTGTTAAGTACAAGGTTGGCTGTCCCAGCAGGGTAAGTTATCTCCCGGGGGAATGTAGATTGATACTATTGTGATGGTGGCATGGGTGTTAAGTACAAGGTTGGCTGTCCCAGCAGGGGTAAGTTATCCCCGGGGAATGTAGATTGATACTATTGTGATGGTGGTATGGGTGTTAAGTACAAGGTTGGCTATCCCAGCAGGGGTAAGTTATCCCGGGGGAATGTAGATTGATACTATTGTGATGGTGGTATGGGTGTTAAGTACAAGGTTGGCTGTCCCAGCAGGGTAAGTTATCCCCGGGGGGAATGTAGATTGATACTATTGTGATGGTGGTATGGGTGTTAAGTACAAGGTTGGCTGTCCCAGCAGGGTAAGTTATCCCCAGGGGAATGTAGATTGATACTATTGTGATGGTGGTACGGGTGTTAAGTACAAGGTTGGCTGTCCCAGCAGGGTACGTTATCCCCTGGGGAATGTAGATTGATACTATTGTGATGGTGGTATGGGTGTTAA
Source organism: Protopterus annectens (assembly GCF_019279795.1). Classification (NCBI taxonomy): domain Eukaryota; kingdom Metazoa; phylum Chordata; order Ceratodontiformes; family Protopteridae; genus Protopterus; species Protopterus annectens. The sequence continues at coordinate 13,182,148 of NC_056727.1, read as the reverse complement.
GTACAAGGTTGGCTGTCCCAGCAGGGTAAGTTATCCCCGGGGGAATGTAGATTGATACTATTGTGATGGTGGTATGGGTGTTAAGTACAAGGTTGGCTGTCCCAGCAAGGTAAGTTATCCCCGGGGGGATGTAGATTGATACTATTGTGATGGTGGTATGGGTGTTAAGTACAAGGTTGGCTGTCCCAGCAGGGTAAGTTATCCCCGGGGGAATGTAGATTGATACTATTGTGATGGTGGTACGGGTGTTAAGTACAAGGTTGGCTGTCCCAGCAGGGTATGTTATCCCCGGGGGGAATGTAGATTAATACTATTGTGATGGTGGTATGGGTGTTAAGTACAAGGTTGGCTGTCCCAGCAGGGTAAGTTATCCTCGGGGGGAATGTAGATTGATACTATTGTGATGGTTGTATGCGTGTTAAGTACAAGGTTGGCTGTCCCAGCAGGGTAAGTTATCCCCGGGGGAATGTAGATTGATACTATTGTGATGGTGGTACGGGTGTTAAGTACAAGGTTGGCTGTCCCAGCAGGATAAGTTATCCCCGGGGGAATGTAGATTGATACTATTGTGATGGTGGTATGGGTGTTAAGTACAAGGTTGGCTGTGCCAGCAGGGTAAGTTATCCGGGGGAATGTAGATTGATACTATTGTGATGGTGGTATGGGTGTTAAGTACAAGGTTGGCTGTCCCAGCAGGGTAAGTTATCCCCAGGGGAATGTAGATTGATACTATTGTGATGGTGGTATGGGTGTTAAGTACAAGGTTGGCTGTCCCAGCAGTGTAAGTTATCCCCGGGGGGAATGTAGATTGATACTATTGTGATGGTGGTATGGGTGTTAAGTACAAGTTTGGCTGTGCCAGCAGGGTAAGTTATCCCCGGGGGAATGTAGATTGATACTATTGTGATGGTGGTATGGGTGTTAAGTACAAGGTTAGCTGTCCCAGCAGGGTAAGTTATCCCGGGAATGTAGATTGATACTATTGTGATGGTGGTATGGGTGTTAAGTACAAGGTTGGCTGTCCCAGCAGGGTAAGTTATCCTCGGGGGGAATGTAGATTGATACTATTGTGATGGTGGTATGGGTGTTAAGTACAAGGTTGGCTGTCCCAGCAGGGTAAGTTATCCCCGGGGGGAATGTAGATTGATACTATTGTGATGGTGGTATGGGTGTTAAGTACAATGTTGGCTGTCCCAGCAGGGTAAGTTATCCCTGCGGGAATGTAGATTGTTACTATTGTGATGGTGGTATGGGTGTTAAGTACAAGGTTGGCTATCCCAGCAGGGGTAAGTTATCCCCGGGGAATGTAGATTGATACTATTGTGATGGTGGTATGGGTGTTAAGTACAAGGTTGGCTGTCCCAGCAGGGTAAGTTATCCCCGGGGGGAATGTAGATTGATACTATTGTGATGGTGGTATGGGTGTTAAGTACAAGGTTGGCTGTCCCAGCAGGGTAAGTTATCCCCCGGGGGAATGTAGATTGATACTATTGTGATGGTGGAATGGGTGTTAAGTACAGCGTTGGCTGTCCCAGCAGGGTAAGTAACCCCCGGGGGGAATGTAGATTGATACTATTGTGATGGTGGTATGGGTGTTAAGTACAAGGTTGGCTGTCCCAGCAGGGTAAGTTATCCCCATGGGAATGTAGATTGATACTATTGTGATGGTGGTATGGGTGTTAAGTACAATGTTGGCTGTCCCAGCAGGGTAAGTTATCCCTGCGGGAATGTAGATTGTTACTATTGTGATGGTGGTATGGGTGTTAAGTACAAGGTTGGCTGTCCCAGCAGGGTAAGTTATCCCCCGGGGGAATGTAGATTGATACTATTGTGATGGTGGTATGGGTGTTAAGTACAAGGTTGGCTATCCCAGCAGGGGTAAGTTATCCCCGGCGGAATGTAGATTGATACTATTGTGATGGTGGTATGGGTGTTAAGTACAAGGTTGGCTGTCCCAGCAGGGTAAGTTATCCCCGGGGGAATGTAGATTGATACTATTGTGATGGTGGTATGGGTGTTAAGTACAAGGTTGGCTGTCCCAGCAGGGTAAGTTATCCCCAGGGGAATGTAGATTGATACTATTGTGATGGTGGTATGGGTGTTAAGTACAAGGTTGGCTGTCCCAGCAGGGTAAGTTATCCCCGGGGGAATGTAGATTGATACTATTGTGATGGTGGTATGGGTGTTAAGTACAAGGTTGGCTGTCCCAGCAGGGTAAGTTATCCCCGGGGGAATGTAGATTGATACTATTGTGATGGTGGTATGGGTGTTAAGTACAAGGTTGGCTATCCCAGCAGGGTAAGTTATCCCCGGGGGAATGTAGATTGATACTATTGTGATGGTGGTATGGGTGTTAAGTACAAGGTTGGCTATCCCAGCAGGGGTAAGTTATCCCCGGGGGAATGTAGATTGATACTATTGTGATGGTGGTATGGGTGTTAAGTACAAGGTTGGCTATCCCAGCAGGGTAAGTTATCCCCGGGGGAATGTAGATTGATACTATTGTGATGGTGGTATGGGTGTTAAGTACAAGGTTGGCTGTCCCAGCAGGGTAAGTTATCCCCGGGGGAATCTAGATTGATACTATTTTGATGGTGGCATGGGTGTTCAGTACAAGGTTGGCTATCCCAGCAGGGTAAGTTATCCCCGGGGGAATGTAGATTGATACTATTGTGATGGTGTTATGGGTGTTAAGTACAAGGTTGGCTGTCCCAGCTGGGTAAGTTATCACCGGGGGAATGTAGATTGATACTATTGTGATGGTGGTAGGGGTGTTAAGTACAAGGTTGGCTATCCCAGCAGGGGAAAATTATCCCCGGGGGAATGTTGATTGATACTATTGTGATGGTGGTATGGGTGTTAATTTCAAGGTTGGCTGTCCCAGCAGGGTAAGTTATCCCTGGGGGAATGTAGCTTGATACTATTGTGATGGTGGTTTGGGTGTTAAGTACAAGGTTGGCTGTCCCAGAAGGGGTAAGTTATCCCCCTGGGGAATGTAGATTGATACTAATGTGATGGTGGTATGGGTGTTAAGTTCAAGGTTCACTGACAGTATTTGAGCAAGGGAAAAGGACAGGATAGTTTTATTCGGAATTGTCAGAGTAAGGTGGTTAGAGTAAACAATGGCAACTCCACCACCCTTTTTCTTTTGGCAGTGAAGGCACAGTATACTGTAGTGAAAGTCTTTGTTATTGTGTTGTGGTTTTAGCCAAGTTTATGTTATGGTGATGACTTCATGGGTTGTGGCTTGAGATCCAAGCATGAAGTTCACTAACCTTGTTAAATATACTTATAGTGTTTATTGAGTAAAAGGAGATTTGTTTGTTTGGGGGGCCGGAGGCATACAGGTTAGTGGGACTATAGTTATAGGTGGAGTTGGTTTGAGTGGGGCCTGGGTTTGGATGAATATCTCCTGCAAGTAGAAGAACATTAGGGTAGTAGTGGCAGTTATGTTTGTATAAGTTAAAGATAAAATATGTTGTTTTATTTTTAGGGAATATGGTGTAGGTGGGGGGAATTTTTATTTTAGGAAAAGGAGTTTCAGTAGAAAAGATAGAAGCAAAAATAGCAAATGAATGATAAAGAGATGAAGTATCCCTAGTATGAGGTATTGCTGGAACTTTGAGAATAGGAGATAACTGGATATTAATTGAGGTAAGATTGTGAAGGAGGGGAAATGGCGGTAGTACAACAAAAAGGGTAGTAGAGAAAGCCATGATTGGTAAGAGTATTTAGTGCTAGAGCACTGAAATTGGTGATTGGGGAGTTAGTAGTAGGGTTATTTTATAGGTAGATATAATAACAATAACAGTAATATTATTATTATTATTATTATTATTATTATTATTATTATTATTATTATTATTATTATTATTATTATTAGTGAGTAATAGTGTCTGTTTACATCTAGGTGAAAATGTAATTCTTTGAACTTATACAGTAGTTTTCTATTTCTTTGAAGCTATTTAATTGTTTTTAGTGAATTATGGTTACTATAGCATAGTATTCATCACTGTTGAGACTGCTGACTTCAAAGTAGGGGTCTTCAAGAAGCAAAATAATGAATGGGGCTAACTGGAATGGATTGGGGCTATATTACATTAGGTTATTGGCAGTTCATCCAGAGACTGCCTTAGTGCACATTCATTCTAGCCTCTTTATTGACTAAATACACCTAAAATGTCTGATTGCAATTGGTAGGGTGAGCCTTAGTTGAAATGGAACCCTAAACAAAAGATACCATACTAAACCCAAATGTGCACTAGGACCCCAATATCCCACAGTGCTCCCTGTTTCCCTCATCTTGGTCTCTCAACACCACCCAGACAGATTACTTTGTTCTTTTTTTTTTCACAGCTTGACTTTCAACACACCTTAGCAAGTTAAGGTTGCACTGCAATAATTATGGAGTAAGTTACTGCTTTAAACTGGGAGTCTGGGAGTTGACAGTTTTCCTGAAATCATTTGGTTGTAAATGCTTTGATGTACATTTTACAGCTTTTTACTAACCTTTTGATAATAAAGTCATGAGTAAGGACAGAAATTCAGTATTACTTATTTTTTATCAAGAAAGAAAAAAAAACATTTGTGGCAAAAGCTTTATGTTCAAAGCTGACTAAAAGAAATTCCCAAATAAATATAGAAGACAAATGTGAATAAGTATACACACATCATATCAGGAAATGCTACCTGCTTCCCTAGCTTCATAAAAAGTTGTCTTCTTTCCTCTCTTGTTAGCCTAGGATGAAAGTGAAAGAACATATGGCTACAAGAATATATATTCAAGTTTTTGCTGCCATATATATTTCCCTAACCCTCCCCCATAAAAACCAGGCACTGACTGAATATCTATGATGTTATACTGGAAAAAAGTGAAATAACAAACTGCCCCAGTAATATATTTCAACTCGTTTCTGACAAACATCAATACAAAATGTGCTTCTTGCCCATATGGACAAAAAATAACTACCTGTATTTTCTTTGCCGAAGTTTGGTCATAAGTAAAGTGAAAAAATATCACAATAAAGTATTCCACCTTGTTGCTCTTAGACAGTACACTGCTTCTAAATATGCTATTGTGATCTTCTGTACACAACTCTGATTGTCAGGAAAGTTAAATAAATAATGACCAAACTGTCTGCCAACCCACAGAAGCTTATTGATATTACCTTCACTTCTTAGAGTATGTGCCATTTTAAACTAGGAGAAGCCCAGGGCAGACGTTAAGCATGGGGCCCCATATTAAGCTTGTTTCAACATATGATTATACAGCTAAGGAGATCTGAGGGTCTAGAAGATCAGAGATGTATGCCATTCTTTAGTTTATGTGTTTATTTATTTATTTCGTAGATAGCCAAAAAGAATTATGTATATATATTTTGTATGAGACACAGTGTCTTAATCTTTTGAAAAGTTTAGGAATAAACTCATATCTCCCTTATTTCTAGACTTGTCAAAAATCTTTCAATGCAGTGTCTCATAAAAAACTCTTATTGCAACAATCCACAATGGGTATCTCACAATCTACTCTTCAGTGGTTTAATAATTTCTTTTCAGAGCACTAATAGGTGGTTACATGGAATTCTAGCATCTCCCCTTATCTATCCATCAATACATGTGTCCCTCAAGGCTTCATCCATGGCTCTCTTCTATTTAAAACCTTTGTAAAAAATCCTCACACTTCTACACAAGAAGCATCCCATGTACAGTATGCACATGATCCCACCCTTATCTGCCTCTTAGACAATTTAGAAATTTTATAAAAGTTTACACAATGTGCCTTTAACTCTATTGAAAACTGGCTTTGTAACCACTGACTTCTTAATCCAGAAAAAACAACTACTTTTCTTTTACCTATAGCCAAATGTGCCTCCAAGTAGTTCTGCAGATAACTCCTGTTGATGCCTCTAGGCATCAAATATTGCTTGTTCATATTTGCATTAATAATTTCAAAACTGTGCAACATACAAGGTATCAGAAAATCTCATCTTAAAGCATACATGATGGTAAATACAATTGTGTTGATATCTGACCTCTGTCTAATGGAGCTAAAGAGATATTGAATATTATTTGTATACTGTTTATTTATATTGTAATAATGTTCATGTTTCCGTAAATATCCCAACATTCAGATAACACAGACAGAACATCACAGCCTCATATCAATGCTCACAGCTGTATGAAGAAAATTCTGCTGACAGTATGTATCTAGCTTGAGTAGTTACTGAGATATCATAAGCTGTTTATACGACATTATAAAATTAATATTTACTGCCTTTCTTTGTCTTATAAAATGCAGTTTAAAGCATGGAACTGAATGAATACCACCGATGTAAAGATTAATTTATCCTGAATAGTTTGATATTTACACTTTTCTAGTAACACTTACGATTCAAGAGACATGGATATTTCTTTGAACTGTAAGGTGATAACTTCATTTTTAAAGGCTCAAAGCACACCCACTAGTAGATAAAGGTATTCACTCAAAAGAGCTATACTGAAGGCAATGAGTTAAATCACTTACCCATGAGAATCATGACTTTAAAATAATATCCCTAAACTGCTGAGGTTTACAATAGATAACAACTAAAAATATGACTTCCGCATACAGTACAATATTTCAAAAATCACAAAAACTAGGAATGCTCTCCAGAGCTAAAACAATCCTTAATTTATCCACCAGTCAGTGTTGCCACTACATACCTACTCCCCTCTCTACTATATGGTTGTCCCATCTTGACGAACCTTCAGGGCACCCTAAAATCTAAACTAGAACAGTATTACAGTAATTTAACTAGATTAGCAGCTAATACAAGTCACAGAACACATCACTACACTGCTCTAAATATCTGTAAATTGGCTAGAATTATCCCACCAGCTAAATTAAATCCAATTTCTTGTAACACATAAAAATGCAGATAATCCCATTTCCTGCCCAGTTAGTAGTACAATTCTCTACCACTTCTTCCTACATCCTCACCTTTAATCTTCTGACAAAAATCTACTCGACATCTATAAGCCTTATAAAGACCAAAGTCAAAGTCTGTACTCAAATTGTGTGACAAAAATTGTGACTACAGTTTCTGTGCCAGTCAGTGTAATACATAGCATTCATTTATTTAAGCTGCAACTAAAAGAATTCATCTCAAACTCATGGCTTTGCACATGCTGCTCTCCTGGCTAATAATTTCAACTCCTACTCCTCTCATACTGATATACCCCATGTCTCTCCATTTCTTTATTTTATTTTCCTTAATCTTTTATTTCCCTTACTTGTAATCTTGCAGTCAGTTTTTATTTCTCCTGTCTCCTATATCTACTCCACTTATCATCTCTAACAAATACTAATATCTCAGTCTCCTTTCCATTCCTCTTCTTCTACTTATCCACCATTTGAATGTTTCACTCTGAATATGCTTTGTGAATGAGTAGTAAACTCACCTATAGCATGGCAGATGTCGGCACATTTCAATGGCATATAGTATTGCATTTATCTTTTCTTACTGATGGTGTATATATATTAATATTTGCATAAATCTATATATTTAAGGTATATTGTAATATGATGGAAGCTTTCTGTTATGTATATTTATCTTCTCTCCTTATAATTGTGGAACTTTCCTCCCCAGGCCAACATTGAAAACAGATAAAATTATCCAGATGGACCTTCCTGGTAAACCAATGTCAATAAATAAATAAACAATGTGTCCCCAGTACTTTGTGTATCCACATATTAATTTGATGACATACTGATACTGCTCCTAAGTGAGCTCCATCACGACACACACCACACATGCAAACACACACACCACACATGCAAACACACACACACACACACACACACACACACACACACACACACACACACACACACACCTCCATGTATATTTATGTCCCTGTTATCTACAGATATATGTGTATGTCTCCATTGCCCTACATACCCTGATAATGGTGATTAAAGCTGCAGTATGACACGTATATAATGTTGCTCAAAGGACCAAATGTAAGGGCTCATCAGTAGATAATGTACTTCCCTACAGCCCTCTATGCCTGCTGGATGTCACAACACATATACCAACAGGTGAACAGTTGGTGTTATGCATCATGCTGTCTATGCACACATTGACATGGCACATTATTTTGCCCACAGTCTTTCCCATCAAAATGCAAATAGCCATATATGTTCAAAATGGCTACTGTAGACACACAGCAAGGATAAAAAAACAGTTATGTGACTGCTAGGCTACTTGATGCAGGCAACAGTTGAGAATCAATGTCACTCTGCAGCCCATACACCCTGTTCAACACAAGACTACTTTATGCACTCCACTAGTGTTCACCTGCAGTCAGGTATAAAGCTGATGCACCTGTGGCAAATGCTGTAAATACTGTGATCTGTAGTGTGAAAGACTAGATAGGTAGGAGTTTCCTATGTCACTCCAGCCAACTTTGTGTGTGCATATGTGTGTGTGTGTGTGTTTGTGTGTGTGTGTGTGTGTGTGTGTGTGTGTGTGTGTGTGTGTGTGTGTGTGTGTGTGTGTGTGTGTGTGCATCTCCCTGCATAACAAATGGGAATCCCATATTGACTTCCAAATTTCAATGGGACTGTACTTTTTGGTCCTTGCATGTGCTGCCGGCTTCCAAACCCCAGTCTTCCACAAGGCCTGTTGATGTCATGTACCTTAACACTGCCAACTGGCAGTCTAATCACAGACTTCAGCTGTGGCGTGTGCTGTAAAGCTGTGACCTGTAGGGTGGATGACTAGGTAGGTAGGGGTTCTAACCTCATTCCAGCACACTTAGTGTGTGTGTGTGTGTGTGTGTGTGTGTGTGTGTGTAGAAGTTAGAGCATTTTACATCATCGTATGCAATTACAGGATCATTGTACATTAGTAGTACAATGGGTCTAGGTCCCATAAAATCATTTTGCTCTTACCTTTATTTACATGATCAGCATATATTACCCCTGTCCACAAGGGACACACATAGAAGCCCAATGGTAACATAGCAGTCATCCAGGCAATCATATGGATTGGATCTGAGGAGGGCCAATGAGGTGCACTGTTTGCCATTAGTTGGGAGTCTGTTTCAATGCTTTGTAAAAATGTGGTAGACATATCACCCCCACTAGCATGTATTAGTAATGTCACATACTAGGTAATGTCCTTACAGGGGGTAATATATGTACCATTCCACCTACAAATATGCAGGATTTTCAAAACAGCAGGGTGAGACATTGCCCTGTATGCAAGGCAGAGATCACTTCTGTGTGGTCTATATGAAACAAGCTACAGTGACAATTATTGCACACAATCCCCATAGCAAGATACTGGGGACTTGAAGTTCCCTCATGAGGAAACTTTGTGTTGTGTGCAATTGCCACTGGTGCTTGCAAAGGTACATGAGAAAATGGCCATTGCAGCTAAATATTGGCATGTTGAGGGAAGAGTACCCAGAGGTTATAACTACATCATTACCGGAGGACAGTGCCCTCACTAATGAAATTAGCTTGATATACTACCCTTCTTACTACTGGGGAGACATGCCATGAGGTGCTTTTTTGTCCTCCAGTCATATACAGCCAAGTCTATGCAGTTGTACAGATGGTTGCATAAAGCATTGTTGCAGAGGTCATCATACTTGCCTTTCCTATCTGAGGGGGGAGGTGCAGTCATTCTATTTATGCCATCCTGTAGGATGTTATCCTTTTCTTTGTTGAAGTTCATTACTGTGTTTACAGAAGGGGGCTCAGGTGTGAGTCTTACATGTAAGGAGACCGATTTGTGATCAGATCTTACCATGGAGGACATCACAGTGCAGGTGCTACAGTGATCAGCCATATTGGTAAGCACCTTATGCAGTACTGTGGCTCCCCTTGGGATGTCATTGCACTGATTCAGGGCATTGTAGTTAAGGACATGGAATAACCTTTGGCCAAGTGAGTTTGAGCATGAGTAGCCAGCACAATTGGTGGTTAGTAAAAGTTACCCCATACCATGGTGTAGCTTGATAGACACAGTCATATTCAAGTAAGCACAACACGTGTCCTGATTCATGGAGTTGACCCTGTAGCCACCAGTGGCTTCATTAGGTGGCATTCCAGCACTGAATATCACCTGCAGTGTCTCCAGGGAAGTACACTATTTAACCAATCTGGATTTTTAGCTATCTTTAATGCCTATGAATACAGCACCTGCATTAACTGGCACACTTTTAGTGTGAGTTCTTAACATGTGGGAGGATGTGTAGCCTGAAATGGCTGTGGTGCTGTCCACAACCTTGAATCAGATGGGTGTGTGAGACCACGCAAATGTCTGCATCTTCCAAGGTGGGGAAACCTTCCAGTGAGTAGAGTTTGGTTTTGGCATTCCAAGCATGTACCAGCATAACCATGAAGTAGTTTGAGGATGGCATTTCCTCTATGGAAAATGTTCCCATGAGGCAATGCCTATAAGATGCACTATGGTGATGTCAGCAGCCTTGGCCACTACACAAACTCCCAGGGGTGGCAGATGAACACCACCTGTGGCAAAGCATTGATGTCTGTTGAGCATATCATCTCAGACTATTTACTGAGCCCCCTTAAAATGACACCACATGATAAGCCAATTATTGACTTCAATCATGTTCTTTGTGTATTGAGCCATTATCTTAGGTGAAGGTGTAATGCAGCTGAAGGCTATGAGCATACCCACCAGAAACAGATTCTGTAAGCTTAGTCATGTGCCTGCATATGGTCCATTGAGGTATGTCTGAAGCTGTACACACCAGCCGGAACTATGACATCATCATATGGCACCTGATGTTGACAAACCTGTGTGCATGTGTGGTATGGCATATTCTGGCACCTCACAGACAGCTAACTGTGACCTTTCCCATGTGTAGCCTGGTGAGAGGGATATTGATGTGTCACATAATGTGATCACCTATGAATAATAGGGTTGAGTTTGTATTTTGCCTCAGGTGTTTGACCAGTGAGACAGTGGTGCATGTGCTATTATGTGTACTGTGTTCTGCAGAGGTATGAGTATGTGTACTGAGCTTGCAATTGGGTTTTTGAGGTGTCTGTTCTGTGTGTGTGTGTGTCTGGTAAGGAGCTCCACACATGCAATTGTGTCTGATGTGGGTGTGAGTGGAGTACGTGGTGAGGTGTGTCAAACTGCTCATTTGCACATGTAATGACCAGTGTGTGAGACAGCATGGAATCAAGGTTTGTTATACAGTGACATCTCTCACATGGTTTGTATGTCTGGCATAGCAGTATAGAGACAGGGACACTGTCCATATCTCAACGGCGGTCAGTGATAATGCCATTAGCAATACAGTCTTGCTTGTGTGTATGTCACAGCAGACCTTCATTTGGCAGTGGCCTGACAGATGCTAAAATGTAACATGTTATCACCTTTGTGTAGTTCTAATGTAACACAGTATCTGACAATGTGCATAATACGGTTGCGTGAGTACAATGGTTGCAGGCATGTGGCCCTTGGATTAACCATAATCCCATGATTAGGCATGCTTGCAAAAGCATACCTACAAATGTGACAATGTACAACTTCAGCACAGTTAGGGTCATGCTGATGCACCCTTGGGATTGACAATCTCAAACACACTGTCTGTAAGCACTCCTTGGAGTGAAGATGTGGATGTCTGTGCATGCACAGAGAACTTGTTCAACTCTGCAGTCATTACTCTGACCTTGGTAGTCTACACTGCCTGTCAAGCAATCAGACAGCACACTGGATGTCGTGTGACATATTGTGGGAACACAGACGTGTTCCAGTTACATATATGTACAGTATGACATATGTAGGACAGGTGTGGGTACACACAATTTGGCCAAAGTTGGCCACTCCTCTGCAGTAGACCTCAGATCCATGGCACACAGACATGCACCATGAAACTGTTGAAGTTCAGGCTACATGAATAGCTGTGAAATTGTCACCTAACAGGGATCACTGCCACTGTGGTGCTTGTTTGAGCAACCTTGGGTGTCTATGTCACTGGACACTGAACATCATATTGTGAGACTGCATCTGTGTTCCAGCTCGCCATGCCCTCATTACCCTACTAAAAGGCTAAAAGCAATGGAATGCAAGGTATAATAGATGCCAAACTGCAATGATTGCTATGATTGCTACTTAAGGCATCCACCTGGAAAAGGGTATGTCAAGTCTACACAGCCTTGTATGATGTGGGACAACTATGTGGATGAACAAACAGGCTGTGACCTACTCCTCATGTGGGGTTTGATATTAACATTTTGCTTTTGGTGACAAAGTGTAGGAGCATGGTATGCCAGGAGAGAGTGGTTATGGTGAGACCAGCAGTTGTAGTAGGCAGCCACCAGCAATTCAGTAGACTCCTGTCTTGTCAGCATTTTTCACAAGGTTATTGTGTAATCACAGTACACACTGCTTGTGTGGTGTGCAACTTCAGAATAACTGTGTAAACATACCCGCCTTACCTTTGACAGGGTGTATGCATGACTACCCTCCCCCCACTGCTTGCCTATGCTCTGCACAGGCATAGACATGTTGAATGACTACCTTCTTGGAAACCATGATAGAATTAATGTCAGTACTAAGTTGCACACAGGCAAGTGGCATGCAGTGCCCCCAAATGTCTCAGTAGTGTTACATTTAAAGCCATGAAAAGGCTTATCGTGGAAATGATCATTAACAATTTAACACACCTTCAGACACTGGCCCAACCCACTGTGTTTTGTTTAAGGTCAGATCATGCCTACCCTAAGCATTGCACTACATTGATTGTTACAGTATGCAATGGATGAGGGGAAAATGACTCACCCCAACTACCATGGCCTGAAAAGGCATTTGACAATATTAGGCCATCTGGCATTGTGGGCACACTGTAGAGGTTATTTACAAACTAGTATGTCAGGCGTTGGAGAGCCACATGTCTGACACGCATTATCTGGGAAGATAGGATCGTGTAGACCAGTGGCTACAATGAAGCCAGTCACCAGTGGACAACCCACACATATCATTCCTGGGTCTACCCTTCAAGCCATTCCCTTCTTTGCAGTCACGGCCACTGTCAATGACCTCAGACTGACTACATTTCCAGATGACTGCAAATAAGGAGCTGTCACTGAATCCAAAACAGAACCAGCAAGTATCCAGGATGGGCTGATACACACATTCAGGTGTTGTCAGAGCCATTGACACATACTACATGCCAAGAAATGCACAATACTATACTTTTGGCAGTCAACCACCCCCTGGAAAATATCGTATTGTCTGCACACCACCAAAACTTGAACCATTAGTCAGAGACTTACAGACACAGAGAGTGATCTAGCCTTTCACTTTCACTGGTCAGTAAGATGTGGGACTTCATGCACTGTTGCACAACATATAGAAACAGGCATGGCATGTAAAACCCAGAATGTCATTGTTACACTGTATGTGGCACTCATCACACCTGTCAGTCAGTGCAATGCCACCTTTGGTATGTAAGTACACAGGCATATCTGACAACTGTAACAGTATGAGAGGTACCCCAATACACACTGAACATAACATGTCCATTGCAGACCATGTCAAAGCCATAACTGTGTATTCTGTCTCCTACATGCTTTGGAAGGGAGGTGTGTGGCTGCCAAACAGGGAGGTGTCAGATTCTACTGTGTACCACCTGTACATCCAAGATAGCACTAGAAGTACTTGTTCTACACAGCTGGACTTTGACTGTCGTGTAAATAGGACATGCTGGAGAGACAGGTATGTAATCCTGACACTACACACTATATGTAACAGGCTGCCCATCCATGTGAAGCACACTTCCGATGTAATGCACATCCTATGAAAGTTACACAATAGGATGCAGAACATGGCAATCATAACTGGTTTAGGACAAATGCCTGTAATGGACACAGGGAAATTGTAGATGGTTCATCTTCTATGCCAAAGCTTGTAGATGTGTCAGCTCCCAGAACTCTGCTTCCACTTATCAAGGATACCACACAGTGTCAGAGATTATGGATGCAGGAGTAGGCTGCCTGAAGCCATTGTCCCTGTTAGCCTGTGATATGCATATGAACCTATGGAGGCATGCACCTATACCGCTTTGCATTTGTGAAGACATTTTTTCTACTGTGCTGACATTCCATCCTGTGCTCTGATGCTTATGGGTTTATTGTAGCTGTGTACCCATAGGTATGTCCCACACAATCCTGCATCTTAAACATAAACAGTTCTATGAAGCACTGTTCATTGTATAAGTATACAGCCATTACAACATCATCCAACTTAATGTACACAAAATAATGCAGTTTACTCATTACAACAGGCAGCACACAATATTTGTCAGTGACCAGTACAAGTGGCATGTCAAAGGCAACAATGGATTAAACAAATACATAGTAATTCAGGTAGTCACCTTGTGCATCAGACACATAGCTGCATTTCCCTGCATGGATGACAAGGATAACGGGATGTGACACAGGTATCATCACTTGGACAGGATGTTGTCTGGTGGTGTAGGAGGACTAGGCTGACCACCTAGGTTGGCAAGTGTGTGTGTGTGTGTGTGTGTGTGTGTGTGTGTGTGTGTGTGTGTGTGTGTGTGTGTGTGTGTGTGTGTGAGTCAGGAAGAGAAGCAGGCAAGATGGACCATGGAATGTTCCGTGTGTGTCTGCAGGTGACCTGACTGTGACAGTGGTGTGTGAGTGTCTTCGTGAACACAGTCAAGCTGAGTGGTAGCCCTGTGTGACTGTATGTTGGACAGCTTTGAACCATGCATGGCAGAGCTAACAATTCACTGTCGCTGCCCCCAAACACGGGAACTGGCTCTGCCAGGAGTTGCACTAGCACTTCCATGCCCATGGTCAGAAGTGGCACTGCTACCTGAGGGTGACTGCTGTCTGCTGGGACAGTGTCCTCCACAGAAACGCCCAGGACCATGAGCTCATGGCCTGCCATATCTTGATGTGGAAAGCACACTCACCTCTGGGGAGCTGAATGTACTGCCACTATGGGAACGTGATTGAACACAGCCATGTGGACTCTCAGCAGATGAAGTTGCTGATCTACATCCACGAGTCCAATGCTCAACTCCATCCAGAAGTTCCATCACAGACAATGACGATTCTAAGATAGATATTCTGCAATTTCTCACAGACCACTGTCTTTTCACTGCATCAGTCGCCCGATCCAGGGTATCAGCAATGAGGTAGAGGCAGTAAAGGATGTCGGACTGTGCTGCATCCATAACCCTGAGCATTCATCTGATGGTCCTTTTTGAATGTGCCTGTGCCTTCTTGATGGCCCTAAACATATGCTAAGAGAGATGCGGTGAGACACTTGCAACAGCTGGTGGAAGTACAGCAGGCCTCCTAGGAGCACTCCTATCAATCTGCCAGTGTAGAACCTCACCATCTCTTTGGCTATGGCCAGTATCCACACTCACTACAGCCATTGTAGCCACACTTTCCTGTTCAATGTTCCCACCCTCTGACTGTTCCAATATCTGTGACCTCAGGGGACTGGGTATGCATAGTCATACTAACTGTGTACAGTGATAATGATGGAGAAGAGGTATGTCAACCTCTATGACAGATTCAGCCCATACAACCCCCATCTGTGCCTCACTTTGGCCACCGTCATCATCAGAGTCCGAAGAGACACTGACATCTGGTTGTGAAAGGGAAAGGGACCAACTGCCCTCATCACCTGTGATAAAAAGGGAAAAGTGGTAGATTGATGCATGCACAACTATGCTTTACAGTACTGTCTTGCAATATATGTTAAGCTGTATACAATGCTGTCAATATTACACACGTGTTTAACCCCCAACCTCATATACCATGACCTGAGGACATTATTTTCTAAAAACTTACGTAGTTACTTGTAAAGAATAAGCTCCTTAATATAGAATTTTATGAGTAACAGTGGTGTACACTGTTGACATTTGTCAAAACTATGCACAAGTGACACATAAGACTATCTGTACTGTTCTGCAAATAATGCAAATCTATCAGTGTGGTCACAACTACAAGGCATAGGTACGACTGTAAACCATTTTCCATTAGTAAAAATCTGTGAGGTTGCCAATCATGCAGACAATACATCAATCCAGCCAGATGGCCTGGGATGACACTTTAGAGAAGACAATGCACTAATTCTACATCTGTAACACAACAGTGTTATGCTTATCAGTAGCAGGAGCATGGTTATGTCTGATTCCTGACAGTCCTGTGAAAATTTTAGGGAGAGGTAATGTAAACAGCAACCCATGTTGCACTATGACAGACTACTAAGTCCAAATATCTCACATTTACAGTACATACTATATTAACTGGTATGTTGGTCACAATCTGAGCATGAGACTCAAACTGTAAATAACCTCCTCCTCATAAAAATACCTGCCACCCACATAAAACTATGTGCACCCTGACAATCTGAATGCTACAGTATTACAATGCTTATTAAACTAAACATACCTGGACTCCCATTTTGCATGGAAATGGTGGCATCCACATCCATGACATACAGTGTGATGGATGCCTGGGAGCTGTGCTGTGTTTTTAGGTTTGACAGGAATTCCTTAGTGTCTGACAGTGGTTGTTCCACTGCAGGCCATCCACTGGTGACACCATGATCCCAGGCCACATCTGCTGCTCTTCTGCAGATGGTGTTTATCATATCAATGGCACGGTGTCACACCTGCCCATATATCCTGCTCTAGTTACCAATTGCATTGACATTGTGAACCAGGTCGGTCCACAATCTTGTCCACTTTTCCCTGTTTGTCCTCCCCCTGGACAGCAGGAGTTGGTGGTGTTGATGCAGTGCATCCAGGATACTGTCATTTTCTGCCTCTGTTAAAGGGCCCCAGCTTCAGGGATACATATTTCCTGAAAGATAACAAAATGGGAACATATATCAGGGTAACATATGAAGGAGCATAGTATGTAGAGATACAGCAATAACAGATGGCTATTGGCTACCAGTAGTCACTGCTCAGTTACACATCTCATGTTCAACACCATGCAAACATAGTGAGGGTGTGGATGTGAGTAGGATAGTAGCAGTAGGCATTTATTCTTGTTAAGCCATGACAGATACGGTTGTATGATCACACAAGCAACAAAACAGTCCATTAAGTTCTGGCCCGTAGTGTAAACCCCCCCCCTTATAATAGTTAAAACCAGTTGTGCCACACAAGTAGCAGTGTAGTATTACTACTGCTATCAACGGGAAATTTCCAGGAGAGTGGTATACCTAATTAACAAAGAGCACTCTACCCGCACTGTACCCTAGCTCCTCTGTTGGTGTAACACATGTGCAGATCAATGACATGTTATCAGTACAGTTCCAAGAAAGGCTTACTGCTGTCATCCTCATTCTCCCTAAGTATATTGAAACATAAGCATCATGTTGGAAACAAAATGGTTACATACCTGATGGAGTACAGTACTCCTCTGTTGAATGGTACACATATATAAATGATGTGCCAGTGAGCTGAAGATGCAAAATAACTCTCATACGCAGTGTTTCCCCTAGGTGATGCTGCAGGCAATAGGCAGAAAGGGTGAATACTTTGCAGGACAGCAGGCTTTAAGAGTAAATGTGGGACCTGTGGCAGCCTTGTTGTATAGGTAGAGCTAGAATGAGAGTACCCATCCCACTGGGAAGTAAGGTATTTGTGTCAGGTAAGTCTGTCAGCTAAAGGTTTCAGTAACACCGTGCAACGCAAAATGCTTGGTGTGTCCTAGAAAAAAGGTAGTTGTACATTAACCATGATGTCACACAGTTGGACAACTGCCAAATCAAGCTTTATGTCACGGTAGTCCCCTGTTGAGTGTGTGCTGGCACCCCTTGTGTCTAGCTCAACCACCATATTTGTATGTTACTTGTGCAGCTGTGGTTGTCTGTGATATCACCAGCAACACACTGTAGGCTGCAGTGTGATATTACTGTGCCACAATTTCAGTATACACTTCAACAACCTCTGGAAATACAGGCTACTGCATTACTTGGCATTCTCTGAACTTTATAGTGTTGTACTAGGAGGAGGAGAGAGTGGTCTTATCTGTAGGCCTTTACCCTCTGTTACTGCTATATAGATGCAGACATTCCAAATATACTTCTTTGGGTGGATAAATAGGTGATGAGACAGCCATACATATCACACTTTATAATATTGATGGCCACAAATGTATTTTCATTGGTAGATGCAGCTGTACTTGAACCCAGGACCATGTGTACCAAAAAAGCAATGTTTTAAATGCATTTTACAGACTGAACTAGTCACTATTACAGCAGGTGAATTTTTACATGTTGCAATTATCATTCCACAGTTATCCCAGTTAAAATCCTATTTTCCATTAATATTTTATCAAGTGAGTTCTGACATGTTGTAGATGTATTTGCAGGGTTAGCTGCTATCAGATACCTCACTTACATCTAAGCTTTTGTGTGCCTTCATAGTGATGTATTTGTGTACTAGAGTGCCAATTACAGTACTATTTCTCTAGTAACCTCTTAGCTGATTTGCATGGTGCAGCATGATGCACAGCACCATTTAAACACATTTAATGAGGGGAACTTCAGCATTAGTATGTTTTGCTTTAAACACCTGTGTTCATTATCAGCCATGTGGGTTGGTGGGATGATCCACTGCACTGCAGGTGTGATTGTTGTGGGTTTGAAATAGGGTGCAGGTGTACTTTTTGAATGTGATTAATATAGTTCCAAAAGCATATATCAATATAACACTATTTAGCATTGCTAGACAATGCAGGCCACCACGTTGTGCAAAAAATCTTTAGAGAAAAGAAAAATGGGAGATAGGACTGTGGAGAAAAGGGGTGCAAGGTTGGGGAAAAACATAGTGAAAGGCAGGTAGGTATGTGCAGGAAGAGTGTAGGAAAGAACCATAGCTATCCATTTCTTCAACAGCAACAACTGTGCATGTTCACAGATTTTTTTAGCTCAATTTGGATTGTCACCCCCAGAAAGGGGTGATGACAACATAGCTGCATTGTCAAACCAATTGGACCAAATTAAGTGTGTCCAGAGGACACGTGCAAAATGGAGAGCTATGTATGAGAAAATATATATATGTTTTTGGGACAGGTGTCCAATTTTTTTTTAAGGTGAGAGTGGAATGTTGGGGCAGGGAAGTAGGTACATGTGGGGGAGGTAAGTTGGGAAGATGAGGAAGCTTTTGCAGACAGACAAGACAGCAGACAGGGCTGGTGTGTGACACAAGGGGGGTGAACACCTTCAATGGGGAGGATGTGGAATTCCAGTCCCATGAGCATCCACACGGTAGCAGTGCGACTCAAGTCCTCACCCATGGGACAGCCAGCACTGCTCTTTCACTGCCCCTGTGGTGTCAGTGGTGGAGATTGGCATCCAGGGCCAGGCTGCCCACCAGGATGGTGAGCATGCTCTCCATCCAGCGCAGGTGTACATGGACAGTTTGATGGAGCATCCTGCACACGCTCCCAGAGGGTATCCCAGCCCCAACCTGTGGGACTTAACTACCAGATGCCACAGGTAGCACAGTGGCAGCAGAGGGGGTACCACCAGGCTGCGTCCCAGATGTGCTGGGCCCCAGTGCCATGGTAGGGAGAGCCAAGGTAGGTGGATCACCTGGAACCAGCCTATCTTGTCGCACTGCAGTAAATTAAACATAAACATAAGGTAAGATAAATAATAACCAAACAAATGTTACTATTAACATAATGGAAGATAATATTGATTAATCAAAATACATATTAAGGTATATTATGAGGAACCCAACAATAAATAACATAACAGCAAGCATGTTAACAGCAAACCAGTATGAAATAACCCATATGGCCCACATAACAGTTAGTTTAAAATAATATGTTAATATCAAATCATAATAATACATAACATTAATAAATTAAAGAAGAGAAGGGGTGGGGAGAGAGAGAAACATATACCATTAGTGACCTCACAGGTGATATTACTACACAGAGTAATAATACATACTTCTACAGGTGTGCAGTGTCAGTTGTGAGTACAGTGACTCCAATTCTTGTATAGATGATATTGCATGTACATACCTCTCAACCTGTTAGCATGTGACAGTGGGTCTATATTAGATCAGTGAACACTTAAAAAAGTGAAAACTGATTGATCGAACTTATGTAAGCGAAAGCTCACAATCTCGAACTGTCAGAACAATGATTTTTTTCCTAGGGAAAAAAATTGCTGATCCAAAATACATACACACAACACAAGCACACCAAACAAACAGCAACCCACACACATACACCTAAAATCTGACACCTAACCCTACACTAAACTATACACACACCACTAACTATCCACTTACCTTAACCCAAACCCTAACTCTAAGGTCCATCACTATCACACACTCACCTCACCCGCTCCCTAACCCTAACTCACCTAACCCACCCTAACCCTCACATCCACACAATCGCACACATACCTAACCCACGCCCTAACCCTAACTCACCTAACCCACCCTAACACTCACATCCACACAATCGCATACTTACCTGAACCCGACCCCTAACTTTCCACCACAGCACTGAAAATACCGAAGCAACAGAAATGGACAACCACATTTTTTCCCAGGAAAAAATTTGGGTTTTTGTTGCTTCAATATTTTAATCTTTCGCTCATATAAGTTCGATCAACCAGCGTTCGCTTTTTATAAGCGTTCGCTGATCTAATATAGACCCTGCGACAGTATAGGCCAAGCACTAACAAATGCAGGTACACAACTAGAAGGAACTGTTTTACATAGTGTGCTCAAACATTGCTACCAATTGCAGTCCAAGTAATGTCATTTATCTGTTAATCAAGGACCAGCCATATGGGGCATTAGTCATTACATTCTGAAAAATCATGACAGTTGAGAGGTATGTTCATGTACTATATACTAGTATAGTATATAGCAGACTAGACAGATGTTGATTTCTTAGTTGGCTGCCATAGGATCAAAACCCACAGGCTGTGACTCCAGGGAAAATGTTCACTTAATCTAACAGTTGACTGCTGTCAGATTAGAAAAGACATGCAGTGCATATGGGACTGCTTCACTCTTATTGGAAAGGATTGTTTATGAAGGCACAATCCTGCTTTACACTTTATTGATATTGTTCCTTAAACTCTGGCACTTATACACACAAATATTTGTCCAGAACATGAGCTACCTTATCCATATACCTTGTTCCTGGAGTGGGAGTAATATACAGCATTATTTGACTAAAATGGCCATAACACAGTCTTGAACCTTACTGTGGGTATTGCACTACAGTTATCAGACAGTTTTTTCTGCAGTCTTTATTCATTTCATTTATGCAGTTGACTAGTGTCAGATTAGAACACACATGCAGTGAATACAGCCATACTGCACAGTTATTTGAACAGATTACTTATCAAAGCACAATTCTACTTTAAACTTTACTGAGAGTGTACCTTAAAATGTGGCATTTGTACATATGGCTATCTGGCCAGAACTTCAGGTACCTTACCCATATTCCTAGTTCCTGGAGTGGGAAGAATGTACAGCATTGGTTGACACAAAAATGTCAGCTTTGCACAGTGCTGAGCTGTGTGCATTACAAATTAATGCAGAAAATATATGCAAATGCACTTTACCAAATGCAGGTTTGTCAGTATGCTTTAATCACTTTGACTGTAGCACTGCTTTATGGAACACATATTGAGATAAATATACAAGGTCAGTAAAGTGGCTGCAGTTGTTAGGCTCATGTGTGTGTGTGTGCATGTGTGTGTGGGGGGGTGTATGTATGGAGGAGGACTGAAATAAGTAACTGTAACAAATTATTATTACTTTTATTTAATTATGCAGTACAATGATACCTATTTTCCCATAATGCAATAACAACAGTACTACTTTGACCGATATACAAGTTTGCAAAGTGGGTCACAAAGGGGTTACTTTTTTATTTATTAAGCTTTCTGGTATGCATGAGTGGGAGATTGTGTCAAAAGCCTTGGCCAATTCGAAGTAGGCAGTGTGTGCTGTTTTACCTTTGTCCATTGCTTTGGTGACCTATTCAAAGCAGTCTGCCAGGTTGATGAGAAGGTACGTATTTTTAAATACAGGTCAGGCAGTCTGCGTCAATATTACACTGACAATAGCACTGCAGTACACAAAGCATATCGGAATGAATGCACTGGTTTTCTATGTTACCTATTTGTCCATTTGTATTACTGATTGCAGTGATTTATATAATACTCTGGTTTGTAGAATAAAGATGACTGTAGAATAGCTAGAGAAATATATATTTTCCTAGTGCAGGCCTGACATCATGCTTTAATGTTGCTCTGAGAATAGCATTGCTTCATGAAGAGCATAATGTAATGAACATACAGTTTTCCCATGATACCCATCGGTCCAATGCGCAATAATGCTTAGACTGCTTTGTAAAATATACCAGTTGTATAGACATATATGGTCTTACTTATGTCTCTGCAATCGCCTGTGTTTGTGAAAGGTCCCACTTTTTGCTGGGGATTAACTGTTGCTGTTCTCCATTCCCTTGTTACAAAACCTGTATGGAGGCTAAAGTTGAACAGTGCTGTTAGGTTGTGCCTAAATCATGCTTTGTGTTATTCAAGATGCATCCTGGGATAATGTCAACATCCTTTGTTGCAGGATTTTTTTTTTTTTTTTTTTTTTGAGTTCTTTCTGGACTTGGTTTTGTGTGATTTCCTGTGGCGAGTTGGTTTTAGATATGTCATATTAGATAGACAGGGTGGGGGGAGTGGGGTATCATTATGCTGATTGTGGGAAAGAATGTATGTTTTACTGGTATAGAATAAAATCCATAAGAAAACATTTCTAACTCTTTATTTCCTTATCCAACAACAAAAAAATGGGTTCAGGATGCCAAATCAATTCTGGCTGTTTGGCTGTTGCACCCTACAATGTTGGTTTTCAGAAATAGAATATGTTCTTGCCAGAAACAATAAATTCTCAGTCTACATGTGTAATTTCCTTTTTTCTGGGCTTTCTTTAGAACTGCTTTCTTGGATATCATTAGTGTAGCTGCAATATGGGCATCTTTTAGCTCTTTCACAAAATACTATAAGTTGAATGTTGCCTCCAGCTCTAGTTAGTTGTTTGTGTCTGCGATTATTTGTGACATTCGTACATAAAGAACCACTCAAGGAGTCATGCTTGGGTCTTAGGTGGGGATGAATATAAAACGTTCAACATTATATATGAAAGTTGCATATTACCACAATGATAGCGCATGGCCACTTTCATTTCCATAGCTTCATAGATGTATAGTAGGCTAATGACCACAGAGACCTTTTTAAACCTAGTCATGTATTCCAAATCTCTGGCAAGTTCTGCGTACCCTTGGTAGTATAAGCAGGAGCTTGGGAAATTAAGCATTTACAAGCAGGGTCTCAGAAGATGAACCACTCACAGGCTGCCAGTGTCCATTAGAGAAACAGGTACCGACCCAGGGATGAACTATTGGGTCCCCATCCAATTGTCTAAGTCACACTTGAGTTGGGTTAGGATGCAACTCTTCTTCACAGGGGATGGGGAGCCTGTTCCAGAGAAGGGATAGTCTACGGGATACATACAGTACCTGTCTCTCCAGCAGGTCCTATTTATATCACAGACAAAATTTAGTTTTTAGAATGGGTAATTCTGGTGGTGTTTGTTCTGTAGATAAGCAGGAGATCCTTCAGAGTGGGATCCGACAATGACTTGTATGCCAGGCAAAGATTTCCTTTCAAGACCCTGTAGGAGACAGAATGCAGAGATAGGACTTTGAGGTGGTCTACATAGGACATGCTATTTATGCCCTGTATTCTTTTAGTAAGGAATCTCTGTGGACATTCAAATTGCTGGATATTCCTTGCTAAGTACATGTCAAAGGAGGAATTGCACTCAATGACAGGTCTGATGAGTTCCAGATATGGCAGAACAGTGACTCCTTGGGCTTAGATGCCATACTTTGTTTAAAGAATTGCATAACATAGAATGGTTTACTCACTTCTGTAGGCACATGATGGTCAAAGGATAGATTAGCATTCTACATGTTTCCCAAGTCCCTAACTACTGGGTCAACTCTTAGGGGTGTTTTGTCAATATGGTAGTTACCAGGAGTGGATGTCTTCCAAAGGATACTATTGTGAATTTCCTGACATTTAGTTTTAGTCTTTGGCTCTGATACCAGTTATTTGTCTGTTTCAGCCCTTCTTGGAGAACATAAGTGTTGCTAGGGCATTCTATGTCTGCTCCTAACTTGCGATCATCAGCAAATCTGGTTGGCCACAGGCCCTTGATGTTGACTTTGACTTTAGAAAAGTGGATGCCAAAAAGGAGCAGTTACAGGACCGATCCCTGAGGAACTGTGATGGCGACTGGCCTCAGTGTAGAGGTGGACTCCCCAGTTCTAACTTCTGTCAGTGAGCCAGATGGCTAACCACCAAATGGCATAAGGTTTTATAATCTTGAGTTTGTCAGTAATGCCTGAGTGGGGTATTATGCCAAATGCATTGGTCAGGTCAAGGTAGGCAAAGTGAATCATTTTGCCTTTATCCCTTGCTTTTATGACATTATCAAAGAAGTCAACCAGGGTGAGTAGGCATGACCTGTTTTTGACAACTCAAACTTGGTTGGGTGTAATGTTAAGAGGTTTCCAGTGTCATTATTAATCTTTTCCATTATATTTCTTTCTATAGCTACACATATCAGACTAGTGAGACTTATGGGTCTGTAGTTTCCAGGGTCCATTGATGGTCTGCCTTTGTGTAGAGGGATGACAGGTGCCATTTTACTGAGTCTGGTGATAGAGATTTCAGTCTGTCTCACACTGGAGTGTTCAATGACCAGAATATTGGGTCATGTGATTTATTGTCTTATGGGCATAGAAGTAGAGGCTATATGAGATATGACTGTGTGTGCTGATGTGGGTGTTGTTTTGAAAGAGTGCATTTGGGGCTACTTGCTGTGTGTTCTTCATCTCAAAAGTTTTTGGGGTTACATTTAAGTGACTCAACATATGAAGGTCTATGTGTCTGGTCCATGCTCTGTGTGATAGTTGCAACTTGTGTAGTATTGACAACCTGATTGACATTTATACCTTATGTGAGAGCTTTGCCTCTAGTGACATTGTATAATACATCTCTCACATACCTTATCAACTTAATTGAGAATTAACTGGCTGTTATTGACCATGAGGCAATTATTAACATTGCTTCAGGATGCCCATATCTACAAAAAAACTACACTCCCTCCAAGCCCTTCTCACACTCAAGAATGTAAATAATCTGTGCAGTTAATGAGACATAGTTTAAAGCAGCAGGGAGTACCCTGGCAGTGCTAGGTTTCATTGCCTTCCATATTTTAGACCAGTAGCTGCACAGTCAGGGGTTAAAGATTGATGTGTCTCAATATGCATCAATAAAATGCATAGCTCTAGGGTGTCAAACAGAATGATGCACTTTAGTTCCTACATGTGCAAATTACCATAGACAAAATCCTGTACCATATCTTAGCCAGGTATAGGTTACCCTCCATTATCCAAGAACCTCATAATGCATATTTGGACTTACTGGAGACACTTACCATCCAACTGAACATCCTACACATGGGAAACTTTAATTACCCTTCTATAGATTGGGAATCTTTTATGACCTCATATCTGTCTACAGGCGCACAGATTCCTGGACTTCACAATTACAAACACTCAAAGAAAAAGTAAATATGCCCACTGGAAGGGCTCCAACATACTAGACCTCATGCTAAAAAATATTGGCTGTCCCCCCAAATTCTTGTCCTTCTTGGTAAGGTCCAATCATATAGCTGTCTCCTTCAAAATCAACATTAACTCTGTTATCCCATTAAAACTAGTAACAGTTAGGAATTATTCCAAGGCAAGCTACCTGTTATTAAGTGATGGTTTGTCAAAATTCAGTGTTCCTCCAGCCACTAGGACACAGTAGCCTATACTGAATTGCTCTCAGAACCTCCATGCAAAATTGTCAATGGCTGCATAGAAGCTGCTGTACCTACAGAAGTAAGCCCAAAACTAGCCCCAGAAACAACCCGCTCTGGTGGCATCCCAAATTAAACAGGATATACAACAAATGGAAAAAAGGAAGGACTAATGTAGACAAGCACTTGGTGTCAAAGCTATGCTTTAAAACTCAATAACAAGAAATGCGTTATAGTACCTTTGGGAATTCTGCCACCTGGGTGACTTCATCAATAATAAAACACCCTTAAAAGTTGATTCACTAGTCAGGGATCTGGTAACTCATGTAGATAGTAACCTAGCCTCCAACCAACATGTGTCCAAGGTAGTAAGAAAATCCTTTGTGTTGCCCAACTTTTAAAGAAGGGCATGGCATATAGGTCCAGGGAGATCATCACACTACTGTACCTGGCCCTCATTAGACCCATTATAGAGTATAATGCCCCTTCACTATATACCTGATCAGACACATCCAGCAACTGGAACATCCACAAAGGTTCCATACAAAAAAAAATAAATAAAGGGGATAATCACAATTTCCTATGCTGATTTCCTTAAATCCCTGTATGTTTACTCAGTATCATACAAGACTTCCGAGAAGTGATCTTTGCCTGGATTAGAAGGCATCCCTGGACCCTGTTTTGCTGAATCTTTAGGATATCCATAAAACAGACAGCATCAGAACTACTTGATTAAAAGACCTAAATTTTGCTTGCAAATAAAAAGGACTTGTTGGAGTGACAGATATGTTTCTCAGATAATTCCCATTCTCTGGATCAGGTTCCCAATCCATGTGAAGCAGAGTACCTCCCTGTCTCTGTTTAAGCACAATTTGGACCAATGGATGAGTAATTAGAAATTCAGATTGGTCTGGCTCCCATGTCTCTGATGGACAGAGGCAGTCAGTGAATCACCCCCCTATAATTTTTTTTTTTTTTTTTTTTTCATAGTTCATAGTTCATAGATTAGTACTACTGCCCCTGCCCTTGCCCTTTAAGCTTAGCCTATTATCCCCTTGTGAGACCAGAACCCTGCTGCACCTTGTGTTTATAAGGGGCAAACACACCAACCCCACCCTCCCACCCTCAGCATTATAATTATAAATAGCCTGCAGGGTCCCCCCAGGAGACCCTATATATCCCACTAATACATGTCAATCAGATTTGTGGGTTACATTTGTATTGCAAAGCTAGGTTTTTAAGGGCCCTAATGGTCATTAGCCTAGTATACACATACAAACCTATGAACCAAGCCAGCAATGGAGATAGTGAAAAATTCATATCCATGGCAAGAAGCATCTCTTATTGTTTAGACAGTTGATGTGAGAATATATAGTAAGATCAGGAATATTTGGTCTGCAACTTTGGGTCCAGAGCTTGTCAGTGTGCAAACAAGTTGCCCTGTGCATAACTAGGTATTGGTGAAACTTCAAGGGCACTTTTATAGGAAAATGTCAACTCAATGTGCAAGTGTCTATATGGGCACTGCCAAACACAGGAGGAAAACTACTGTTGTACACCCTGTTGATTTATGGACAAAGGATTTAGGGAGCTACTCTGAACTTAGGTTAGACTGTTAGTAGCTAGTCAAACAGTTCTTATCAAAAATAAATAATTTGTTTCTCAAGAATGATGTCTAGTGTGGGTTCACCAAGTTGGCTACTACCTGGCTATTATTTGTGCTGGTCTCACAACAGCTTCTTGTTGCTGGGATACAATGGCCCTTTATTTCTTCTCTCACCAGAAGGAAAACAGAAGCACTAATCCAAGATGAGAAGCAATGGCCCTTTATTTCTTCTCTCACCAGAAGGAAAACAGAAGCACTAATCCAAGATGAGAAGCAGGCCATAGCCTCTTTGGTGATCACGAGTCTTGTCTCAGATGTCCCAGGGGTCTGTAGGGTTGATATAGCCTTTTTCTGATACAGCCCTTGGATAACAAACAGACTAATTAGAAAAGTCCCACACAGACACTAAATGCCCCTTCAGAGACAGTTAGGAATCAATGACCATCTACTACTTCTAAAAACCAAATAATGAAACCAGCAGACTGCGGCAAACAAACAGTATTTAATATATGTTGCTTAAAAGCACATATTGAAATATAGGAGAACAGAACGGTTTGGGCTTAGTAAATCAAATAGCCTTCATCAGTGTGAAAATCCTGAATACATCAAACTCCTTATATAGTCAATAATAGGAAGTTCTAACAGCATAAACATGTGACTGATTAAAGGTGCTTGTTTAATCCAAGAGCAAACAAACCCCCCGTGTTAATGATCCATTTTTTTTTTACTATTTAGCATCTGATGCCAGCCTGTCTTGTTGGATATAATACCCAAAATTCAGTCAATAATAATAAAATTAAAAAAAGCATTTTTATGTACTATAGCATGTTTGCAAAGGGTATTAGCAATTTTTTTGGTGTTTGATATCACAAAGATGCTCAGAAATCCTGAATTTGGCCGGTCATGAAGTCTGACCAATGTAGAAGGCTGAACAATTACATATGGCTAGATATATCAACCAATCTGTTTGGCAATTGGCAAAGAAGGAGATGTTATAAACCTGGCTGGTATTTTTGCTGCTAAAGCACTTAGTCTTCATAACTCTGGAACAGTGTGTACAATGACCGCAGGGAAAACAACCCACGACCTGATACCTCAAAAGTATTGAGTACGGATCTGCTTGTTTGGCCAGTACTGCTTTTTTGTTGGGTCTCCTTCCCCACTGGGGTTTCAACTTTTGCAGCTTACAGATTCATGAATTGTTTGGTATTAAGGCATTTTTAGGGTCGGGCTAATCAGCTGCAGCGGTGTGGAACATTATTTGTTATATTCATCTTGTATGACCGCTTCAGCTATTCAGGTTGACTTGGGACGGATACGGTCTGTTCCCCTATCATTGTGCTTTGGAAGTAATCTGCATTACATCTAGATATACATCTGATGGTTTCGAGATGTTTGGTGGTTTTCTACAATAACAGAGTGGGCATTTTCATCAGAACTGTGTGGATGGTATAGTTCACCAGTTACGACAGAACAATTATAACCTTTTGTGACTTTAGGGACGAGAGTTTTGTCCATGGTGGTTTGAATATCTTATTATACATGTTCAAATTTATTTTTGGAGGGCCTTTTAACTCAAGTTGGAGTATATCCAATACCGCATTTCTCTTTTATCTTGGTTTAAAATAATTTTGGGTTTTTTGAGTGTTTAATTGATGCATGCTATTATCATACAATGAATCTTGGGCATGACACAGTTTTTCCATTTTTTTTATAAGTTAACAGGTATGCTCCATTGACTGTTTGCATAACAACTGATGATTTGGTCTTTCAATATATTAATTGAGTGGGCATTTTCATTAGAACTGTGTGGAAAGTATAGCTCCCCAGTTATGATAGAACAACTATAACCTCTTGTGACTTTGAGGACGAGAGCTACATCTTTTGTCCATGGTGTTTGAATATTTTATCATATATGTATACATTTATTTTTGGGGGTCCTTTTGATTCAATTTGGAACATATTCAATACCGCATTTCACATTTATCTTGGTCCAAAATAATATTGGGTCTTTTAAGTGTTCAGCTGGTGCATGTCACCATTATACAATGAATCTTGGGCATGACACAGTTTTCCCATTTTTATAAGCTAACAAGTATATTCCATTGATTATCCCTATAACAACTTTCTGACAAGCAATAAGTTTCTATTGGTGCCAGTTAATGCAACAGGTTGATGATTCATTTGATTTGCCCATTTATTCAGTGGGCATTTGTAGCAACAATTTTTAATAAATGAGGTTGACGTTTCTCCAAACTGTGTTGGGCTCACAGTTATATACATCTTGATATACATATGGACTCAGCACTGTTGGATTCAATTGTGTTTCCCACAGGGGCTGATACTGACCATATGATGAATACATTTTGATTTGGATTTTTTCATTTGGATTCAGCACTGTAGACATTATAGGGGCTAATAGTGTCATATTTTATGGTCATAAACTTTTATAACATTTGTCTATCAGCATGGACTCAGCACTGTTGAATATATTACAGTTCTTTTTCACAGGGCCTGATATTGTCCATTAGGTTAAATATCTCTCTTCTTGACCTTCTAGTACTGGTTTTGACTTAGCACTATAATATGTTCTAACGGGCTGATATTGTCCAACAACATTTTTTGCGGTGTGGTCTGGTCATATTTAAATGATTTGGAGTATACTGTATGCCTCTAGTTTGGGTTTTATATATATTCTTTATATTTTCTTGAAAAGATTTGGTGGTTGGGTGATGTATACTGATAACAATTGACTGAATACTGCATTTCTGCTCAGTATTATGTCTGTGGCTTGTCACCCTCACCAGCTTGATAGTTGATTTATTGCCATTGCTGCATCAACTGGAACATCAATATTATACCAGGATAACTCCATTTTATAATTTTCATTTTTTGGCTATTGGATTTTGCTTGTTTTAGTAAGTTGTGTTTGCATTTTCTAATGGATATATCTAATATATTGTGGGGGCTTTCCTCCGATCATGATGACCTAGCCGTTTTTGGTCTGGGCTCAAACAACCAATCTGGGAATGATACTGTGTTATTACCCATGGATGACAGTTGTGAAACATTATTTTCAAAGCTCAATAAGAGTATGAGGTCACTTTGTAGTAATGTCTGGCACTTCAAGCTTTTGAAAGCATACATTACTAAGGGTATTACGCCTAGGGGCTTAAGAGTCCGTATACAGCCTCTAGTTAATAATCTGGATGATACTCTTATGAAACAATGGGTGGAAGCCCAACATAAGGCATCCATGAATTTTGTTGAAATTCTTGCTGGACACTACGAAAGAACAATTGATAGTGATATATAGAATATTACCAAGATGTGTGAGAATGTTAAGGTTTTTGAGGTTCAGCCTGTATATAATTCTTTTCTCAAGAAACTTAGTCAAGACTTATTGAGTCTTGAGGAACAGCTGAAGGATAGGAAGAAAAAGAAATTCCTTCGAGACTTGGCTGATTGGGGGGGGGGGGGTTATTAAGGAAAAGGATAAATATGTTCATTTTTCACAACCCTATAAAAATGCCTCTAAGAGAAAATGCCCCAGATCCATACTTAAGAAAGTCTCAACATCTAGTTATAACACCTCGAGGGAGGGTTCATCTTTGGGTTTTGATCCTGATATATCTTGCTCCACAGGCTCTCCAGCATCGAACAGAAGCAATTCCAGTGGCCCGTTAGATCTGTACAAAGGCAGAAGAGCAGGAAACACAGAATAGGTTGACAATATGGAGGGGTTGTTAAGATGTTTGTACGGAAACAATAAATCAAAATGTCTTGAATATTTCATCTTGCTCCCTTTCCTCTATGGAGATTGGTATTTTGAATAAAGGATTGTCCTTTATACCTGTTTTTTTTTTTTATCTGAGGACAGCTTTGTAAATGATGTTATAGCGTTCGATAGAAATCTTAACCTAAAGTTATTTTTTCAGGGAAGAGATACTTCTGATGTTCAGGAGGAGTTCAGATATCACAGGTCCACATTTATGCCACCAATGCATTACAATGTCCTTATGTTTCAAAACTCCATTCTTAAGGACTTGCATTTTTACTCCAGGGAGACTAGGGCCAGATCTAGTAATATCTTCAAGACTGATATGGAAATAATTTCTAAATTAGCTAACAATCACCAAGTGGTTATATTGATGGCTGATGAGGGAGGGGCGGTGGTAGTCCAAGACTGGACACAATACAATACTGAAGCGACCAGGCAGCTTTCGGATAGCTGGTATTATTTACATCTAACACTCAATCCGACCCCCCTTTTCAAAAAACAAATTGATGAATTTCTGTCTCCATCCAAGGAGGAGGAGGGTATCATTGCGAATATAATCATGCATCAACTTATGTTATCTGATCCCTGTAATCAATATATTTATTTTCCTCCCAAGATTCACAAGGACCCTAGAAACCCCCCTGGTAGACCCATTGTTTCAGGGAGTGGTTCTTTAACAGAACCATTGCCCCAATTTCTAACCATACACCTCAAACCACTACTCAAATGGGTACGTGCCCGGCTACAGGATATGACAGAATTTCTCCAGGTCATCTCTGAAATGCAGCTTGAGCTGGGTTGGTTACTTTGTACCTTGGATGTTACAGTGTTATACACTAACATACCCCATTGGGATGGGATTGATGCCTTGGAGTATTAGTTGTATAAATCTGGGTTATACCAACCCAGTTTCAATACATTTCTTATTTGTCTTGTCAAGAATATTCTTACCAAGAATGTTTTTTTCTATCATGATAAATGTTACCTTCAGATTCAAGGTAAGCTATGGGGGCTTCATTTGCCCCGATCTATGCCGATTTATTTATGGCTTATATTGAGGAGCAAATAATTTATGATAGCTCACATAATCTGTTCTGGAGGAGATTGACATTTGGAAAAGATATTTGGATGATTGCTGGATGGTATGGAGATCAGATGTGGACTAATTACAGGACTTTGTCAGCTACCTTAATGAGAACAAATGGGGGATACACTTTATGGTAAACTATGATATGGATCGGATCACTTTTCTGGATGTTTTGGTGACCAGAGGTCATAATAATACCTTAATTTCTGAGATTTACTGTAAGTTCCTAGACTATAACTCCCTTCTCCATGCCACCAACTATCATCCTCCACATATCTGTAAAAACATTCCTAAGTCTCAATTTATGAGAGTTAAATGTATATGCTTGGATAATAGTAGTTATCAGCATTTCAGAGATGACCTTACAATCAAATTCAAGAACAGAGGGTATAAGGCGGGATATGTCCTTCAGGCCAGGAACATGGAGGACACCACTGACAGAGAAAGTCTTCTTCAATATAAAGGCAAGGCTGTTGATGAACAATCTATTATACATTATGTTACAACATATGGCAGGAATACTGGAGCACTTATGAACAGTGTCCAGTGCCATTGGAGCATCCTGTTGGCAGATAAATTCTCTGAATTCTTGGAAAATAGATGCCACTTCTCCTTTAGGAAGGGCAAAAATTTGGGTTCCTATTTCAATCATTATAAACATGGGTCTTACCAAAAGAAAGAACATGCCTAAACTACACTTTTGGGGGATCACATTGTGGGTTGTATTCCCTGCAGTCATTGTACACACTGTTACAGAGTTATGAAGACTAAGTGCTTTAGCAGCAAAAATACCAGTCAGGTTTATAACAACTCCTGCTTTGTCAATTGCCAAACAGATTGGGTGATATATCTAGCCATATGTAATTGTTCAGCTTTCTACATTGGTCAGACTTCACGACCGGCCAGATTCAGGATTTCTGAGCATCTTTGTGATATCAAACACCAAAGAAATTGCTAATGCCCTTTACAAACACACTATAGTACATAAAAATGCTTTTTTTAATTTTATTATTATTGATCGGATTTTGGGTATTAGATCCAACAAGACAGGCTGGCATTAAATGCTGAATAGGGAAGAGAAAAAATGGATCATTAAGTTGGGAGGGTTTGCTTGCCCCTGGATTAAATGAGCATCTTTAATCAGTCACATGTTTATGCTGTTAGAGCTTCCTGTTATTGACTATATAAGGAGTTTGATGTATTCAAGATTTTCACACTGATGAAGGCTATGTGATTTACTAAGCCGAAACCGTTCTGTTCTCCTATATTTCAATTTGTGCTTTTAAGCTACATATATTAAATACTGTTTGTTTGCCACAGTCTGCTGGTTTCATTATTTGTTTTTTTGATCACATTTTTCTTGAAACCTTGCAGTTGCCATACTTGCAGAGATTTTGCTTACACTGTGCCTCTACCACTTCTCTCACCAAGAGGGAAACAAAAGCACTAATTGCAAGATAACCACCAAGAGGAGGAATGTGAGCTCTCCAATGTTTGGTCATCTTCCATCATCACCCTTCTTCTCATAGCCTCAGAGCTGGTTCCATCATTTATTAAGAGGTTTGCAGCTATGAAGTTTTATCTATGTCTTATCCTTCCCCTTTCATTGGTTGGTTGTAGTCTAAGTTGGTCCAGACCTAAACCCTGATGGTCTTTGTAAACTGCTAGTGCAGAGCCATTATTATAGTAGGTTAAAAACTACTGTTTTTCCTTTTGAGAGCTTACATGCTCCAGTAATATTACGGTGGCAAAAACACTGTTTTGTGCAGAGCATAATGCAAAGTATGTGTTGTTGTTCCATGATCTGAGCCAGATCCAGCCCTAGGACCCAGCCACAACATTTAATTTAATTTTATTAAATTAAAATTAAACAAAAAAAATTAATAAAACACTAAAAATCTCTTACATTTTTAGGTTCTTCTTTAAGAAGATACAATGCATCTTCATTTCCAACTTTACCCTCATCTCACCCCTGTGTTGCAGCTATGTGTGTACATCCTACTACACACATGCAGAGGTACACAAGAGTTTTGATTGGAGCATCACATCTTCTTGTGTGTTGACATGAACATTGGAAACAAGTATGGGTGAACTATTGTTTTACTTTGAGCATTATGGCTTGTTGGAGAACTGCTGCTTTGCTTTGCGAACAAATACAAGCAGAAAATACAAGTCTGCATTTGGAACTGGAGAACTGAGGATTCCTTTGGTGTGTGTTGAAAACAAATATGAGCAGGAACGACTGCTTTGCTACAGGTGTTGAAAGCAAATATATCTGAACCGCTTCCTTGTTTTGAGCATTACAACTTGCTGGAACCACTGAACAGCTGCTTTGCAAACAAATAAGAGTGAGAAATACAAGACTAGTGTTGGAACTGAATATTCCTTTGGTGTACATTGGAAAAAAATGCAAGCAGTAACTGCTGCTTGGTGTGCATTCGAAACATATACAAGCAGAAACTGCTGTTTTGCTATGAGCATTGGACCCACTGCTACTTTGCGGACAAATACAAGACTGCCTTTAAAACTGGAGAACTGCAAATTTCTTTAGCAGCAATTACAAGGGGTTTGTGTGTGTAATGCCCTACTTAGGGATGGCAGGTTTGTTAATATACTTGCTTAGACTCAAACACTGTACCTTGGGTAGAGGAAACAAGAGCCTTAAACCTCTGCACCAACTACCACACTGTACCCTTAGTCATCAGAGTTGACTGAAAAGTTCTGAAATGGTAATTGTGTCATTTATTACTTCATACATTTTGTTTCACTGCTTAATGGAAAACAATGTTCAAAACTACACAGGTGCATTTTCAATGAATGTGAGCTTCAATGTATTTTCAATGAATGTGAGCTTTAAGGGAAGAGAAGTTTAAAGTTGCTCATACTAAGTCTGTTTTTATGTGCAAATGTTTTGTTTAGAAAATGGCGATCAGTGTTTTTGCTATAAAATTTGAAAGCACTGTTAGCAGCACTGCAGGTAGCATACTTGTCTCTAGTGCAGAAGATTTTAGGTTCTACTCTCACATTTTTTTTTAATTTCTCCAAATCTTTTGGGTTTCTAATACCATGACGGGAATGGATCCCATTCCTAAGTCAAAGTACGGATGCATTTCATGAAATTAGTTTTGCTTCAATCTTTGATGGCAGCCAGTAGTGCTCTTCACAGCACCGCAATGTGCCCAGTAATGACTCCTTCTGCAGTTTGTATGGAGTTACATGTATTGGTAACATATCCAAATACGATTGTAAATTCTTTTTTATAAGACCCGTTGCTCCTACTACTATTGGAACTGTCTGGGTATCTTTCTTCCACGTTGCTCTCATTTCTGCCTGCAGATGCTGATATTTTATGATTTTGTGTCTCTCTGTATGCAAGACACTGTAGTCACTGGTTGTGGCAATTTCAATGATCAATGCTACTTTTGTCTTCTTTTCTTCAATCACTATATCCATTTTTCTAGCATCTATCTTTTGGACTGTTGGTAATGGGTAATCCCATGTGATATAAACGTCATCATTTTCTAGGATGCTTTGTGGCTCATGCTTCTAGTGTTTTTCAGCCACTTCAATACCATAATGTTTGCACAATCCTCAGTGCAACAGTCTGACCACATTATTATGCCTTTTTGTATACAGTCCTTCTGCCATTAGTGTGTCGCAACCAGCATCAAGGTGTGTGACTGTTTCCAATTCAGTTTTACAAAACCTACATTTGTCTGTTTCTCCCACATGTTCAACGGACTTTGTAAACCAGCGCATACATAGCCCATTATCTGAGTTTATATTATAACATCGAAGTAGTAAAACATCAAATGTTATAATATCAAACCCAAAACAGCAAACGCTGAAAATAGCGAAGATGCAGAACATCAAATTCTTTCCTAGGGAAAGAATTTGCTGGGCTACTTCTGCCACTTTGCCATTTTCTCTACTGTGTTGAGAAGGTTACAGACCAGGTTAAGGTAAGTGTGCGAATGGACTGGGTTAAAGTGAGTGTGGGAATGGGATAGTTAGGGACCTTAGGGTTAGTGAGCGGGTAAGGTGAGTTTGCGATAGTTAGGGACCTTAGGGTTAGAGAGTGGGTAAGGTGAGTGTGCGATAGTTACAGACCTTAGAGTTAGGGAGCTGGTAAGGTGAGTGTGCAATAGTTACTGACCTTAGGGTTAGGGTTTGGGTTAAGGTAAGCGGATAGATAGTAGTGTATGTATAGTTTAGTGTAGGGTTAGAAGTAGGATTTTAAATGTATATGTGTAGATTACTTTTTTTGGTGTGCTTGTGTGTATGTTTCTTGGAACAGCAAATTTTTTGTCCCTGTGAAAAAATTCGCTATTCTGAGCTTTCAATTATATCACATTTTAACATTCCAAGTTCGAGCTAACGGCGTTCGATATTTTTTTTATTTCGATTATGTGATATACACCCCATTATCTTTGGCTGCCAATATTAACCTTTCATTTCTTGGTTTGAATTCGCCTCTCTTTAACCATTCCTTCCTTTGTTCCTGATCAACATGGGGTTCTTCCAGAAGTTTTCTATATTTGCAAATATATTTATGTTGTTTCCACATTTCTTGCCTTTTCATCTGGTCATTCACCTTATATTCTTTCTTTTGTTTTTTGCACATTCACTTGCTGCCTGGTTTTTATTTACTTCTGGTTTGATTTCCTTTCCTGCTTAACGTCGATATGCTTCTGCTAAATTAAGGAGAGAAGTCATTTTAGATTTGTTCTCCTCATGTTTCAAACTTTCACTACATTTGGATCTTGTGAGGTCAGTAGATATGTGTGGAGTCCCACAACTGCAGATCTATACATTTAATCAATTTCAAGGAGGCCCATCCCTCCTTTGGAACAGGGAATATATAATTTTGGTATACACTAATTTGTATAAATCATTTGGTGAGCATGAAGCATCCTTCTTGTTTTAATATCTTATTTATCCAACACTTTTTGGTGCCAGTCAATCACTCCAAAACAGTTAGGACAAAAAGAGCAAATTGATTTATAGCTTGCATCTTATTCCTAGATGTCAGTGCTGTTCTCAGGATTAATTTAAGTCTTCTAAAGTATTCCTTACTGAGTTTTATCTGCATTTGTTCATGTTTTATTGCTGATCCTTCATCAGTTCCCAAGTATTTATACACTCCCTCTTGCTCAAGTTCTTTTATATCACATTCTTGTCCCAAACTGATGTTTTCCTGGTGCTGCAGTTTTCCTGCTTTAAAGGTTGCTTTTGCACATTTATCAAGACCAAATCACATTCTAATATCATCTGAAAAAGTTTTGACAACCTGCAGCCGTGGTTTCAGTTCCTCGTCTGATGAGCTATACAGTTTTAAATCATTAACAAAGAGAAGATGAGAAGTAATTAGACTTTGTTGTTTTCTAGGAGCCAAATTATAGCCATGGCCTAAGCTGTTAAATAATCAATTTAATGGGTTAATGGTAAGGCAGAATACCAATGGTGACAGAAAGTCACCCTGGAGTATCCCCCTTTGAATTTTTATCCTTGGGATAATAATCTGTCCTTTATCATGGCTTAATTGCAAAGTAGTCTGCCATTGTTTGATTGTTACTGTAATGTAGTCAATCAGTGTAGGGTGTATCTTATACATTTTTAAGTACTCTTTTATCCATGAGTGTGGGATACTATCATATGCTTTTTTGCAGTCAATCCATGCCATACTTAGATTCTTCACCTTTTTAGAGTTCTCCACTATAACTTTATTTAACAACAAATTATCCTTAGTTCCATATGACTTTCTTTTATTGCCCTTTTGTTCTACTGGCTTAATTAAGTTTTCTTCTAAATGACTATTAACTCTGTCAGTGTCAATTCCCATGTACAGTTTATACATCATCGGAAGGCAAGTTATTGGTCTATAATTTTTAGGGTAGTTTGCAGGGTCACTCTTAAGTAAGAACATTGTTTTGCCTGTTAGCCAGTGTGGAGTCTGTTTGGGGTGCACATATAAATAGTTCTTACTCATGGCTAAATCTTCATGCAAAGATGTTAATACTTTTAACCAAAGGTTAGGTACTGCATCTCGGCTTGGGGTTTTCCAGTTAGAGGCTTTTCTTAACTTTGTTTCAGTTTCTGTGGCTGTTACTTCATCCCATTTCATATCCTGTACCTTTAAACTTCTTATTCTTTCTTTTACTTCTTCTCTCCATTTAGCATCTTTGTTATGTTCCACAGGAAGACAAAAAGATGCCAAGGACCCAATCAATCACAGTCTGCTATTGCACGTTGTAAAACACGCTGCCACCGTCAGCTTTCATATAGTATAGACTTTACCAAAAATGATTGTTCCACCAAAATAAACATAAACAGTAGTCCAGGTATGTTCCACAGGATCTTCATAAATACTTCTCCAAAATGTATCTATTTCTCCTTTTTTTGGTCATCTTTCAATTCCTTTTACCTTGTTTGCCAATTCTCTATAAAACTTCTACTCTCACACCATGTGAATGTATTGCTGATACTGCAGTGCACTTTAAGGGGGAGGAGGAGGGGCAGCTGTACTCCTGAGTGTGTCATTCTTCAGATGACATGGTAAACCAAGGC
>NC_056727.1:13010645-13138145 GCF_019279795.1 Protopterus annectens | reverse complement strand
GTACTTCTGCAAGGTGGGAGTATGTATGTATGAGTTGTAGGGTTAACAGCAAAAAGTAACATGTGACAAGTTGTGTAGGGCTTATGTGTTTTTTTTATGGAGACATTGCCAATGAGTTTGTTTCAAGAGTTAGTTAGGTAAGTAATATTAATGTACAGTGTATTTCTGTGTGTGTGTGTGTGTGTGTGTGTGTGTGTGTGTGTGTGTGTGTGTGTGTGTGTGTGTGTGCGCACATGTGCACATTTGTCAGTACTTGTTTACATTTTTGCACGATTGCAATTGAAAACAGATTAAAAAACGCAAATCCAAACTAGCAAAACCGAAACAAGAAAAGAAAACGAGCAGACGATGGAATATCCAACTGTTTATTGTACGTAAGTGCTTTCACTGAACAAAATACTTCAGCTTCTTCAGACAAGTAAAAACTATTCACTTCCCAGTTTAAAAACCTAACACAAACTTGCTGAGTCAGTGGGCTGGGCCAGCCCAAGTACATGATGTCATGCAGCATTAAACATTTAAAGCAACATTGACTAATTAAACCATGTTACCCAAATGATAGTCTTAAGCATCTAAAAAAGTTAATAAAAAAGTTTACCATTTCCAACCCAAGACAAAAAATAAATACAAATACAATTGGGATGGTAAATGCTTAAAAATAGGCCATTGTTATATCAAAAATAAAAAATAAAAAATAATGATAATAAAGTGTGTACTGTGTAAATGTGTAGCATAGAAATATATTATGTTATGTTATTAAATTGAGTTACATTATGTTAATGTAAAAAACCAACATGCAAATACATCATACAAGACTCGTATGTATGATGTATTTACATGTTGGTTTTTTACATTAACATAATGTAACTCAATTTAATAACATAACATAATATATTTCTATGCTACACATTTACACAGTACACACTTTATTTATTATCATTATTTTTTTATTTTTTATATAACACTGGCCTATTTTTAAGCATCATTTACCATCCCAATTGTATGTGTATATAGGCTGCTTTTGTAACAACAAGAAGAAAAACTAAAGCAAAACATTTACACATATTGCATACCTTTGGGCTCCACCTGCACACCCCCAGAAATTAAATACACCACTGGGTTGTTAGAGATTATGAATATAAGGCTGTAATTAATTCTGTTGTAAATATGCTGAAAGATAAAGCATAAAATAAAAAGTTTGCTTTAATGTAGGAATATAGTTTAGCAATTTAAAAATGGCACTCATATTGTATGACATAGCTCTGGCTGAAATAAGTGAAAAACAAAGAAGATCTATTAATGAACACAAGATATTTCCTGAGCAGTTTGTTTCCTTTCAGACTTCTGACAATGGACATGTTTTTATAGTATGTGTTTTCCTCAAGATACATGTTTGTCACAGTATTAAGAAAAGCTTGACGTAATTCATCATAGATAAATGGACATGGCTTTTTATAGAATCATCAGAAAAAAGCATAGAAAAGCAATTTTGGAAAGCAAGCATTATATGCTTTTCTCATGTTTGCAGAACAGTTTACAAATATCCATTAACAGACAAAAATAACAGCAGCAGAACAGCTTGTACAGATGCTTCCTTTCAAATCTCTGTTAATGGCATCCTCACATCAGCAAAAGTGCTTAAAAGTAAATCACAAAAGGACAATAGAAAAGTCTACCAAGAGGAAAAAACAAAATCTATGTGCATGACTAGAACTGTATATAACTGTATTAATTTAGATATATTAGAGGTATTTTGGTAGAAACACACTTGTTTCGAGGTATTGTATGGAATAAGGAAAGTCATCATCTATACTGTTTGTGAAGAAAAACTTTGTAAATATATGCTACAAACTAACAGAAGAGTATGTGTGGTTTGTTTATAAAAAGTTATTTATTGGTTACTGCTCTTAAAGTCAGATGCTGCATCAGTGTATATTCTGCAAGTTTCTGTGTTTAACAGACTGTGATAATTAGACTTTGATTTCAGCAGTAAACAGCCAGCAAGACTTTGTGTCTTAAGAAGACTTTAAGTCCAGTACAGCAAATTCCAGCATAGCATAGAAGCAGCACACACATAAAATAATTTTTTCATAGGTCACGCATACACAAAGAAATGTGAAAAGTCCTGGAATTTTGCAACAGTCAATATAATGAACTTCAGCCATTACACCATTTGACAAAGTGTACCAGAACAATAAACACCACTGTTTCTGCATATGATAAAATGCATGCAGCGATAATGTATATAAACAAGCACACACACAAATATGCATGTGTATATGTATATATATATATATATATATATATATATATATATATATATATAGATAGATAGATAGATAAATACATATATGTATATAGATGTAAATATAGATATTCAGCATTCTGTTACATCAACAGCAATTTCATAAATGTTGGAATACTGGAATATTGGCAATATGAGACACAAAAAAAATCTGAGTTTGAGTAAATAGAGCACAAAAGGAAACACACAGCTTCCTTCTATGAGTGGTAGTCCAAATGACAGAAACACACTATACATGAAATTCACATACACCCATACTTGCAAACACATATATGCATACACACACACTCACACACACACACACACACACACACACACACACACACACACACACACACACACACACACACACACACACACACACACACACACACACACACACACACACACACACACACACTTACTCACACACACGACACATGCACACACACACACACACACACACACACACACACACACACACACACACACACACACACACACACACAAACACACACACACACACACACTCAATACTACTCATTGCATAGCCTTACACAAAATGGAGATATATCAGTGAGATTATATGCAGCATTCACTTGGAGTTCCAGTAATAAACCGGGAATCATTTTTAGTGGGGTACATTAAAATTCTTCATTTAATTATATCAGAGTAATAAATGGGCAAGGAAAACTAACCAATCAGCTTGCTTGCATTCTGTGTATCAAATCTATTTTAGTCAAAGCAAAAACTAGTACAGCCCACCTGGTCCTCACAGTCGGTGACAGATCCTTACACCCTCTCAGGCTTCAAAAGCCAATAAACTGCCACCATCATTAAAAATTCATTTATTAGGTGAAAGTCATCAAGTACAGAAATACTCAAAAATCCAGTAAATTAATAAAGCAATCAAAAATAACAACAGAGGTCGATCCACACACAGCTCAAATACATTAGCAAATCTGCATGAAAAATAATATTAAAAGGAGCAAATCAGCACTTATTTGACATTAATAAAAGCATTACAAATTCAAATTGAACTATATTATCTGACATGAAAAAGGAAATGGACATCTCGATATTTAAAAAAATAAATTTGTGAAGAAATTGAAAGCATAAACTCCACAATGAAACAGTGTTTGAAGAGACAACATGTGAATAATATGAAGCAAGAATCAGTAAACAGTCAGCCAGTCTAACCTAAATTACACACAAGTGTATGTGTGCCCCCCCTCCCACATGCATACATATACACACATGTATTAGAAAGCCTCTGACAGGCACTGTTTGACCTAACAAGTAAATCTGAAGATACTTGTTAGTGGGCTGCTGTTATAAGCTTCTATCCTGGGTTTCTCCACTTCCATGGAAAATCAAGTTGCCTCCATAAGCTGTCTATCCCTATAAGTGTAATTTCTACTCTAAGAGGTACTGCTAGTGGAGTGATTTGCATACCACCCTTCATTTCCTTGACAGGTTTATACAGCCCTGTCAGCTATCCTTTCAGCAGAAATTTACTGCTGCTATCTGGCCACTTAGTATTGCAGTTAACTACATGTTTAATGGTTTATTTTATTTGCCTATTGTTGACCAAGTTAGTCTCACCAGGTCAGTGGCCAGTGGCCTCTTTTCAGTGGTGACATGAGATGGTATTCATACTGATTAGGGAAAATCTGGCCAAGGCAACAAGGAACTTCTTGTAATTGTGACAATTCCTGTTAGATATTTTATATCCATCTGAGCTACCAGCACCTCAGGCATATGAGCCCATAGTTTAACATCTCATCGAAAGGATGGCACAGTCAGGAGTGCAGCACAGCCCCACCCTTTGTGCTTCATTGCAGTGCAGTATTAGACATTTACCATGTCCAATCCAAAAATGAGTTAATCACTGCTATGCTGGTTACACACACCTTTAATGCCTGAAAATCCATGAGCCATGCCCAGAGACAATGGATAATAATTTCATGTAGTATAGCTTGTTTCTCAGATGAAAATGTACATACAAAATTTAAGAACGTAACATTATATTCAATGAGACTAGACATTGATTTTGAAATATATATTTTTAGAAAGCCAATGTGTATAACATTTGTTATAAATTTAATATTCATTCTACTTCTGGCAATCTGTTTTTAGCAATATTTTAATGGATACTACCATACTTTTAACTGTAGATAGATATTAAACTGGTCTCCCATCCTTGCTTACCTCCATCTTTCACTGTTTAGCATCTTGACACCTGATTAAAAATTTTAAAATACTCTTGTGAATTTGGAGTAAACAGTAAATGGAACTGAACTAGTTTTGCTAATACACCTACTACAATTGGTTACCTGAACTTTTCAAACCTATTACCTAGTTTTTTACAATTATTCTTTCAAATCCTCTTTAACACATGAAGGTAGCTTCTGGAAACATAAATAAAATTCATATTAAATTAAATAATTAATATTTTCTCCTGTAGAAAGCCAGTATCATCATTTTTAAACATAAAACCCCACATATTTCAAGCAGAACACAGAAGCTCAGAGCATTTGCATATTTTCAGCATTGTCTGCATGCCACCCATCTACTAAATGAGGTGTGGCTATATATTTACAATTTTATGGACTATGCATTTGCTGTATAAATCCTAATGGTATTGACTGTTTTGCTTGTTATTCACTCTCCATTTAGTCTGTGCTTAATGTCCTGCCCTGTCTGACTTACATATAATTCAATTTAAAAAAATGACAAAAGGAAAAATGGAAAACAGATCTTTTAATATCTATAGGCCAAATAAGACCTACAGAGCATACGTCTTAACTGTGCAGGTTTTCGCTGAATGTCCAGATTTCTGCCTCATATTTTGAACTGTTCTTCATAACATTTGTGTTTTTCAGGCAAATCACTAAGGATTGAAGTCACTAGACAAAGATATATGTTTGAGCTTCAAACTTTATATGCTTCCAAAAATGTATGGCAGCACAGATCCTCTTAATGTAGCAACTTTCTAAGTTTATAAGAGCAATACTTAAAATTCATCCCTATTTTGGGGCCTTTGACCCCCCCCATTATGTTAGGCTTTGTCCAGATTTATTGCACTAAGATGTTGAGAGGTAGGTTCAGCCACAGCAACAAAGGGTAGTAGATGTAACCTACTTCATGAAGGTTTTGAAATACCTTAATTTAAGTATGAGAGCAACAGAAGCATAGAAGAAAAGTCCTGTAACCACTTTTGTTGCTACCATCTGGGGACCTTGAGTTTCCATAAACAATATCCCTTGTAACACTACCCCATACTGCTTGCAAAGGAGGAATGCACTGCTTGTCCATTTATTTTATTTATTTATTTGTATTAATTTTTTTGGACTGGAGTAGTAGACTGACCTGCAGTAGATTGACTTCAGCCACTGCCCAGGGTGACAGTAGCTATATCTACATATAATAGAAATAAGTGTACATGTTTATACAATTTTACACATACTCAGATTTTCAATTTTTCAAATTTACACAATACAAAACATACCTGAGGGTTTAATGAACTGTGTGTAGGTTTAGCATGAAGCCTACATGGATTTTATATGTTTGCACAGAGAGCAGCAGTGCTGATTACAGATGCATGCAGTGCACTGT
Source organism: Protopterus annectens (assembly GCF_019279795.1). Taxonomy (NCBI): domain Eukaryota; kingdom Metazoa; phylum Chordata; order Ceratodontiformes; family Protopteridae; genus Protopterus; species Protopterus annectens. Next base: position 13,132,243 of record NC_056727.1, on the reverse strand, counting down.
GTTTAAACATAAGTAAGAGTGGTTTCATGGCTAGCAACAGGAAAACATATATAGCAACAGAAACAGCAGCAATCATGTAAACCTGTTTACTTACTGGCAAACTAGGTCTGCATGATTGTGCAGAAAGCCACGATAACTACCAAGTATATTAATAAAGCAATGTATATAGTTCCAACACATTACATGAAAAAGTATTCAGTGCAGAGTATTGTGGAAACCTCTGTCAGGCATACTGAATAAAAGTCATGTAAATGATCAGTAAGGGTACATAGACTGCATTATAAATAAATAGGCGAAGTGTGTGTATTGAAAAGGGACACACAGATGAATTGCAGGAATGAACAGAGGGGAAGAGAACAGGTGAAACATGGTAATGCACAGCAGATGAGGGGATGACAGTGAAGACAGCACAAACACAAATCACATATTGACATGATACAGTACGGACTGCACAGCTATTGTATATTATATGACTGTCACACAAGGTGACATATCAGTGGAGAAGATTCTTTGTGATATAAGCATCCAGACATGAACAATGGATAGGATTTATATCAGGGATGATATACACAATAGGAGGTAGCTGCATATTATGAAGCTGTGCAAAAAGAGTTGCTTGAAATTGAATGTAATGTCAGCATAGGTCTCAAGCAAGCAGGACACATAGTAACAGGCCCCTGGACAATAGTAGACAGAAGCATGCACAGTCATGGGCAATATATATTTTTTTTAACTGGGAAAGTCCAACTTGGAACAAAGCCAATTTTCAGTGGAGGCCCAGGGAGAAACAATCCAGATACATGTCTTTTAACATGGGAGAAAACCAGAACACCAGGCAGAAACCCACACAAATGAAAGGAGGACATGTGGACTCTGCACAGAAGGCACCCTAGCCGAGAATTGAACTGGAGAACCTCTTGTTCTGAGGTGACAACGCAACTGCTACACCACTGTGCTGTCCAAAAGCAACTATGCAGTGAGCAGAGTATCAGAATAATGCACCATTAATCCCATGTCTTCCACATACATGGTTCTGCAAGAACACACTTTTACAACTATTATGATTCATCAGCAATCTCTGAGGGGAATCAAGCAAACCTCCCTCAAAATGTAACATCTGCTGGAGGTGTTCAGAGGGACACTGTGACACCTGTATTAGAAATAACGAGCAATCCTGGCTAGTTGACAGGTGTGCATACCACCTAATCATATCACAGGAGTGTGTTGTCCATATTGTAATTAAGTTATGTATTTGCTTTCATAATGGAACTAATCCCCCCATAAGTTTCCTTCATCTACCATATCCTTATGGCTGTGGCTTCAATCTTTTCTGTGTGTTGATACTGTATGCATTATACCAATACCACACATGGATTCAATGATTGTCCATAATTTACAGTCCTCCACAAAGCTGTCTGGAGAAAGGATTTGTAAGTCAGTTTGGATGTCTGATACTTAAATAATGGACTAAAAAGGGTGTACCACAGAGCCCTGAGGTACGAGTCTGGTCCCTGGACTCTAGATAGAGGTGACTTCACACACCGCAACATATCTATCTGTCACGTATGTGTTCCAGTTTGTCTACCTACTTGGTGATGTAGGTGTTTATGTGCACTTGTGACAATTTCTCTGTAATACATGACTGTTGATTTGTGTCAAATGTTTTGGCCAGGTCAAGTTACCCAGGATGATAGTGTTGTCATCATGCATGACCTTGGTAACCATCTTGAAGACAGCAAACAGATTTAGTATACATGATATAGCCTGAACAAATCAAACATGGGTTTAGTACACAGTCAAGATACTACCTATGGCCTTTCAGAGAAGGTCCATGATGACTCCTTGGCCTACTTCATGGATGAGGAGAGTCAGGATGGTTCTATAACTCCATGCATCAGGTGATGGTCCTCAGAATCAGGAGGACATATTGCTGCAACATAGCTGCTTGGAGGCTGTGTTGATGTATGGATCCAACTCTGGTTGGGCAGGTTTTAAGTAATGCTATAGGCAAACTGTGATATTGTCAGGGTCCATGGCTTCTGTGTTATTAACTATAGAAAGCACAAAGGTGTGCTGTCCTCTTGAGAATAAAAACTGAGTAATGTTTGCATATATACTTTGGCTGATGGCCAGTGGCCAGTGGCAACAGGTGGTGGCATGTGAGACAAACTGTTAGCTAGCAGATTGTCTATTTCCTCTGGGAGGGTATGTCTGCTGATATCTGCACACAGATCTGTGCTTAGTTGTGTTTTCCATTTAACATTTCATATGTATTAGAATAAATTATTCATGACAAGACCTCCATACAGCCTTGATCATTCATCACATGGCACACACTGTTGCTATTCACACAGTTGCACAACTGTACCAATGTCATGTACTTACATCATTTGCACAACATATGCCTATATGTGTTTCATGGGCAAGCTGTGTTTGAGGGGCTTGATTTCATATCAGGACATATTAGAGATCAGTTGTTTGTGTCTCATGTAGAACATTTCCTCACACAAATTTTAATTGTCACACAATGGTTTTGCTGACCACCTCAATAATCCTTGGGTGTAGCAACACAACTCCACATACAATGACTTCCATAAGGTTGGAATTGAAACATGTGACAGATTGGTTGTGTATATCATACCATAACAGCCATGTGTATGAGACAAGATTTCTGTGACTATGTAATCAATATGAATTGATATTGATGTCAGTTATATAGACACATGCACATGTGTGCCATACTGCAAGTGTCACTGTGATTGCTGAATATGAACTGTTTAGAAGGTTGATCTGCTCCATTACAAAAACACATGTCCTAATACACCAAAAATATACATAAAATTGCATCATACCATGTCAACACTTTTCAGGAGACATATTACTACAGCTGCTATAGAAGGCGCATGTACTGCAAGCACATCAATCTCCGTAAATATATTAACTCACATCACAGATTATAAAACTATTTTGTAGCCATATTGTACATCCACACCTCGATATAGCACGTCAATGACAGCAACATAGGCATATCAACCATTCATAGGGTATTAGGACATTAATAGGCAAATGGCCAACATCACATGAAATCCTAGCCATTTTATACCCTGCAAAAAAATCCCTATATCTATACTATGGAAGAGAGTAAGCCTATTGTGCATATGTGTATACTAGTTTGATTGCATTACATACTGCCACTGTCCATATGGGACATGTGCACCACACCATGACAGAATTAGCAATCACACAGGCAGTGGTCTTGAGAAGGCTTGCAGAAGCCCATCAAAAGACTCTGCTTCGTGATGTGTGTATGTATACTTGACATGAGGACATCCCCCAGTCCTCTGCAGGGAGGATGCCTTGTGGCTAGTGGAAAAAGATGGATGGTAGATGCATGGGGCTACATTCAAAGTTTTCCAAGTGGTAGGGCAGTATAGAATGATTCCAAAGATCATACAATTGCCATCATGCCACCAACTACACACACACACACACACACACACACACACACACACACACACACACACACACACACACACACACACACACACACACACACACAGAGTAGACAGGCCTGATTTGAACATTACACCTCTGTAGGTATATAATATAAATGCTATGCAATGTCACAGTAACAGCACCATGTAGACACTGTCACATTCCACTTTATGGAGTATGATAGCATCACTGTATGCTGAGGAGAACATGCTGGGAGGAGTGTAGGACATAGATGTGGAGTCACATCCCTATGTAAAATTGTCTCAAAAGTGATAGGTGTATATACAGACACAGAAATTGCCTGCTGTCAGATTAGAACCCCTATGTGTGTAAGTAAAGTAGTTTGCAAACACACTTTTTAATGTTGCTGTTGCAGCATAGGTTTGTCTTGAATACCATCAGAGTGCATGTTATACAGGATGACATCATCACTGTATGCCATAATGAGATGTTTGAAGTAGATTTTGACATAGCTGGAGACTCACATATCATTCTAAAATTGCCAGCATAGTGAGTGTTGACTGCAGTGAGAACAGAACCCTTACATAACTATTTACAAAGCACAGTAATTAACACAAGCACCATTGTAGTGTTTACAGTGATCAACAACACTTTATAGCTGATAACATAAGCAGTGTCTGGTAAGGAGATGGAAATAGCAGTGCCTGGTATGCTGGTGTAAAATGCTTGCTTGAATGCTAACCAAGTGAACACATACATCAATTAACTGCAGTAAGGATAGAACCCCTGCTGACCTAGCCACAAGCAGAGTACTTAATGCAAGTGCCACAGCACAAGTCTAAATTTTACAGTGACCAACAACACTTTATAACTGATGACATCAGCAGTGTCTGATGAGAAGAAAATTATAATAGCAATGTCCTGCATTCTGGTGTAAAATTATCTCTCGAATGTCAGCCAACTGAAAAAACACACATACCAGTTGACTATAGTGATAACAGAACCTCCTACCTAAGTACAGTGACTACAATACTCAGTATTTAACAATAAATAGAACCCCTGCTGACCTAGCCACAAGCAGAGTACTTAATGCATGTGCCACAGCACAAGTCTAACTTTTACAATGACCAACAACACTTTATAACTGATGACATCAGTAGTGTCTGATGAGAAGAAAATTATAATAGCAGTGTCCTGCATTCTGGTGTAAAATTATCTCTCGAATGTCAGCCAACTGAAAAAACACACATACCAGTTGACTATAGTGATAACAGAACCTCCTACCTAAGTACAGTGACTACAATACTCAGTATTTAACAATAGCACCACAGCACGTCTGTTTTATATAGTGTCCGACAACATTTTATAGTTGATGGCATCAACAGTGTTTGGTGAGAAGAAGTTGGTAATAGCAGTGTCTGACATGCTGATGTAAAAATGCTCTCTTGCATGTCAACCAAGTTAGTGTTGTGTTTTGTTTTTATTTTTTTTATTTTTTTAAGTTGTTTTTCGCGAAAGTGCATTTCAGATTTTGATGGGTTAAAGTAGACCCATATATATCTATATATCTATATCTATATATATATATATATATATATATATATATATATATATATATATATATATACACACACATATATATATGAGTGAGGGGCTAACCAGGGCAACTTTCTGGTTTAAACATTCATGTGTTTATGAGCATCACTGAAGTCTGAAGGCCATCCAATGCCAGAGAAGACACTTATAATTACAGTAACATAATACTCAGTATAGCCTCTGTCACACATACAATACATACTTATTATTTATCATTATGTTTGAAATTTTTATTTGTTTTTTAAAATTGGGTGGACACACATTAATAAAATTGTGAGTGTGCTAGATTAGAACCCAGGCTCACCTGTATTGCAGCCCTACACTTATGCCTGCTGGCATAAGAACAGTTAAGAAGCAACTGTAGGTTTTCATATTCATTCTTAAATATGTGTTAACAGCCGTGCAATGCTGCTTAGCTTGGTTGCATAGTGGCAAAGGACAGAGAATACAATGCATCCATTTTGAAATTGTCTACTCTCTGCTTCCTGTCTTCATTTGTTCTGACTGCTTCATGTGTGTGCCATTAGGCCAGGTGTGTGCAAAGGTAAGTGATGCACAAATGTGACAAACAAAGCTCACCTTGTTTTATCCATGTGAGCAGCATTTATTATGTTTCATCTATAAAAGACAAATGTTAGACTTGAACCATGATCTACAGATAGTATATACTGTGTTGGTCACAATGTTTAGTAGGTGTGCTACACATATGCATAAGATTTAGAGGGGCAGTTTATGTATTCTTTATCACAGAAGTACATTACATGAGATTTATTGTATGTATCCATTTACCCATGTTTGCACTGAATTGCACACTGCAAAAATAATAAATAAATAAATAAATAAACAACAGTACAAAATAAAAATTAGCAGATATTCATGCTTTTTACACAAGACTGGATTTGAACTTTCATGAACCTAAAAAACACAGTAAAGATATCTTATCCTTCTTTGTCACAGTAGCAGGTGTAAACATAGTGCAGGCACTCCCTCACTGTTAGTTGTTACTGGATTGCAGCTGTGAATGATTACTGGTAGGAAGAAGAAAAGAAGAAAAACACAACAGTAATTCAGACTCCCTTTCCTGCAGTGGGGGTGTCACGCAGGTTATTCTTACAAAGTGTAGACGTAATTGTATCAGGATTTTAAATGGAAGTGAGCAGCACACATTTCTCTGCTTCTGTTCACTAATATCCAAACTCCCCTGACTTTTTTGAAAGCTGTATATTGCTGTCATTTAATATTGTCATACATTTTAAAGACAATGATACAAAATACATTACAGACTGCATGTCTGAAACTACTGCTCAGATAAGAGAAGAATGAACTAAATACAAAGAGGAGAGAGTTGCATTACTGCAAACAATACTCATAAATGGTTGTGTGATCAGTCTTTGCATTAAATATGTAGTTAACAAATGTACAAACAACTGAGAGTGTACAACTGGTATGGTATACATGGATTTGGTCGTACGGCCAAATGTCGAACAGAACATGTTCAAAAGCAGAACGTTAGTTCTGCATAATTGCAAATGCAATTGAAACGCCAGACATCCCCCCTTTTTGACCCATGGTAGCGCTTGTTTAGGTGGTAGAGCAGTCAGAAATTTTGAATTAAGAATTTTGTATGACATTCCAACCATTTGATACCTAAATCTTCGACATATAAGTTCAAAGAAAACCCTGTTCGACATCCGGTTGTCGACCAATTCCATGTAAACCAACTGGTATATGTCTTGTTAATACTGTGGATGAAATAAGACTTGCTTGTATGAACAATGATTTGCATTCCTGCTGCAAAGCTGTTTCTTTGTCAAAAAAGGATAAGACACCCTTTCTGTGCTTTGTAGGTTCATTGGTGTAACATCTCAAATCCAGGCTTATGTAAAAATCTGTCACGTGTGCTAAAATTTATTTTGTAATGTGGTTGATGTTTTTTTTTTATTTATTACATTTTGTTTGTTATATTAATATTTGCACTGCACTGCTTAGTACAAACATGACAAAATGGATAAATCAAATAAATTTTGTGAAACATACTTCTATGATAAAGACTGCATAAACTACACCAGTGAATCAAGTGTGTGTAGCATACATGGTAAGCACAATAAGCTGCACAGTATATACTATCTTTAGATCATGGATCAAGTCCCATATTTCTCCTGTAAAGTTAAATCAACTAACAGTTAGATCAGCATCCAAACCAAAAGCTAATGCCAACTGACACATTACCCTTCTTGGTTCATAAACTGTTTTCATCTCTGTTCGGCACTGTTGCCCTCTGCTTAACATTGCACAAACCTGGTTGTCATGGTTGTTCAGATTTGGGCACTATCATTAAACACAGTAACACAAATTGGTGGGAAACATTCTTGACTGTTGCTGTTTTCCCTGAGAGGACATATCTGGAGGTAGAAGGGAAGGTACCCAATTTAGGGCTCAAATGTAGGGTGTGGAAGAGTCCAGAATTTTTATGGACTCTTCGTAAAGCACGACAGCTGAAGGTTGCTGCAGAGGGATTATACAGGGTCTCAGTACAAATCTGAGGCTCAGAATAGTCTAGCCAAGGCTGTCTCCAGTGTGACTAGTATTCTCTGCACTGGAAAGCAGTACAGACACCACGTTAATGACCTCAAAAATGCAAGCAAGATACACTCAAACAGTAGCTGGATAGGTTTAGGACTGCTGACATCCCACAGTTGTATATGTATAGAGATAAAGCGAATTTAAATCAGCTAGAAAGCTGCATATAGGTAAAACTGGTATGCATAATGCTCTTCTCTTATTCTCTCCTTTTCATTCTACAGCCAACCAGGAGAAAACAGCAAACATGGAAGCCCATGCTGAGCATTTAGAAAGACTGAGGGAAGCAAGGGGTATGTATGCAGCACAACATAACTATTATTTTATCTAAAGTATTGTTCTTCTATACAGTAGTAGCAAATTAAGAATGAACACCTTAATTGTAGAATCAAGCATGCATACTTCAGTCTGCAACATAAGACAACTGTAGGTGTCAATTGCAATATTGCAGTCAGATATTGTGGGCTCAAATACCACAAGTAACAATTATATATCAAAATCATTTAAAATATTACTTAATAATTTCAAGAAATGTGGCATACATGCAATGCTGTTAACTTAATCTGTATTATTTCATCAAGCATATTGTAAGGATTGCTTGAAGCAATCATTAATTATAGTTTGTAGTTGTTAAAAAGTATACTTAAATGTAAAAGTAAAAATAAATTCTTTATATTGTACTAATTTATTGTATGTCACATATGATGGTACTAATTATCTTTTTTCTTAACCCAACCCTTATCTCTCTCTCTTTTTTTTATACATGTAGTCACAACGTTTTGATGTCATTAATTTCTGACAACTCACAAAATACAGCACAGGGAGGTAGGCCATCCACTGTGACTCATCCTGCCCCTGCTCCACTGGCTCCTGTACTGATGTCCAGCACATCTGAAAACCAACCTGGCAGTACTGCCTCTGCTGCCCCTGTACTACCTGGGCCCTCCACATCAGGTAGTATTACCCAGGCAGCTGGTGCAGCAGTACCCTGCTGGAGTATTTGTGGAGATGGAGGATATTGTTACCTGCAAGGTGCATGCCTTTGCTCGATGGACGGGATTATCTCTGTAATATGAAAACAAAGACATCAAGTACTCCAACAGTTAGCAGAGTAAGGGGATGGTGATGATAGTTCTGCAGGTTAGGACTAGATTTTAACTGCCCCATGTTTGACTTGCATGGGCATCAGATGTCCCCTCCCTATCCCCAATCACGATATCCCCCAACCTGTTGTGTTCCTCACTGTCCCTGTGTTTTGTCTTGTTTGTCTGCATCCACTTCCTCACCTAGCCTACTTACCTGATCCAGAAATACCTATGTCCCTTACTCAACCTCTCTTAATGAAATAAAAAACATCATAAATGGGCACCTGTCCACAAAGAGATATATATTGTCCCACATATAGCTCTTCACTTTGAACATGTGTCTTCTCAACACAATTGATTCATTCTAATTGACTATACAACATAATTGTGTTGTTCTCACCCCTCTTTGTTGAGGTGACAGTCCAAATTCAACCAATATTCTATACATATTTTTATTTTACACTGTTGAAGTAGATAGCTATTGTTCTTTCCTATCACATTCCTATATTGCTTTCCCTTTGTTCTTCCCCCTGCTTGCCCTCATTTCACCACTTTCATATATACCCTATTTTATCACCTTTAATCTAGTAAAAAAAAAAGAGAATCACACACTACACCCATAAGTAATAAATCCCCAGTGAATGACTTCCCTTTTTGTTCTCTGTGTTAGCATGGAGTTTTGCATTGCTCACCAATGCCAAGTGATGGTGAATGGATCTACACGTCCTGTCACATAGTATGGTTATCTTTGTGCAATGCTGCTTAAACCCACTGCACTAAGGAAACATACAGTTAAAGTAAAATAAAGAATGATTTCATTAAATTATGAATAAATTATGAAAACATATTAAAAATTACTAGATACAGCTGGATTTGAACCCTGTATCATCTAGGCTAAAAATAAATATTTTAATGCACTTATACCTTCTGCCACAGTGGCAGCTAAGCAGCACATGTGTTTCTTTCACTCAGTGCTATCTTAACTTGTTTTAAGCTTAATATGTTTGCGTGGAGTTAAGCAAACCAAAAGAACTCTCATAATTTTATTAATGAAACAGAGGCCTGTGTTTGCTCATCCCTTAACTACTGAAAATGGGAAAAGCAGTATAAATTTTTTCTTAAGGTTGGAAAATTATGACACATTTCTAATATGAGCTATTTATGAAGACTATAGTATGTGTTAGATATGCCTACAGTAGCCAGTATGGATAAGTACTTTTCAAGATCAAGTAAAAATTCTTTCTCTCATGTGCAAACACTTTGCCATAGATCGCACAAACCGTCTGCTCAAATGTGCCCTATGGAAACTCAGATTAGCCTGTTATACCTATGTTTACTGCCCACTTAGTTTTCATCCTATGAAAGTAAATTTTTTAAAGACAAAACACTTATTTAAACTGTAGTCATGTGTTACCTGCACCCATTTACTTGAATTTTGGTCTCTTAGTATTTGTTCCCAAATATAGCAACTGCACTACTGAAATACATTAAAAAATGCTTTGTTACATACCCTGTACATCTTCATATAGAGAATGCATATTCAGATTGTTTAATACTTGTAGTAATGTAGACAGTTGTTTGCATATAGTTTGTAAAGCTGTCTCTTAATGTTTACCTGGACATTGGAAACACAACAGCAAATACTAAACTTTTCACACTCATAAATCAGGTAACATGCAGAATTTTAATATCTTGACAGTCATACATGGCTACTCATCCATTTCAGACAGGCTTACCAAAATAGTCTCTCAAACATCCAGTGATGATGTCATCCACTTTAAATTGCCCAACAGCATTGCAAATGGTCAACTTGTGCCATGGTGCCTGCATTAAGTACTGAGTTCTGAAGCTAATTTCTAATCTCACTGTGGTCAATTTGTGTGTGTGTCTAGACAGGAAAGCATAATTGTGTATTCTACAATCATCAGTACAATCCCATGCAGTACAGATATTTTGACATTTGTACATAACTATACATCCTTTTAATTCAGGCCTCCCAACATCTTCTCTCAAACATCCAGTGATGATGCCATCCACTATAAATTTTCCTGCAGCATTGTTAGACATATGCTGTGGAACTTGCATTAAGTACTGAGTTATGTAGCTGGTATATATCTGGTATATATATATATATATATATATATATATATATATATATATATATGGTATAAACCTCAAAAAAATGCACAGAAAAGCACAGATAAAGCACTCACAAACAGAAAAAAACAACTCTCAATATGAAAAAGCAGTTTACAGTTAAGTAATTCAGTAAACATGCAATTAGAGTAATGAAACAGTATATAGCAATAAAAAATACAATTAAAACAGTATAAAACAGTATATAAATGCAGTGAAACAGTAAAAAAGTTTTATAACAGAGCAAAATGTAGTAGATTAACTGTATAACACAATTATAAGCGTTACAGGAGTGCAATTCAATGAATAAGTGTAAGAAATAACTTATTCTGCTCTTGGAATCTTAAAGAATTTCTGCCTAGTCCCAGTAATGAATCACCATCCTCACCCTGGTAAATATAAGCCTGACATGGTAATGTATGGTCTAACAGTAATGAGCATGACTTTCTGTCTATATATATCTGCCAAGTGCATTTACAGATTTTGCTGCAATGCCTCAGACTCTGAACTCTGAATTGTTACAGCTGTTTGTAAGTGCTGTGAGCATTGTGTTGAATTGCAGTCAGGATTGCATGCTGTTGTATTTTAAATGTGCAGCACATGGTGGAAATTGGCCTTTTATTTTAACCATCCTGATATTTAGGATCATGAATCCATGTGTTTTAATCTTCCCTGTATAGTCATACAGTTCAGTTATTTAACCTACATCAATCCATGTAATCACAGCCATGATGAGTTAACTGGCAGGTGGGTGTTGGAGACTCAGAGGTGGAGTGCAAATGTAAATGAGAGTTGTAGGTTTAAATCTCTGTTCTTCCAGTTTGTATTCAGTACTGCTCATGTGTGCAGTATTGTCAGTGACACAGCAATAATTGCAGAAAATGTGAACTTGTATGTCATGTCAAGGCTATAAGACATGTGATGCTCGCTATTTTTAACTGTCAGTTTTTACATTGTGAACAATATATTCCACTGTCAGGATCCTTCCATTCCAGTAATACACCCTTTATTATTTTTGCAGGTGATGAAGACAGGGTCAGGAATCGAGCGCTATGCATCAAGCAGATGCACAAGCTAGAGGAGCAGCAGAGGGAGAGAAGTATGTGTTATAAATGTAAACATTAATTTCCCCACTTTTGCTTACAGAACCAAGTGTACTAATAGTAGTGCAAGACTACCCATAATGCACCTGCAATGTAAATACAATAATCATTGATTTATTTTGAATAATATTAGATATTTCACTTTACGTTTCACATTTAAGTTATAAGTAGGGTGCGTTTGAGAAATGGATAATTTTTGTTTTTAAGTCACAACCTAAATGAGAGATATGTCTGTATAACTGTCATAGTGCTTTTAACTAAAATTTATCATATATAAAATGTCCGTGATGTTTTTTTCTTTTTGAATGATACTTTTATATTAAATGACTGTGATGGATGGTTTAACACAGAATTGAATCTTCTTTTTTTGTCATGCAGAATACTCTCTCTTGTTGCTAAATATTTATCAATCAGCTTTGCAGTTTGAGTTGACTGGATTCATAGATAAGCTAGCTACAAATGCAGGTAGTGATGCAGAACTTCATAAACACTATGTGACATAAACTAAATTTGTAGGTATCAGATGATGTCACTGTGTTTATTATTGCCAAGTTGTTAAAAAGGTGTTATACTGCATTTCAATACTCTGATGTCAGCCATTAACCATGTTGCCTTGCTCATTTCATTTGCATATAGAGTTTAAGTTTTCTACTGCTTGTTCTTCCTACTATATTTTAAGAACTATCTTTTATTCATGGGATGTCCACATGACACCTTAGTTGCACATAAACCTCAGTTACAGTTGAGGTTACATCTCCTATCAACATCTCAACTATAGTTGTGTGAGACACACATAGCAATAATGGACCCTGGAAGTAATGCTTTTCTCTTAGACTGCCTGCCTGACAGTGTGGTAAGGTATATGTCACAGACCCCATTTAAAGTGTTATACTATCAAAGTCACTGTCAGTTTATGATCTAGCAAGTGTTTGGGATGTAGAAGCACATCTGTCTTGCATGCCACACTTGCATCTCATGTCATGCCTGTCATGATATATATGTTTTTCTTCTTCTGCATGTATGTGCTTTTCATGCGTAATGATGGCTAGATCATATCTGAACAAGTAATAACATTTTCTCGGACAAACTGTGTATTGCATGTCATGTAATACAATGGAGTAAAGTAATGACACTGTTTGATGGACATAGTAGCCCATACATTACCTTCTATTAATATCATTAATACATATTAATTATGACATTGGGAATGTTACATGAATGTACATCTGCTGTCCTCAGTTTTTTTTTTATTATATAAAGTCTAAATACACTTTATGGGCTATATTGTTGGGCAATTTTGTTTTAATGACATCTGTACTGGATTGTGGTATACCCTGAGCAAACATGTCTCATTTACAGTTTCATATTTTTTATTATGTTAATAATATAACAAATATCCTCTTTCACATTATTCAGAAAGCCATCATATTGTGTTTTATGACAGAGTTGTATTGCATATGACTGATGTATGATAGACAACCATTTTTTTACATTGTTATGTACTGAAATGCCATTCATCAAATAAGATGCTACAATTGCATAAGGTCATACATTACTCTCATGTGACGTAGTGAACAGTTTCCATCCATAGATCTTGTCAGTTTTTTTGTTATGCACTCATACCTGTAGGTGAACACAGATTCTGTATATTTGTTTTTTGTGTGGTGTGTATATGTGTATGTTTGTGTGTGCGTGTGTGCGTTTGTGCATGTGTCTGTGTTTGTGTGTCTGTGTGTGTGCACGCACGTGTGTGTGTGTGTGTGTGTGTGTGTGTGTGTGTATGTGTGTATGTGTGTGTTTACCATTACATAGCACAGTGTGTGTGATGTGTCTTTAAGAAACATAGCAAGTGATCCGCGTGCATATATAAATAGCTGGCACCTAGTGCCATTTTGAAAGTACAGCCATAGAGTATGCATGTGAGAATGAATGTAGCAAATTTGTATATAAGTTACCTAAATTAAAGTTAATAAGCTTCAATCGTAATGTGTTTATACATAATAAATCTCCTTGAACAGTACCCACAAAGACTTGTCTATTACATCCTGACTAGACAAACAACAAGACACATGGTGGATCTCCTTTTGGATGATGGAGAAGATGATGTGCCAGACTCCTGCCAGGTGACTCAGACTCAGAGGACCAGGAGGATGATGGGATCACCGGTGAGTATGATGACAGACCAGGATCTGCACATGCTATCATTCTTACTGCTCACCATATAAGACATCAGCCACTACCACATAGAGACAATTCACAAGACCATATCTAGGAGGTGATGATAGATGTCTTCCAGACTTAGTGGGGAAGTTTTTTTCAGGACATGGCATGTGCCATGCTCATTAGTGATGTTCAGCCCCCATCATGGTGGCCCCTCAAGACCATAAGTATTGTCTATGTGATCCAATTATGTAATGCTGCCTCCATGGTGTTTGCAATATCATAACATTTATTGTATAGGCACATAGCATATTGCTGTCATACTTAGCTGATATACACTTGACTGTACACTGCAGATATCATGTCATAGGTGGCATTATGTTACACCTGAAATATGACACGTATTAATATAATACACATGCGGTAAGCATTTAAATTTACATGATGTGCTGTACTTAATGCAAACATTTCTCCACAGAGACAGGGTTATTCTCCTTACTTGTGTGCTTATATGTGTACTCTTATGCATGTAGTGTATCATAATATTATATCCAATATACTGTGGCCCAGTATGTGACAGATCTGACTGTTGCATTTAACATGATGCAAGTGAGATACAATTGTTATGCTTATATTGTTCCACCATGTACATGGGTCAGATGACAGCAACTCAAAAACTATAGAATTCACATAAATCGCATATAATACAGTGATATGGGTCATAGGTTCATAGATTAGTACTAAGCTAACTGCCCTTGCGAGCCATTTTAAGCTTAGCCAATTATTCCTTGTGAGATTCAAACCTTGCACCTTGTGTTTGTAAGGCAAACACCTTAACCATTAGGCCACCCTCCCAACCCTCTTTTTTGTTTTTTGTCTTTTTTGTTTATCAATATTTATATATTGCATCCATTTCTCTCACTGTTTGTTGCTGTCTGATGTCTTTCAGCAGCATGACCGGTCCTTGCCCCTGTGATTTGTGTAACATTGTTGTAACAGGCTATCGCACTAGCACAATAGCTTTGTGTGTGGCATGTAGTGACACATATTGTACCATTTATATCACATTAGTGCAAATGCTGTTTATAGGCAGGTATCCTTCACATACTGCACAGGCAGTCATTCTTCCATCACTGTATATGTTCTTCTTTTGGCTTTTCCCGGTTAGGGGTAACCACAGTGGAACTCCAGTCCGCTAATGATTGGCAGTAGATTTTTACAGTGCAGAGGTGCCAGCTCAACGCCCAACCTTCAACGAAGACATGCCCATTCATGCATGTCTTTCGAATGCCACTCAACCACGTGGAGGACATACAGACTCCACACAGAAGGTGCTCCAGCCGAGAATCAAACGGGAGAACCTCTTGCTTTGAGGCGACAACACTACTGCTGCACCACCCCGGCTTTCTTCCATCACTGTATATACAGTGCAGTTAATGTTTTATTTAGCATCATTCCTGAATGCCTTTTTTCATTCTCTATTATATTACAACATGCACGAATATATCGGCATAGATGCCATATTTAGGCATTTGGCATACATATGCAATGATT
The DNA here is from genome assembly GCF_019279795.1 of Protopterus annectens. Classification (NCBI taxonomy): domain Eukaryota; kingdom Metazoa; phylum Chordata; order Ceratodontiformes; family Protopteridae; genus Protopterus; species Protopterus annectens. Next base: position 13,116,573 of record NC_056727.1, on the reverse strand, counting down.
TACATACATGCATGTCTCTGAATGTATTATGATTGAGACTCAGATGCACATGTACATTGAAACTGTGTACATTCAGTACTGCCATTTTCACATGCTGGACTGCCCTTTGCTCAGCCATATACATGGTCAGTGCTATGTGTATCAAAAGGGTTTTTGTTGTGCCTGTTCTATTATGTTGGCATGACAGTATATATGTGTATGGATAAAGAATCTTATGCTGTGTACTTATGCATCTTGTTGTTTAATGGGTGCACATTACTGTGTTATTTGTTCACAGATATGTTTAGAGCCATTAGTAACACAATCTACATGTAATGTACATTAGCCATTTGCTTCAGTGTAACTATGGTGGAATTCATACCTCTCAACTGTGCAGATTTTTGCAGAATGTCCAGATTTTTGCCTCATATTTTTGGTCCATTTTTCATAAAATTATGATTTACTGACAGATTTGTGATACATTATTAAAGATTTAAGTTAAAAAATAATGACAAACATTTGAGTTTCAGACTTTATACCATTCAGAAAATTCATGCTAATGTAAAACATGTTATTCTATCAACTTTCTAAGTTTGCAAGAATAATATTTAAAAATTGTCCCTATTTTTGGGCATTTGTCCCACTTTTATTTATGGCTTTGTCCAGATTTCTTGCTCTAAAAGGTTGAGAGGTATTGCTGGAATTCCACACTACTCGATGTAGTGAACATATGCATGTGCAACTTGTCCTCTTTAATAAGGTTGTCCAGTTTTATTGTGCACCTGATTTTGTCTGTTTGCATTGCCTCACTTGTCCACCTCCCTTTCCCCTTGTAGCTTTGTCATGTATGTTGCACATATACATGACATACATTTAACTTCCTCTACATTATCATCATTGTCATGTAGTTTCATTGTTATAATAATACCTTGTGCAACAATTTTGTCATTATACACATGCAAGGGATATGCAGACGGTATTGGCAAGTGCTTGTGTTACATCATTTTTCCTGTTGTAATTGGGTTTTGATTCCTAAAGAGGACTTTGTTTACTTCATTGCTAGGCACAAGTTGTCATTCTGTAGCATTATTCATACCTTAATTACCGGTTATTATTCCATGTCATTGCTGTGTGTATGTTACCACTTAGCTTTCTGATAGGATTATGTTCATCCAATGCATGTCACACATATATGACAACCCATCTGTGTTGCCTCTTTTACATATGCAGTCCATTACATGTATGTTCAGGTTGTGAACACATGCTTGCGTATTACACGATCACATACTTGGTTTGCTACAGTACTGCTGTTTGGAACTGTGCTTGGTTGTTTGCCTTTCCCGTGCAGGGCTGGAGGTTTAGTCTATACTCTGCTTGTCTTCTACTGCATTTCCCTGGTTAGATTTATAGGTTCATAAGTTGATAGGAATTGCTCATCCATGATGTAGCTTGGCTTACACTTACACTGCTGGCAGACTTGATTGGATCCAATATCCACTGTGTACTGCAATCTCCATTTATTTCTCTACAACACACAAGTACCAGTAGTCATACAGCTTCAGGTATGACTGCACACAGTTTGCAACATCTCAGCACTACGCGATGCATAGGTACATATGTATTTCTGCATAGCACCATGGCTCAAATGCATCTCAACCCTGTTTCTCATAGGTTCATAGGTTCATACTAGGCTATCTGCCCTGGGGCAATTATAAGCCTAGCCTGATTCTGTATGGCTTACGCCACCCCTTGATTTGAGTATACTGTGCCCTTTTTAAGGTGTAGTTTACTGTGCCTCTGTCTAATAGTGACACGGGAGTAATCCCTGGGACAAACCTACAATCCCCCATCCACTTATCGAGATTCTTCTTGAAGAGATTCAGTGAGGTGCTCTGCCTCACATCAACTGGAACTCTATTCCAGAGCGAAGGGAGCCTCTGGGTTATGAACCTGTCCCTCCAGCAAGTTCTATTTATTTCTGTGCTGAGGTTCAAGTCCCTCGAGCGTGTGGCTCTAAGGGATTTAGATTTACTGAGCTGGAGCATGTCCATTAATTCTGGATTTGACATAGCTTTGTATGTCAGGCATAGATCGCCTCGAAGTAGGCGGTATGCAACTGTGTAAAGCTGGAGTTTTTTTAACCGAGCAGTATATGGCATCTGTTTGAGACCCTTGATCCTCTTAGTGAGATACTTTTGGGGTCTTTCTAATTGCTGCAGGTGTCGGGTAAGGTACATTCCAAAAGGGGCATTGTATTCTATGATGGGCCTGATGAGGGATGAATAAAGGGGCATGATTACCTCTCTTGATCTAGATGTGAAACCCTTCGTGATGAGGTGGGCTATGTAGAAGGTCTTTCTAACCACTTTGGCAATGTGGTTTTCAAAGGAGAGATTGCTATCAACTTGGGTCCCCAGGTCCCTAATAACTTTCTCTGTACTTAATGGGTTTCCGCCTATGTGGTAATTTGTGGGCACATTGTTTTTGCCAAAGGGTATGACTATACATTTTTGGCATTTAGCTTTAAACCATGGCGCTGGCACCAGTTATCTGTCTCTGTGAGACCTTTTTGAAGGATGTTTATGTCAGCTGGAGAGTTGATTATGGCGCCCAGTTTGCAGTCATCTGCGAACTTGGTGAGCCATAGTCCTCCCACGTTTGCCTGTACCTCGGAAAAGTATATACCAAACAAGAGTGGTCCCAGGACAGAACCCTGTGGGATACCACTTGTGACCGGTTTCGAGTCTGACATGGCTCCAGCAACTCTCACTCTGTGGGTTCTGTCTTTGAGCCAGTTTGCGACCCATCTTGTGACATAGGGGTTTATATTTAAGCTGGATAGCTTATCTATGATGCCCTAGTGGGGTATTGTGTCAAATGCCTTAGCAAGGTCCAGATAGGCTGTGTGGACTACCTTCCCTTCATCTATGGCTTTGGTGACTGTTTCAAAGAAGTCAACCAGGTTCAAAAGGCAGGATCTGCCCTTGACAAAGCCGAACTGGGTAGGATCTAGTGTCTGTAGGTCCCCAATGTCTTTGTTTATGAGCTCCATGATGATCCTCTCCATAGCCTTGCAGACTAAGCTAGTCAGGCTTATGGGGCGATAGTTTCCAGGGTCCGTAGAGGCTCCACCTTTGTGGAGTGGGACCACTGTTGCTGTACGCCATTCTGTGGGCACATATCCTGTAGTGAGGCTGAGATTGTATAGCTGTTTTATTTGAGGGATTAGTTCCTCTTTAGTTCATGTAGGACGCAACCTGGGACGCCATCTGGTCCCATGGAAGCAGGTTTTTTTTGCTTTGTAGAGGGCAGCCTTCACCTGAGCATCTGAGATGTTTGGGAGGCAGCCCCCTGACGGGATAGATACTTGCTCTTTTGGGGGGGGGGGGGAGAAGTTTGCACTGAACCTGTCTGCCAGTATATTGGCGATGTCTGTGGGTTCAGTGTATTTTTTGTCATTTAGAATCAACTCAGAACAAGTCTGGGAGTTGCATCCCAGGTTTCTAACATAACTGAAAAAAGCCTTATGATTGTCTTTGGTGTCCTGTGCAATTTTTCTCTCGAAGCTGGCCTTGGAGGATTTTATGAGAGATCGTAATTTTTTGCTAGTACTGATCAGAGATGCCTTTCCTATTAGGGATTTTGCTCTATCATGTAGTAGCTTCCTCCATCTGTTGTACAGTTTATTTATGGCAGGGGTCCACCAGACTGGACGCCTGCCTTTGGATGATTGGGTCTTGGTTTTGTTTGGGATAGCATGATCCATGCATTCCTGGAAATGTCCGTAGAATGCATTTATATAGGATTCTGCAGTTTGGGCTGTAATTTCCACTGGCCCTGGGGCCTTGAAGGATTCCACTTCGGTTTTGAGAAGTGAGAAGTTCGCTTTTGAGAAGTTTTTCACCGTGGTTTTCTGGGCTGGGTGGGGTCGCGATGTGGACATCCAGTGAAATTAATTTATGGTCTGATCTTACCAATGAGGGATATACTTCTGGTGTGGAGCATAGAGTCCCCATGTTGTTAATGATCAGGTCTAGTATGTTGTCCCCTCTTGTGGGAGTGGTGACTAGTTGTTCCATAGCATTTGAGTTTATAATTTCCAGGAATCTTTGGGCTAAGGTGCTGGGGCTTGAGTAGTGCTTCCAGTCAATGTTTGGGCAGTTGAAGTCACCCAATATAATGGTGTTCGGAGAGATCTTCATGTTCTCCAATGTTTTCAGGAAAGCCAAATGGGATTCCTGACTTTGAGAGGGTGGTCTGTAGGATGCTATAAACTGAAAAGCAGTCTTGCCCACTGTTAGTTGCACATGGATGGTCTCCGATACTTCGTGCAATGCCACTAACCTGGAGGTGTGGATATCCTTGATAAATATGGAAACTCCCCCTCCTTTTGTGTTCGGTCCGGGTTTTGGGGCCGAAAAGCATGATATGAGGTATAGCCTGGTAGTGCTGGGGTGCTCTTTGGAGCCTTGAACCAGGTTTCTGTCACTGCACAGATATCAATGTTCTCCATACTGAGGAGAGCTTCGAGTGCATCTTGAGGTTAAGACTTCTGGCGTTTAACAGCATTACCCTTAGTTTCTTGTTCCTTGTGCTGTCTATGGGGGTTGGTTTGACTTTTGAACCTTGCCTAAAAAAGGCACTATGGGGGTGGCAAGAGCCTTTGCCAATATCCGAAAGCCCAGTGGTGACAGGTGCAAGCCGTCCCTAGCGAAGCAACGTGGCTTGTCGAGCATGTCATCCCAGGCTGACAGACACTGGATCCCCTTTGAATGACACCAAAATTTTAGCCAATTGTTAAAATCGATCATTTTGTCTTTGTACTGTGGCATCATTCTAGGTGAGGGTAAGATGCTGCTCAAGGTCAGGGTCATACCAGCCTGGGCTACATGATCAGAGAGCTCCTTTATATCTCTTTTCATGTAGTCCAGGGAGGTACGTCTCAGGTCATTCACACCAGCATGTACAATGACTGAGTCATATTTGTATTTGCTTTGGAGTGACCTGAGTGCTTGTGTTATGTGTCAGATCCTTGCACCCAACAGGCAGCTCACTGTGACCTTCTCTTTATTCAGCCTGGTGAGCAGGACGTCAGTGTGTCTGACAATAGAGTCACCTATAACAAGAGTATCAGGTGTGTTATTCAGCCTTAAGGACTGTGGCTGCTTGGCACACTGACTTTGTGGGTTATGTGTTGTGTGTGTTTTGTTTTGAGGTAGCGTTTGCTTGGATGTCTGCTTTGGAGGTCTCTGTTGCTTAGGTAGATTTTTATTTAGAGCCACCGAGTATGTTTTTGTGTATTTATGTGTTTGGTTCGCTGATGTGGTGGGACTATGTGATACTGGAATTGTGTTGTGTGAGGTTACCTTCTCCTCCTGACTGGTTACACCAGTTTTGAGATGAGAGAGCTCAGCCTCCAGTTTGGCTAAATAGTTGCATTTCTCACATAGATTTGAACCTGTTTGGAGGAGGAGAGGGTTGTCCGTGTACATGAGACAGTTGTAACATTGCCTCAAAATTCCCAGATTCACCAGCTGGACTGGAGAGGAAACCATTGACTGACCTTTGGGCATGCTAGAGTAATAGGGAAACTGAATTTAAGATGGACCAATAGAGGACAGGGTAATCGTAGAGAGTATAAGAGTAATTAGTGCTTATGGTTTAATAGTGCTAACTTGTATGATTACTTAATTGGACCAGTGAAGGGCTTTAGAATGAGAATATGGTGTTTAAATTGAGAGATAGAGCAGTTCTAAGGGAAAAAGTGAAGAGCAGACTTTGTGGAGCCAGGAATAGTTTAAACCCAATTAGGCGGCGCTGCCCGCTGTTGCGCTATGCACAAAAACGTGCAAAACCGCGCAAAAGAGGGTTTTAAGAGAGGAAGATGAAGGAGTTTCTCTATTTTCTTTCCTCCATGTTGTAGTGTGCTGTCTTTGTAACTTACCTTATTTAATTCCAACCATTGTCTGTCATGTCTTCTGGTATTTGTTCTATGTTTATCCCCGATATTTTCCTTTTCCTCTTCTTTCCCTGTATTTTCCATTCCTTCTATTCTCCAAAAAACAAAAAAAGAGACCTATTCACACAAAAAAAAAAAAAACACTTTGCCCTCTGAGTGTACCTCAGATTTTCTTATTTCAACATATCTCTTGTGTGTCCCTCTTCTTCTCCCTTACCCCAAATCTGCTTTTTCATTACCCTATTTCCCTGGGTGTGTGCATTACTTGTGTTTCCCACACAGGTCCTGCACTCATTGTTAGTCACTCTGGTGAAGTGGCCATGATTGCCCTTCAGCTTACTAGATTTATTTTTATCTGACATTTTGCAGATTCCGTCAGATTCCATATATTATAGTGAACATATTTATTTACATCTGTACAAGCACTGAGACAAAATCTGTAATTGTAAATGTTTTTCACTGATCAGATAGATTGCTGCAGATTTTGTCTTCCTTTACTGATTTTATGTTATTTGCATTGAGCTTGTGTAATTTACATTGATGAACATTGGTAATGCACAACCTGATTTATGAGCCACTCCTCTGGATATACACAAATTTGGGGTTTATATTACCACATCAAAAAAGCCATTAATCGAACAGCTTTATAATGAAAAATGCTGATAAAAAAACTGTGTATTGTAAGATTTCAGTAGATTTGAAGATTGGAAAATTTGCCCTTTCTTCACTGTAGTGCGATCTCATAGTTTGTATATATATAATTAGCAGGGGGTGAAGTTCTATTAACCGCATTTTTGGTTATAAAGCCATTCTATTAATGGCTTTTTCGATGTGGTAATATAGACCCCAAATCTGATGTGACTGCTTGAGAGTGCACCGACTTTGCTGGCTATATTTGTTTAGCAAAAAGCCAGTCTATGTTCACCTAGGCATATTTGCTTATTACTTGTTTATCTGCAATGTTTGTGCAAAACTTGGTGAAATATGCTGGATTTTGTGAACTTTATGAAATCTGGACCTTAATTTTTTTCTGGCAAAATAACTTCTTGCATTATTTATTTATTTTTTACTTATTTAGTAACTTGGAAAGTATACTCACCACAGATGTCTGCATAATACATATCCCAATTCTTCACTTTTCTCTTACTCCTTCTAACATTCCTATGTCTTGTTCTTCAGGTATCAGGTTTTGCATGAGTCTCTCCACTCCACTTAAGTGTTTTCATCAAAAAGGCTTTCAGATGTTAAATGTGAGCTCAACATCACTGTGGTTTTAAGGCAACTTATAAGTGTTTGCACCATGTGTCTTTTACATTTTTAAACTCTCACTACTTTATTATTTACCTCATATGTAATTAATACATCCTTGTAACATTTCCCAGGCTTGAATTTATGTATGAGCCTGTATCCAGTATAGATCTCCTTGTTTATTAGCATTCACTGAAATGGGAATTGTTACATCCAAGATGAAATATGGATGTTGAGATAATTGCTTATGTATGTCTAAAATGTACTATATGTTAGAGCTAAACTTACGAGATGCATAAAACTCTGAAGCAATGCAACTCCTGAGTTTTGGGTTATAAAGAATATACTGCCTGTTAAAAACATCAGTATTTATTCAGCAGTACCCTCTTTCAAATGCATTGTTAACATTTTCAATTTAGAGTAATATATAGCACTGACTAATAAGCATTGACAAAAAGAGTTAGGCTGTCTACTGTAACAAAATTAGAAAACTCATACATCTATCATGTAAGTCATATCTCTTAAATGTCCAGATTTTCACAGAATGCCCTGATTTTTGCTTCATATCTTTGGTCTGTCCCTTATAAAATTTGTTTTTTTCACAAATTATTGAGATTGATGCCACTAAATAGTGATACACAGTTGAGTTTCACACTTCATATCTAAATGTTTGATAATACAAAACCTGTTTTTTCTATCAACTTTTTAAGTTTATAACAACAGTTTTTAAAATGTTTCCCTATTTTGGGGCCTTTGCCCCCTCCCACTATTTTTTGCTTTCTCAGGAATTCTTACACTAAGACATTAAGAGGTATGACACAAGTATTATTTTGAATGGTTCATCTAATGTGGATTGTGTTTCCTATACTGTTGTATATACAACACGATACCTGAAAATGTAGCAGTGTTGAATATGAGACAGATTTCACATTAAACAAAGCAACACTATCATCTACAAACCACTGTCAAATTAATTCAAGGCAACATTGTTAAAACTCTGATATGCTCTGTTAACAATTGATATGCAATAGTGTCTTTCTTTATCTTAACTTTTCTTGACACTGAGAAAAGTTATAGTCAGGTAAAATGAGCCGTTTAGTACAGATTCTTAGTAAATTGTTTATTGTATGGCTTGCTTGTAGATATTTGGAACCAATTTCCAAAAGAGTTGCTCTCAGTACACATCTGCATTGATATCAAAAGATTTGATTTCAGTGTAAATGACTTCTTCGGTATAAGGCCTATCTATAAACAAACTTACACAAAGGGCCAGATTCCAAAATACTTGCTGTCAGCTTTGTCTCAGTGTAAGTGGTCACTTACACTGAGAACAAGTCCTTTGGAACTGGGCTCTCAGTATGATGCGGATGTAAAGTTAACTTAATTTCAGGTAATACTAGGTGGGTAACTTAATGCTACTCAATGATTTATCGATTAAGTATGTATTCTACTGTTGTTGGAAATACTGGATTAAGCAAAACAAGAATAATTCCTTTGTGTTACCTTGCAAACAAATGCATGTTTAAACAATATTTTTTATTTAAGTTTAGGCCTGAAGAACAGATATTATAGGTATTTTGATCTTGCAAATGCATTGTTTAATGGCAGACATTTTAATCATATCCATTATAACTGGGCCGGGAGTATTACATTTTGGCAATAGCAAATGCTTCTGTTCTTCATACCATTTTATGGTAGTTCATTATTTAAGGTTTCAGTTATGTACTGTTTTCACATTGTTTGGAGGGATAGTATTGAGGGTGGAAGGAGTCTGCCATTCGCTGTGCTTTTACCAGACTGCATTTGCTGTTTGATTATAAATAGAGTTTGGAAACACCTTTGTTTCACTGCAGTACTGTTTTCCTTTCATCTGCAGTTATTCAGTTGTAGAGATAATTTATTTAAACATTAAACATAGATATAGAGGTTTCTGATGGCTTGCCTCTACATTTTTTCTGTTTTTCATAGTAGAAGCTATTATCCATTACTTTATTGGTTTAGCTGATTTTGTTTCATTGCAACAAGGTGCAGACTCTGTTTATTTTTTATCATAGATCTTTATGCTTTGCAAAGATGTACATCCAGTACATCACACCTTTCATTGGATCTATTTCACTAATCATTTTTTCTGCTTCACTTTAAATGGGAGCACTATTGACACAATGAAAGGTGCTGAAGTGTGTTATACAAGTCAGCATTTCAAAAACATGAAACCAACCCTGTGCTAAATTTACTGTTATACTGCAGCTACATTTCCTCACTTATGCTTCGTTTTAACAAGTTTTATACGACTACAAGGAATTATACTGAGACAAGGTGTGAAGATGGGTAGTGGATCTATTCAGATTTAATTTCTGACAACACACATGGGCAGACCACAAAGTTTAATCATGAAGTAGTGAATAGAACTGCAACAAAATGTATGCATTACCCACTGAAAGTCTGTGGCATGAGTAATAAAGTTTACTGAAAGTATTTGATTTTTGAGTGTGTGCGCGCGCGCGGGTGAGTGTGTGCGTGTGTGTGTGCATGTGTGTGTGTGTGTGTGTGTGTGTGTGTGTGTGTGTGTGTGTGTGTGTGTGTGTGTGCACGTGTGTGTGTGTGTGTGTGTGTGTGTGTGTGTGTGTGTGTGTGTGTGTGTGTGTGTGTGTGTGTGTGTGTGTGTGTGTGTGTGTGTGTGTGTGTGTGTGTGTGTGTGTGCGTGTGTGCGTGTGTGTGTGCATGTGTGTGTGCGTGTGGGTGTGTGTATCTGGGCATGAATGCATATATTTGTGCACTGGTATATTTGTGATTGACCTTTTCACGTAGAACTTGGTAAATTGTCTGCTTATCCTTCCTATCATTTTGAGTGAATTCATTTATCTTCTTGATATAGATAATTGTGTCCCAAAACCTTTGTTTTATATAGTTTTATAGTATGTTCACATCTGTTAGAGAAAGAAGATTGCAAAGCCAGGGGAACACTGCATATGCTAACTTAATTTACAAAATGGAAACAGAAACCTTGCACCTTTCAAAACCTGCTACTCTACTCTATTGATTCTAAAGTGAGTAATATAACAGAAATTCACATGAAACTGATGAAACTTGAAGCCATGTAGGAAATTTCTGATTACAACAGCAGTGCAATCGGTAATGCCCTCAGCATTATTGAGAATGTACAGCGCTGTGGGAATCAAACTAAATTGGTATGGAGACAGTTGAAGCTGGGATGCAACTGATATTTCTGCTGTAAGGAAAGTGAAAATAGGTAAAAGCATTGATTGAGGCTGTGCCAGCCAAGACATTTCTTCTATCACAAGAATTGTTTTCAGCCGTATAAAATTATATTGATCCACGTCATACAGTCATTGAGTGTTCTATTTAAACAACAAAAAAGTGCACTTTACATTGTTTTGCACTATACAAAGCTGATGAGGGATTTGATATTGCACTTTTTAACTAAGTTTGTATATTATCCTCTGGTTTCCTTCTTTATTAAGCAGCAAATATACCGTTTTCAAAGTTATCAGTGCTCACACCAAAGATACTGGATCAGCATGGCTCTTGCTTGATGCCTTAACCATGAAAATGTAATGTTCTTCCATCATCATGTTTTATGAACAGGTTGTAGATCTAAAATGGATTAAACATGTCATAGATGAAGGCAAAAATCAGATGGTCAAACCTATCTTCCCATTCCACGATAAAACAGAAAAATCATTAGAAATAAATAAAAAAATATTGCTTCTTTCATCCTTACACTTTATTTTATCATGAATTTCTTATGCACTTTCAAATACTTTCATTGCTAGTGAGAGCATTGCCCCACAGAAAACCTCATTTTGTAGATATTTAACACAGCGTCTCACTCCCACATGCATTCTTAAACAATGCTTCCATATATCTGAAAATTTTAAACTTTCATTCTGTTTTCTCCTTTTTCCTTTCTGAATATGTAATCCTTGCAAACTCTATAAATTTGCTCATTTAACATTCTGTCCCACTGTTTTTCTTCCTTCAGAATATGTAGATCAAGTTGCTTTGGACATTATTTGTGGTACAGAAAATTGTAATTGCCATCTGTGAGGTAATCACCTCTGTCTTTATGTAGATACAATATGCAGGATTTCAGTCATCCATGAGATCTGCTACATCATCTCTGTCTTTATGATAATGCAATGTGCAGAATTTCATACAGTAATCAAAACCTGAGCATCAGATGCTGTAGCTCTACCAGATAATGACTTTGTGATTTCTATGGAAATACTTTTGTCTGGACATTGTGTTAGCAACTAAGTCTTTTTTACTGCATTTTTATATTGCTTTCATGTCAAGATAGCATTTGTTTTGAGTACACCTAGACCTCTAGTCACTTTTTTTATTTTAAGTATTCACTCTCTCATTGTGCTCACTAGTTTTGGATGCATGTTTTACAAAAACAAGACTTTGATACTCTTCGGATTTATGTATGATATAAATTACAATTTCTGTGACATTTCCAAGGTACTATTTAAAGTTTTCCGCATTTGTTTATTTTATTTTTGCTTTCTTTTCTGGATTAGTGTTGCTATCCCAGTGGTCTTCTTTTAAGGAAGATGTAAAGTAAAATTCATTCCAAATAGCTGAAATTTGGCAAGCGCAATAGGTAACTTCACCACATTGTTTTTTTTTTGTCTCAAACACTTGGTGGCAGCACAGGGTTGCTACTGACCTCAGACATTTAAATATGGCAGAGGATAGCAGTCACAGAGATGAGAATGTTGTTGTGCCTGCAGACCTTGATGCAGAGACAATAATAACCATACCTCTCAACCTGCAGATGTCAAAAATCTGGATGAAGACCCATGAAAAATAAGAATATTTGTCCAAAAAATATAGGCACTAACTAGCATAAAATGTGCATACCCAATACTGTAACTTCATCCATGCCAATAGGATTGTGGCATACAGGCATAAAGCATAGAACTAATCCTTGAAGGATATTAGCCCCTTAAAAACATGCACAGTTACACACACACACACACACACACACACACACACACACACACACACACACACACACACACACACACACACACACATATACACACACACACACACACACACACATACACACACAGCAGGCATATAACACGCAAGTATATTTTGAATTATGTAAAATAAAAATAATCCCAAAACAAACAATTCAATAAAAGCAATCAACCACACATCCTATTACACACTGACACTCATTTTCCAAAACACTGCAAATTGATTTGACACTCAGTCTCACACACACACACACACACACACACACACACACACACACACACACACACGCACACACACGCACACACACACACACACACACACACACACACACACACACACTCACACACACACACATTATGCAAATGCACTGTATAATAAAACTAAACACACTAGTACACATGCCTTTCAACTTGTTAGCCCATGAATTCTGGATAAAGCCAAAAATAACAGGGAGATAGAGGCCCAAAATCAGGGACACAGTTTAATTTTTGCTCTTATAAACTTGAGATTTTGCTAAAATAACTGCTTTTGCATTATGCTATGGAACAACTTGTTACCACTCCCACAAGAGGGGAAAACATACTGGACCTGATCATCACCAACATGGGGACTCTATGCTCCAGACCAGAAGTGTATCCCTCACTGGTAAGATCAGACCATAAACTGATCTCACTGGATATTCACATCCTGACCCCACCCCCTGCCCAGAAAACCACAGTGAAAAACTTCTCTAAAGCAAATTAAACACTCCTCAAAACCGAGGTGGAATCCTTCAAAGCACCCGGGCCTGTGGAAAATACGGCCCAGACCGCAGAATCCTTTATAAATGCATTCTATGAACACCTTCAGGACTGCATGGATCATGCAATCCCAAATAAAACCAAGACCCAATCCTCCAAAGGCAGACGACCTGTCTGGTGGACCCCAGCCATAAACAAACTATACAATAGAAGGAGGAAGCTACTACATGATAGAGCAAAATCCCAAAAAGGGAAGGCATCTTTGATCAGTATTAGCAAAAAACTAAGGGCACTCATAAAATCGTCAAAGGCCTGCTTCGAGAGAAAGATTGCACAGGACACTAAGGATAATCACAAGGCTTTCTTTAGTTATGTTAGGAACCTGGGTGGGAATTCCCAGATATGCTCAGAATTAGTCCAAAATGACAAAAAATACATTGATCCCACAGACATTGCCAACATCCTAGCTGACAGGTTCAGCGCAAACTTCTCCCCCCCCTCCCCACCAAAAGGGCAAATATCTATCCCAGCAGAGTGCTGCCCCCCTGACATCTCAGATGCTCAGGTGGGAGCCGCCCTCTCCAAAGCAAAAAACACTGCATCAATGGGACCAGACGGTGTCCCAGGCTGCGTCCTACATGAACTCCAAGAAGAGCTAAACCTAAACATAAAACTACTGTTCAATCTCAGCCTTACTACAGGATATGTACCCAAAGAGTGGTGTACAGCAACAGTGATCCCTCTCCACAAAGGTGGTGCCTCAATGGACCCTGGAAACTATCGCCCCATAAGCCTGACTAGCTTGGTCTGCAAAGCTATGGAAAGGATCATCATGGACCTCATAAATAAAGATATTGGGGACCTACAGATACTGGATCCTACCCAGTTTGGCTTTGTTAAGGGCAGATCCTGCCTCTTAAACCTGGTTGACTTCTTTGAAACAGTCACCAAGGCCATTGACGAAGGGAAGGTGGTCCACACAGCCTATCTGGACCTCGCAAAAGCCTTCGATACAATACCCCACTCGGGCATTATAGATAAGCTCACCAGCTTAAATATAAACCCCTGTGTCACTAGATGGGTTGCAAACTGGCTCAAGGACAGAACCCACATGGTTAGAATTGCTGGAGCCATGTCAGACTCCAAACCAGTTACAAGTGGCGTCCCACAAGGCTCAGTCCTAGGACCTCTCTTGTTTGGTATATATTTCTCGGAGGTACAGGCCAACACAGAAGGACTGTGGCTGACCAAGTTCGCAGATGACTGCAAACTGGGCGCCATAATCGACTCTCCAGCCGACACAAGCATCCTCCAAAAGGGCCTCATAGAAACAGACAACTGGTGCCAGAGCCATGGCCTCAAGCTAAACGCCAAAAAGTGTATAGTCATCCCCTTTGGAAAAAACAAAGTGCCCACAAATTACCACATAGGTGGTAATCCATTAAGTACAGAAGAAGTAATTAGGGACCTGGGGACCCAAGTTGATAGCAATCTCTCATTTGACAACCACGTGGCGAAAGTGGTGAGAAAAACATTTTATATAGCCCACCTAATCATGAAGGGATTCACATCTAGATTAGGGGAGGTCATCGTGCCTGTTTACTCATCCCTCATCAGGCCCATAATTGAGTACAATGCCCCTTTTGGGATGTACCTTACCAAACATCTGCAGCAACTGGAAAGACCCCAAAAGTACCTCACCAAGAGGATCAAAGGGCTCAAACAGATGCCATATGCTGCCCGGTTAAAGAAACCCCAGCTCTACTCAGTGGCATACCGCCTGCTCAGAGGTGACCTGTGCCTGACATATAAGGCCATGTCCAACCCGGAATTAAGGGACATGCTGCACCTCAAAAAATCCAAATTCCATCGAGCTACACGCTCGAGAGACTTGAACCTCAGCACTGAAATAAATAGGACATTCTGGAGGGACAGATTCATAACCCAGAGGCTCCCTTCACTCTGGAATAAAATCCCAGTCCAGGTTAGGCAAAGTCCCTCATTGACTCTTTTCAAGAGGAATCTTGATGAGTGGATGGGGGATCGTAGGTTTACCCCAGGTATCACTTCTGTGTCACTGTTAGACAGAGGCACAGTATACTAACCTTGAAAAAGGGCATAGCAAAATTAATTTAAAATGGGTGGCGAAAGCCAAACATACTCTGGCTAGGCTTATAAATGCCCTAGGGCAGATAGCCTAGTATGAACCTATGAACCTATGAACATGCATTTTCTAAAGTATATGAACTGTTTTTGCACTAGCATGCATTTTCTAAAGGATATGAAGTCTGACACTGAAATGGCTGTCATTGTTAAGTGACTTCAATCCAAACTGACCTGCCAAAAATCCAGACATTGTATGAGGCATAAACCAGCAAGAATATGAAGAAAAATCTGTATACTTTATTCATTTCGGGACAGTTCAGAGATCTGAAGCTATATAAATTCAAAGAAAAAAAAGAAAATGGCAAACTTTATTTACAAAGCTAAGTTTGGTAAGTGCTTTTGTTTTACATGCTTCTTCAGTGCAACATTAGTACATGACTGACAAGTTTAAATAAAGTGCTAATAGTTCGCATAACAGCATTTCACCAATTGCATGTCCCAATACTCTTGCACTGTAGCATTTGCCAGTCAAATGACAATTTATCCTGAAAAAAACAATTCTTTAGCAAAATGGCTTTAATTCAGCTGTTTATCAAAGTGAAGTAATTAAATAGTGCTATTTCTAATATAGCACAATGTATTTACTTCACATTGATAAGACACACACAAGTCACAAAGCTTGATGCTTTGTTTTTATAATTACCCTAGTACTCCCTGCTGCTTGTGTGATGATGTCAATGAACAAGCTGGAAGTATAACTAAAAGTGAAAAATAATCAGTGTTTAAAGGGCCACTTTGAATTTTATGTCACCCTGTTATTTTGAGCTCCAAAGTGAGATTTTCTGCCAAATTTGGGACAATTGTGAGGTATGACTATAACCAATTTGATGATGAATAACTTGAAAGGCAAGTCTTAATATAATTAATCCAGAAAGAAGAGCTAAAGGATGAAAATGAAGTTGCCTGGAAAATGATGGTAGAATTAGTTCTCTGGGAGCAGAAAAGTTATGAAAATGCTGGTAAGAAGTTGATATGAAATAATATATATGTTTGGCTGGTGGAGAAGCTGATTTTGAGGACATATACCTGCTACAGGATGAAGTGAGAACTGGTAAATATACTGAATGGAGAACTACAAAGAGATGCTTAAATTGTGAGTCAGGTCATCAGGAGAAGAATAATGGAGGAAGTAAGCAATGCAGACCTGCAAAGGAACACTGAACAACTGAATCATCATCATCAAGCCCCCCTTTTTTTCCCACTTTCTACATGGGGTCAGGGTGTCATGTCAACTGTCACCATCTTTTTTTATTCAGTGACATACTTCTGCCATCTTCAACACTCATGCCTGACTGTTGCAGGACATACACTCCATCTGTCTGTCTGTTGTATGCCCTTGATTCCTCTTGCCTTCTTCCTGTCTGTCCCAAGTCATCTTCACCAGATTGTCTTCTGCTTTTTTGCACATGTACCTAAACCACTGTATTCTGTTCCCTTTGACCTTTTCAGCAATTGGAGCTACTTTGGCTTCTGCTCTAATACCTCATTTCTTTATCTGTCACAGAGTGTGTATCCTATCACCCCTCACAGGCACTTCATCTCCATCACCTCTAGCTTCTTCAACTGCACTGCCTTCAGTGCCCAGGTTTTTGTACAATACAGTAGTACTGGCCACACCATGGTTTTGGACACTTTACCTTTCAGCTTCTTTGGCATTCTTCTGTCATACCGTATACTTGACACTTTGAGCCAGTTTGCTGCAGAACCTTTGATTCTAGCTTTGACTTCCTCATTCGGACTTTCTGTCTCCTCAACTACCCCTGCAAGATACTTGAAGCTGTTAACCTATTCCACTATTTTCCCTTCTATCTCAGTTTTCAGCTTCTAAAGATTTTACCCATCTGCTGCCATTACAACTGTCTTATCTCTCCTCAGTTTCATCCCATATGCCTTCAATTTTTCATTCCACTCACCTATCCTTTGCTGAAGTTCTTGCTTAGCTTCTGCCTGTGATGCCATATCATCTTCAAATAGCAACTCTGTTGATCTGTACTCTCTGACCTGTTTGCTAATGTAGTCCTCCACCATGAGCACCAGTATACCTACTCTCACTGGGAACCCCTCTGTGAGACTGAACACTGTTCATACTTGAGTCTTTGGGTCATTGTACATAGCCTGCACTAATTCTACCATTGTTTCCTGGCTGAATGTGCAGGAAAAATATCACTGATGATAATCAGAACAAAAAGTGATTAAGTCATTAACAGGGATGACATCATGAATAATATTAACTTGCCAGTGAATTTTGATTTAAAACACATACAAACTTGAGTTAATTTTGGTAATGAAGACTTTAGTAAAGTGATAAATTAAATGTGTTTGTTAGCAGAATGCTTTATGGATGTAATAGAGAAAAAAAGCATGTTCCCACAGTGGAAATGTTTTCTGTTTCAGAATTTAAATATGCAATTAAAGATAAAATTAAATCTACAGTTCAGGATATCAGATGTAAAAGAATATGAGTTAAGAATATTTTCCATATGTTTGTAGTAAAGAACATGATGTTAAGAATGTGTACAATGAAGGAAATTTTGGACAAGAGGGTTGGAAGTATGGGGAACATTGAATATGAGTGAAGGAAGAGTGTTACATGTACCAGACTTGATAATGTTAAATCAAAAAAGTAATTGTCACATACTAGGACTAATCTAAAGCTTTTTTGTGAATAAATACCACACTCAGTGCAAGAGTATAAAAAAAAAAAAAAAAAATAGAGGACAACATGTGGAGATGAAGTATACTCCTAGGAATTGTAAACCAGTATGTAGGAAATGTAATTACAGTATACTTTTCTGGAGTAACTGTCCATTGTTAGAATAAGAAAGGAACTTGAAGGAGAAAATAGAAGAAAAGAGGGCAATTAGTTGAAATATTATTTAATATATTCAGGAAGAACAACATACTATAGGGAAATTAATTGAAGAAGACAATGTGGAAATGCTGGAAATGAAGTAAATGAAGATGGGCATGGTTTACAGACAGATAGATCTCAGATTCAAGTTAAAGTTAAGTATAATAAAAATGAAGGCCACCACACTGGTTGAACAAGGAAGAACTGGAAGAGAAAACCAATATTTTTCATCCTTTCATTTCATTGGCCAGTTTATTTAATAGCTCAGAATGATAACATCTCTCTAAAAATAACCACTGAATAAATATAATTTCTTGTTCAAAATCAGTATTATATGAAGTCATATGAGCGACACTTATAAATTAACCGTTAGCAATGTTGTTTTTCATAAAACAGGATGATTACTGGAATAGTGTAAGTATCCATTAACAAAGGTTTCCTTTATATAAACATTATTATTGCATTTAGAATCCTGGCTATCCCAGGCAATTGCAGCATCTAAAAAATTAACTGAAGTCCAATATTTCTAAACTAAATTTCAAAAATTTGGATAACTAATTAATGCTGTCACAAAAAGCTGTAACTTGATCTGTATCATTCTCTATAACAAAAAATAAATTGTCCACAAATCTAACATAAAAAAACAACTTTATAAAATGTCAAAATGGGTTTCAGAACACTTTGTTCCCACCAAACAAGTACAATGTTGGCATAAGTAGGGGCTGCAGCTGACCCCATGGGCTATCCCTCTCAGCTGTTTGTAAATTTGTTGGTTAAACAGAAAATAATTGTTACTAAGCAAAAGCTCCTAAAGCATACAAGAAACAAAAATATCATCATTCGAAGCATGCAGCAGATCCTAAAAAATGTCTAACATAATCAATGCCTTCATCATGTGTAAAAAGCGATTGACTATCAATAGTGAACAACAAATTTTTACTAGGATCAAAGGAATAACTAACATTAAATTCTCTAAATTTATCAAGAAAATCCCAAGAATCTTTAATTAAAAATTCCATTTTTGCACCAAAGGATTTAACATATAATTAACTACTAAAGAAATACCTTCTATCACAGAATGAGGGGAAAAACAATGGACCTAAAAGGGGGAGTTGTAAATCTTTATGAATTTTGGGGATCCCAAAAAGGGTCCTCAAACAAGGCTGTTCAATTAACATAAATTCATACATATTGGAGTAAAATACCCATCCATAAAAAGCTAATATAGCTGGCTCCGTATTGATTGAAAAGAATTCTGAACACGACTAAAATCTATTAATATTCAGTCTTATTATCTAGCATTTTCTCCATAGCTTGAACATATTTATGCTGTTCTAAAATAACCAACCCCCACCCTTGTCAGCCTTCATAAACCTAAGATGAGTAAGGCTCTACAATTCTTTCAAAGCCAATCTTTGTGTCTTGGTAAGATTAAAATACGTAACACCAGGTTTATACATGCCCAATTTCCTAATCTCCTCTTCACAACAATTTTCAAACACATGAATACTGTTGGATAATGGAGGAGATTAACAGAGAATATTATACCATGTTATCTAATATAGAGGGTTTTGGAAAAGGTCCCATTCAAAGAAAATTAAAAAAAAAAATTGCAAAGAGACATTAATTCTTATAGTGCCAACCATGCTTTTTCACATTTTTCTGAGGTGAAGAATGCGCAGTATCCCTTTAAATTTTGTGCTGGTGCTAGTGGTTGTTATGACAACCATGTTTCTAACTGGGGGCCGTCTGCATCTAACCGAGATTTTACAAGGAAGATGCAAGCTGTATGACTTCCGGCAATTCCGAGGACCATGATGAAAATCATTCTGGCATTTTAGTATCTGACAACAACACAAAGGTGGAGAAAACGGAGAAGAACCAAAACACTAATAACACAAAAAAATTCCTCCGCTAATACAGGATCCCAATGAAGGCAGTCCCACAGAAAATAATTTCTAGTAATAATAAGACACCAGCTTGTACTTGCAAAAACACCAAAAACACCAAAAAGTGGTTCTGTCACAGACCGGATAATACTAAAATGGTTTATTGAACAGAACAACCAATTAAGCGCTTTCATTTCCAACCTGGAAACTTCATCAGAATAAACAATACTTGTTTGCAAACCTATTTATACTAAACTAATTAATTCATTTCAATTAAATTTGTTTCAATTAGATAGATCGATAATCACTGTGGTTATGTTAAAGCTACAATACGAGATGTTAAAGTTATGTTGTATGTGTACATTTAAAAACAGATAAAACATAAATATCTCATGATAAGACCAAAAAACATAAAAACATAAGAAACATCCATTTATTATATACAGTCTCTTCACTATAAAATTGTTATATAAATTAATTTATATATATAATATAATAATGATATATTAACAAAAATACTACCTCTAATACACTATCTATATAAATATAAATATTGTCAATAAATAGTTATATTTGATGTTATGAATAAAATGCATGGGAAAGTGAATAAAAATGTATATAAAAATATATATGTGTGAATCTATGAAATCTATGAAATCAGTTTCTACTCTTTATTTTGCTCTTTGATTGTGGTTTCTTTTTCTTTTTGATTTTACCTTATTGGCCCTTAATCTTAGTGCTGGTAAAAGTGATACATAGTCGTTCATCCCAGGGGGTGTATTAGAATCCAGCCGCAATTGCCAAATTAACTCCCTGTAACACAACTACACCAATATTAAAGTAGAGGACAGACATTTTTCTTTGTTCAAAAAGGGCTTCACTTTTGTTCCAGCCAGAAGATTTGATTTGGCTGAAATTACCTTGGGCATAAAATTGTTTGCTAGAAAGTTAAATTTGGAGGCATTGGCCCCCATAATAGAGCCCCAAAACCAAGTATCCAATAGACCTTGTGAGGAGTTGGGAAGGAGAAGTACGTATAACCCCCCCCTCCCTTGCATAATGACATTAGTAACTTTGAAAAAGTTTTACTAAAATAAATAAAAGATATTTATTATCAGAACAGGCATAGATATTTTCATCTCAACTTAAATCCAGAAGAAAGAATGACTTTGGATGAAATTAAACAGCAGTATTCAGACATTAGAATTATGAAGCCTGACAAAGGGGGAGGGGTTATGTTAATGAATAATTGGTACTACATTTCTAAAATGATGGATATTTTAAATACACAGGGGTGATATACCATTATTTCTAGGAATGAGCTTAACATAGCATATAAAAAAATAGACTTGATTATAGAAGACAACTTATTACAAGGTTTAATTGATGACAAACTATATAGGTTTTTTAGGGTTGAAAAAATGTTTCTCCCTACTATGTTTGGTATCCCCAAGATACACAAAGATAGTGCAAATCCACCTTTAAGACCTATTGTAACATCAGATGGCTCTAAAACTCAACCTTTAGCGATTTATGTTGATACAAAGTTGAAGCCTTTTTCAAATTATATCCACATATTTTAATTGAGTCATGGAATTTACTTAATAAAATTAATCAATTGCCATAACAATACCATTATTCATTTTTGACTGTGGATGTAAAAGATTTATTTTCTGTGATTCCACACGACACAGGACTAGAGTGGTTTGAACGTATGTTAGTGGAATTTAAATTTCTCAATGAGTGTGAGTTTAGATTAGTTTTAGAGAACACAGAATTAGTGTTAAAAAACAATTTTATTTACTTCCAGGGAGATATATTTCAACAATTGGATGGTGTGGCTATGGGGGCAGCTAGTGCCCCCATTTTTGCCAACATAGTTATGTTATACTGGGAGTTGCATTTTGCTTTCAATTCCACATTCATGGATAATATTGTGAAATATTTCCATTTTTTGGATGATATACTGATAGTGTGGAAAGGTCCACAGGATAAGGTCCCCAAAGTTATGGAATATTTTAATAATACAACTCAGTTTCTCAAATTTACACATGATTTTAATAGGGAGGAGATACATTATTTAGATGTAGCTATTTTAAAAGATAATTTAATAGAAAAATATGTGTTCATAATTTATAGAAAGGCTAGTTTTTCTAATTCCTATTTACATTATAACAGTAACCACCCTCCATTGCAGAAAAAGAATATTATCATAGGGCAAATGGTTAGGGTGGCTAGGATGACATCTAATTATATAGATTTCATTAATGAAATGGAATATGTGCATAAACGTTTTTTAGAAAGAGGGTACCCGGACTCGCTTATCAACTCCCTGAAGGAGGAGGTGATTAAGGGGTGGGGGACAAGATATATACCCTTATTAAATCCAGAGTGCAATAGAGAGAACATTGTACCTAATAACAACACTGGTGAGGGACCGAATAGAGGGATACATATAAAGAAAGACGTTACCCCATTTTTTTTATGACATATACTTCTGATACTAACTTGATTAGAAAGGTTATAGATAAGACATGGGACATTTTTAAGGGTATGCCAACAAGTTAGAAGTATTTAACAGAAGTTTGTGCTACAGCTTTAGAAGGGGACTCAACCTTAAAAATATTTTTGAAAAAAACTCAGCAGAAGAACGAAAGTGAGTTGAACAAAAAGAAAGGAACCTTCCGTTGTGGAAGATGTTCCCAATGTACATTTGTAGCAAATATGGGTGATTTAACAATACCCATTATTCCTATAATTTTTAGAAGTAAACAACATTATACTTGCCAGACAAAGGGGATAGTATATTTAGTTTACTGTACCTCCTGCTAGTCATATTATGTAGGGAAGACAGAAAGATATTTACGTCAGAGGATTTATGAACATATGTACGATGTTAACAGAAAAAGGGACACTAATGCACTTTATAGACATACCTTATCATGCACAGAAGCCAATTTTAAATTTTGGATTTTGGAAATGCTACCCAGGGACAGTAGAAGGGGAGATTGGGAAAACCAGTTGTGTTACAGGGAGTTAATTTGGCAGTTGTGACTGGATTCCAATACACCTCCTGGGATGAACGACTATGTATCACTTTTACCAGCCCTAAGATTAAGGGCCAATAAGGTAAAATCAAAAAGAAAAAGAAACAACAATCAAAGAGCAAAATAAACAGTAGAAACTGATTTCATAGATTCACACATATATATTTTTATATACATTTTTATTCACTTACCCATGCATTTTATTCATATCATCAAATATAACTATTTATTGACAATAGTTGGGAGGGTGGCCTAATGGTTAAGGTGTTTGCCTTACAAACACAAGGTGCTGGGTTTGAGTCTCACAAGGGATAATTGGCTAGGCTTAAAATGGCTCGCAAGGGCAGTTAGCTTAGTACTAACCTATGAATATTTATATTTATATAGATAGTGTATTAGAGGTAGTATTTTTGTTATTATATCATTATTATATTATATATATGAATTAATTTATATAACAATTTTATAGTGAAGAGACTGTATATAATAAATGGATGTTTCTTATGTTTTTATGTTTTTAGGTCTTTTCATGAGATATTTATGTTTTATCTGTTTTTAAATGTACACATACAACATAACTTTAACATCTCGTATTGTAACTTTAACATAACCACAGTGATTATTGATCTATCTAATTGAAATGAATTTAATTGAAATGAATTAATTAGTTTAGTATAAATACATTTGCACACAAGTATTGTTTATTCTGATGAAGTTTCCAGGTTGGAAATGAAAGTGCTTAATTGATTGTTCTATTCAATAAACCATTTTAGTATTATCCAGTCTGTGACAGAACCATTTTTTGGTGTTTTTGGTGTTTTTGGTGTTTTCACAAGTATGAGCTGGTGTCCTATTATTACTACGAATTATTTTCTGTGGGACTGCCTTCATTGCGATCCTGTATTAGCAGAGGAGTTTTTTTGTGTGATTTTAGTATTGGACAACATTTCTGTTGCAGATGAAATAGTTGAAGTGGCTGAAGATAATGAGAATGCTTCATCTCCCTATTCTTCTCGTGTGTTCAGTTCTTCACTGAATGGAATGTCCCTTTAGAGAAGAGACAGTTGAACATATAGACCGAGACAGGCGAAGCTTCAACACGCAAACCATCAGTGAGGAACAAAAAGAAAGTCAACAGTTTACTGTAAATTGTGTTCATAATGGTGTCAAAATGTATAATTTATCTGATCACTTGTTTAATACTGTGCATTTGTTTGTATTAAGTTTGGGACTTAATTTTGTGCCCTCTAAAAGGGTGGATTTAGAACGTACATTATTGGATTTGAAAAATTTTTGTCTGAAATTGAACTTAAGTTATGTTTTTTCTGATGTTGAGATCAATAGGCATATTTTTTGTAAGACAAGTACTAGTTCTCCTCCATTATCCAACACTATTCATGTGTTTGAAAATTGTTGTGAAGAGATTAGGAAATTGGGCATGTCTAAACCTAGTGTTACCTATTTTAATCTTACCAAGACACAAAGACTGGCTTTGAAAGAATTGCAGAACCTTACTCATCATAGGTTTATGAAGGCTGACAAGGGTGGGGCGGGGTTGGTTATTTTAGAACAACATAAATATGTCCAAGCTATGGAGAAAATGCTAGATAATAAGACAATATCTATTAATAGATTTTAATCATGTTCACAGTGCTTATCAGTCAATACGGAGCCAGCTATATTAGCTTTTTATGGATGGGTATTTTACTCCAGATATGTATGAATTTATGTTAATTGAACAGCCTTGTTTGGGGACACTTTTTGGGATCCCCAAAATTCATAAAGATTTACAACCCCCCCCCCTTTTAAGTCCATTGTTTCTTCCCCTCATTCTGTGACAGAAGGCATTTATTTATTAGTTAATTATATGTTAAATCCTTTGGTGCAAAGAATGGAATTTTTTATTAAGGATTCTTGGGATTTTCTTGATAAATTTAGAGAAATTAATGTTAGTTATTCCTTTGTTCCTAGTAAAAAATTGTTGTTCACTATTGATATTCAATCGCTTTTTATAAGTATACCACATGATGAAGGCATTGATTATGTTAGACATTTTTTTAGGATCTGTTGCACATGTTTTGAATGATATTTTAGTTTCATGTATGCTTTTGAAACTTTTGCTTAGTAACAATTATTTTCTGTTTAATCAAAAAATGTATAAACAGCTGAGAGGGGTAGCCATGGGGTCAGCTGCAGCCCCTGCTTATGCCAACATTGTGCTTGTTTGGTGGGAACAAAGTGTTTTGAAACCCATTTTGACATTTTATAAAGTTGCTTTTTATGTTAGATTTGTGGACAATTTATTTTTTGTTATAGAGGATGATACAGATCAAGTTACAGCTTTTTTGTGACAGTATTAATAAGTTATCCGAATTTTTGAAATTTAGTTTAGGAAATGTTGCACTTTCAGTTAATTTTTTTTAGATGTTACCATTGCTTGGGATAAACAGGATTCTAAATTCAATAGTGTTTATAGAAAGGAAACCTTTGTTAATGGATACTTACATTATTCCAGTAATCATCCTGTTTTTATGAAAAAACAACATTCCCAAGGGTCAATTTATACATGCATCTCATATGACGTCAGATGATAATGATTTTGAACAGGAAATTACATTTATTCAGGGGTTATTTTTAGAGAGAGGTTATCATTCTGAGCTATTAAATAAACTGGCCAAGGAAATAAAAGGACAAAGAATATTGGTGTTCTCCACCAGTTTTTCCCTGTTCATCCAGTGTGGTGGATTTCATTTTTATTGCTGTGTTTTTTTGCTGCTCCATCCTTTGGGACTGTTGCTATTATTAAAGTTAAGTATGCAGTATAAGAAAATGATGAAAGAGAGGAGGGCCAGTTGGAGATGGGAAGAACAAGAACAAAAATATAAAAAAGCATTTGGGTGAGTGTTTGTTGAAGAAAGAAAAAAACAAAAAACTGGAATAAGATAGATACAAAAAAAGGAAAAGGAAAAGGATGATATAGGAATATTGTTATTAAATGAAAACAACATACAAAAGGATATTAGTAAGTTATTAGTGAGAAAATGGTGCAAGACATTAGTGGTGTAAGAAAGTAAGTATTGCTGTGATATGTTTGCAGGAGAAGCCTGGAGATTCATTAAAGGGCCTTGCATGAGCCTTATTTCTAATGCTAAAAAGGCCTTCTTCCATGGCATGCCAGTGTGTGATTCAAAGACATGCATACCTCTCAAACTCTTAAGTAAGAAATCTAGACAAAGCCATAAATAACAGAAGGACAAAGACCCAAAAATAGGGACACTTTTTTAAATACTGCTCTTACAGATTTAGAAAGTTGATAGAGTTACAGGTTTTGCATTATTGTGCATTTTCTAAGGGTATAAACTCCAGGATTCAGGAATGGATGGTTTCTGTGCAGGAACAGTGTAGGAGCACCTGCATCGAAAATGGCCACTGATCGATCCAGGAAAGTGCCGTTTTCACATGCATGAGCTTGCCTAAACTGTTCTTGCACAGAAAGCCATGCGGGATGCAAATCATCTCATTTGCTGGTAAAAACCATGCAAATGAGGTGATTTTGCAATCCACAAAGCTGGCCAGACTCCATGCAGGAACAGTGTCAGAGCAGAAATATATTCAGTTAGTAACTGAATATATTTCTGCATCTGAGCAAACGGAGGCAGGACAGCTCATGGAAAGCATTTATTACAGTCAAACACACATGCCAATGGCCAAATATAAGGTCATTGACATTAATAAATGTTTTTTTTTTTTTTTAAATTAAACTTTTTTTTTTTTGGCCAATCATGGCCATTTAAGCTGAGGGCAGTGGTGTGCAAATGGAATCATGCCAAAAATATAAAAAAAAAAAAAATGAGAAAAGTCAATTTTAAGTTAATTCTGCATTTTGCCATTATAGTCAATGGCATGCAGAATGTAAACAATACCAGGGAGCACTGCTCTTATAGTTGCACTGTTGCATTCATAGATTCATAGGTAGGTACTAGGCTATTGGCCCTAGGGCCTAAATAAGCCTAGCCAAAAAGGTACCCTGGCTTTCGCCACCCAAGAAAATTATTTTCCTTTGCCCCTGTCAAGCAGAGCCACAGAAGTGATCCCCGTGGTGAATTTCCTATTTCCCATTCAATCATCAAGATTTTTCTAGAAGAGTGCTAATGAGGAGCTTTGTTTGATATAGATAGGTAGTTTGTTCCAGAGTATGGGAAGTCTCTGGGACAGGAATCTATCCCACCAGCATGTTCTGTTTATTGTGGTGACAAGGTTTAGGTACATAGAGCATTTAGCTTGGAGGGATTGGGATTTCTTTAAGTGGAGTATGTCCAACAGCATTGGGTTTGACATACCTTTGCATGTTAGGCAGACATCGCCTCTAAGTAGGCAATATGTGACGGAGTAAAGCTGGAGTCTTTTGAGACAATCTGCATAGGGCATCTGTTTGAGGCTCATAATCCTCTTTGTGAGGTATTTCTGTGGCCTTTCCAGTTGTTGTAGATGTCTTGTGAAGTACATACAAAAAGGGACATTGTACTCTACAATGGTTCTAATGAGTGATGAGTAGAGGGGAACAATTGCCTCTTTTTTCTTGATGAAAAGCCTTTTGTGATGAGGTGTGCCACTTAGAAGGATTTCCTGACTACTGTGGCTTTGTGATTATCAAAGGAAAGACTACTGTCCACCTGTGTCCCAAAGTCTCTTATCACACTTTCAGTGTTAAGTAGACTACTGCCTATGTGGTAGGTCATGGGTACAGAGTTTTTACCAAAAGGGATGACTATGCACTTTTTGGCATTGAGCTTGAGGCCACGGCTTTGACACCCGGCATCTGTCTTAGTGAGGCCCTTTTGTAGGTTTTCCACATCATTAGGAGTTTCAATTACGGCTCCTAGTTTGTAGTCATCTGCGAACTTCATTAGCCAAAGACCTTCTGTGTTAGCCTGTACTTCAGAGAAGTGGTACTCCACTTGTCACTGGTCTGAGGTCGGATTTGGAGTCTGCTACTTTCACAGTGTGGGTCCTGTCAGTGAGCCAGTTGACAACCCATCTTGTGACATAGGGATTTGTACCTAGTTTAGTGAGTTTATCTATAATTCCAGAGTGGGGGATGGTGTCAAAAGCATTGACAGGATCTAGATAGGCTGTGTGAACCACCTTACCCTCATCAACGGCTTTGGTGACTGATTCAAAGAAATCAATAAGGTTTAGGAGACATGATCTGCCTTTTACAAACCTGAACTGGGTGGGGCCTAGAGTTTGGAGATTACCAATGTCTTTGTTTATAAGTTCCATGATGATACGTTCCAGGCTGATGAGGTGGTAGTTCCCAGGGTCCATGGTGGATCCCCCTTTATGGAGTGGGATAACCATCGCTGTGCACTATTCATTGGGCACAAAGCCTGAGGTGAGGCTATGACTGAACATGGTACTTAGGTGGGGTGCCAGTTTGTTCAGTTGCTCATGCACAATGCAGCCTGGGATGTTGTCAGGTCCCATGGATGCTGTGTTCTTGGCTTTGGAGAGTGTGGTTTTTACCTGTGCAGCTGTGATTACAGGAACTTTGCATTCTCCTGGTATAGAGATGGGCCCTTTAGGGGGTGAGAGCGGAGTAAAGTTAGCAATGAACCTATCTGCCAGGATGTTGGCAATATCAGTTGGTTCTGTATATTTAGTGCCATTGTGCTGTAACTCAGAACATATATGAGTGTTGCCATTGAGATTCTTGACATAGCTATAGAATGCTTTGTGGTTGTCTTTAGAACCAGTGGCAATATTGTTTTCATAACTAACTTTGGAGGATTTTATGAGGGATCTCAGCTTCTTACTGAGGCTGATCAGGGGGATCCTCCAATCATGGGATTTTACTCGTTTTTGCAGCAGTTTCTTACTTCTGTTGTAGAGTTTGTTTATGGCAGGGGACCACCAGACTGGCTTCCATTTTTTGGAGGATAGCATCTTGGTTCTGTTAGGGATAGCACAATCCATGCACTCGTATAAGTGCTTATAAAGCGTATTTGTGTAGGATTCAGCAGTCATACCTCTATTGTCTGTCTGCATGGGTGTCGTGAAGTTTTGCCACTTCTGTCTTAAGAAGTGTAAAGTTGGCTTTGGAGAAATTTTTTACGGTGGTTTCCATAATGGGGGTGGGGTTGGGATGTGGATGTCTAGGGTGATTAGCTTGTGGTCGGATCTGACCAACGAAGAATTGACCTCTGGTGTGGAACACTGGTCACCCATGTTGGTAATGACCAGGTCTAGGATATTGCTGCCCCTGGTGGGGGTGTGGATAAGTTGATCCAAGGCATTGGAGTTTATGAATTCCAGAAAACATTAAGCAGAAGAGTTGGTACATGAGTAGTTTTCCCAGTTAATGGTGGGCAGTTGAAATCGCCTATTTTTATGGTGTTAGGTTGTACCCTAATATTTTTCAGTGTATCAAGAAATGATGAGTGAGAATCCTGGGGCATGGTGGGAGATCTGTAGCAAGCTACCATTTGGATTGTGGTCTTGCCCAAAGTTAGTTGCACTTGGATAAACCCTTTCCCCTTGACAGCTGAATGACTACATAAGGGGGTGTGTCATGCTTGCTGTAAACTCTTTGGAGCTCTGTGGCCCATGTTTTCCCTTAGCTAAGCACAGCTAAGAAAGGTTGTGTGTCTGAGGCTGTATGTATTTATTCCATGAAATGCAGAGCATGTTCGCATCTAGGGAGGGTAATTTCCACTTAAAAGTGCTTACATTAGCTAATCAGGTGTATGCAGTGTGCAGTGGGCATAAAAAAGAAATACACAGGAAATAGCAGAACTGTTTACATTTGAGCACCAGGTTTGCATGGCACAGCTTGTGGCTTAAATACGGAGGAAGTGGTAAGGGGAAACAGCAGTAGGAAGGCAATCAAGGAGGACTAGCACAGCTGGCAGGTGGAATGTATCGGAATCAGCCAATTACACATGCAGCAGCCCAGCACACTAATATAAACTATGCAAACACCCTACAGACTGTTTTTTTCTCACAAACCTTACACCAATGGTGTACACAGATGGGAGATTTTTTACTGGCAAAAATAACTAAATATGTTAGAGGCTATTGCTGCTTTACTCCATCAATATGTGCTAGAGACTGATGGTGGTGAGGAGGAGAATGCTGGCAACAGACCCACAGTGAGGAGGAGGAGAATAGTGTATAGACCTAGGGTAACCTACCAGGGCCTACATGAGCTGGAGATATATTTTATTATACTGCCTCTCCTCCTGGCTGCTGTGTACCCCTGACCCAGTGGGTCTGCTTCTTCGGTCTGCTTCTTCTCCTTCTTGTAACCTCCTATCCTGCTGTAAGACTTGTGTATCGACCTGCCTGCCCTTCAAGGACCCCCAATATAAAGTCAACCATCTCACCTACATCCTAAAAGAAGTCACTGTCCTATACTCAAACTCCCCTCCATCCAAAGAATCAGAGAAACTTGTAATCTCCTTTCCTGCTGTAAGACTTGTGTATCAACCTGCCTGCCCTTCAAGGACCCCCAATATAAAGTCAGCCATCTCACCTACATCCTAAAAGAAGTCACTGTCCTATACTCAAACTCCCCTCCATCCAAAGAATCAGAGAAACTTGTAATCTCCTTTCCTGCTGTATGACTTGTGTATCAACCTGCCTGCCCTTAAAGGACCACCAATATAAAGTCAACCATCTCAACTACATCCTAAAGGAAGTTGCTGTCCGATCCTCAAATTCCCCTTTGTCCAAAGAATCAGAAAAAGTATGTTTGACCTCGCATCTAGACTGTGAAGTTGAACTGATATTTTTTATTAAGAATAAATAAAACATTTCTTTTAGTTTAGTATTTTTGTACTAAATCTCCCACCTGAGCCTAGTACCCAGCAGCCATACCCCCTATTTATCCTACAGGTATTTTGCTTTCTCCTTAATTTGGATCTACCAGCTGTATCCTCTGTCTCCTGCTTTACGCTAATAGCATAATTGTAATGTTTCCATTTGTCCACTAGGTGGTTCCCTTAACTAGGCTTCTATAGGCTTCCAAATACTCCTTACCTTTATTTCTTTTTGAATATTACTAGACCACTCTGTAATCCTTTTTATTTTTCTTGTATTGCATCTGTAAGCTATCTTGACCCTTTTCCTTTCCTTAAATTACCTACTGCAGTCCTTTATCTCTTGTCACTGAATACTTCTACTAGCACTCCCCTCTTACCTGAAACTACTAAGAGTTTAGCAGTAATTTAGTGGTTCTCAGATTGTTTCTGTGAGCTCTTCTTTCACTTGCTCAAACCCACTCCATTCACCCTGCAGGCGCACTCTGCTCCCCTGCCCTATCCCCAGTTCCCACCCACCCCCAGTACACGTAGCCTTATACTTCTCAAGCCAAACCTCCATCCTACATCACCCAATAGTTCCTGCTATCTCATTAAATACTTCCCCAATTTCTCCTTATCACATGCTGCCACCCACTACCTAATCTCCCTTTAACAACTCCACTCTTTAACCTCCTTTCTATTAATACATATCTCCCAGCTTCTATCAGCAATTCCTCCCTGCTATGGCTATTATAGGCAGGCTAGGACTCTTCAACATGCTCCTCTTTCTTTTAATTCTTACCCCTCTAGTTATATTACATCTCCTTACTTGCTATGAATATCTAAGCTTTACTAGATTTTATCACCCCTTAAAACAAACAACTCCACTTACTCTTCTAGCCCCACAAACCTACAGTAACATAACATCCTCATCATCCTACCTTCTACCACAATTTCATAGACTATCCCACATTAAGTATCACCGAACTAGAAACTCTATCCCCATTTTCTGTAAACTCTTGAAACACTCACACGGTCCTCTACAGCATCTACTACTACATGATGATATTCATCCAAACCCAGGTCCAAACAACTCCATCTCTGATCCCAATTCATTCCATCCCATCACTTTTAATACCCTCACTAGTACCCATAACTCTCTTCTCATAGGCTACCTCAACATACATAGCCTAAATAATAAAATTACCCAACTTCATGCCCTGCTAGACTTACACTCCTTTGACATCCTATGTCTAATAGAAACTTGGCTCAAATCAGTAACTAAAGACAATGATATAATCCCACGAGGTTACAACATCATGCGATTTGACCGTCTAAATAAAAAGGGTACTCCAAGATAAAAGAAACTATTACCTTAAACTCCAGCAAGACCAACATAAAAACCCACAAAAAGTCTGGACAGGTATAAATCCACCCAAGGCACTCCAAAACTCAAACCCCATCTAATTTGACTCAGAATTTTCCCAGCCAAATTGCCAGTACTTTTAATAATTTTTTTCTCTGAAACATTCAAATCCTTAGCAAATACCTTATCTCCTGACAGCATCTCTAAGACACTCTCTCTAACAAATATACCTCCTGTTTTACAACTGCAGCCTGTTCCAACAGCTCTCATCCATACCCTAGTTCATAAACTAAAACCATGTACACCTTCAGCTGACTTCCTTCTAGCTGAATTTCTGCAAATCACAGCTGGAGTACTTGCTTACCTTTACCTTATCTCCATCTTAATAAATAGAACCATTACAGAAGGTTATATCCCATCTCACTGGAAAGTCTCACATATTATCCCATTACATAAAGGAGGTAACTCAACTGAACTCTCTAACTTCCATCCCATAGCTGTACTTTCTCCTTTAGGAAAAATCATGGAAAAATGCATTCATCGGCAACTACTTGATCATCTCCTACAAAATAATCTATTAGCTGACTGCCAGCCTGGCTTCAGGCCATTTCATAGTACTACAACCACGCTCTTATCCTTTTCAGACTGAATTAATAAAAATTGTAATGACGACGTGTTCTCCTCAGCTCTCTTTTAGACCTCTCCAAACCCTTTGACAAGGTGAAACATCACGTAATATTAGATACACCTAAATCACTTTCAGTAGACACTCAGACAGTCAAATGGTTTAAGTCCTATCTAGAAAACAGACAACAAGCAGTCCTCTGGGACAATTACCTATCAACCCAGCTCCCTATCTCCCTGAGAGTCCCACAAGGCTCTATTCTGGGACCCCTCCTCTTTTCCATTTTCATTAATGATCTGAAAACATCCCTTCCTCAACCCTCCTGCATACAATATGCCGATGACTGGGCATTAATCTGTGCTGCATTATCTTTGTCTGAAGTGCAGTCTAGCCTCCAAAAAGTATTTACCTTAGTTGAAAACTGTTTCTACAAATGCTGTCTCCTCCTTAACCCTAAAAAAAATAAACTTGTACTGTTCACCCCTACCCAGAAGTCTCCCCCTATCAATTTCACAGTAGCATCAAATCATGGCACTGTAATAGTACCTGATACAACAACTAAACTATTAGGCTAACAATCGATCATAATCTTAGTTTTGACTCTCACATAAACTTAACCATTAAATCAGTTAATAGAAACTTGGTTTCCTTTATAAGCTAAAAACCTTCCTTACACCTTCTGCCAGGACTACTATCACCCAAACACACCTAATCACCTCCACTCTTTTCTATGCCTCCCCAATTTATACTAATCTATCCAAAAACAATCTAAATAAGCTGGCCACCTCTTAAAATAACCTTGCCAGATTTGCTACTGGTTCCCCATTCCGAACCCACCATTGCCAAAATCTGAAAAAGTTAGGATGGTTGCAACTGCAAAACCAACTTCTTCTGCAGCAAATAACTATCACCCATATGATCTTGTATCATCCCACAAATACACCCATACGCTCTAGCCTTATTAGCCCATATAAAAATCTGAAGACCCTATGCTCAGCTAATAAGTTACTAGTAGCCACCATTAAATCTAACAACAAATCTGGAGACTGCCTATTTACTAACACCATTGGAAACTCTTGGAACAAGTTTCATAATAAACTGACATCCCTGACATCCACACCACTTTTCAAGAAGCAACTAAGAACCTGCCTAACTTCACAATAGCTATGCCCATGTACTAATCCTGACTGATATTTCCTCCTCTTGACCACCACCTTTATATGACTATAACATTCATCTCTGATGTAAAAAAATGGTTCTAATATGATCAACGTATACGTGTGTATATGTTTCTTTTTGTCTAATGTTGTCTAATCTGCTCACATGTAAATCCTGGTATATGTAACTTATATGTACTTGCTTATTCGTGTCATTTTTTCCCTCTTAAGTTATATAAATCTACTTAAAAGGGGTTTCTATGTTTAATTCATTTTTTAAAAACTTATCCCCTTATGTCTTATGC
The DNA here is from genome assembly GCF_019279795.1 of Protopterus annectens. NCBI lineage: Eukaryota > Metazoa > Chordata > Ceratodontiformes > Protopteridae > Protopterus > Protopterus annectens. Next base: position 13,082,426 of record NC_056727.1, on the reverse strand, counting down.
TTACTTATTTATGTCAATTTGTATAATACTGTAGTGGAGCTTTTCTCCCCGGGCCTCTACTGAAAATGGACATATATCCAGTTAGACTAGCCAGGTCAACAAATGTAAAATAAATAAAACAAATAAAATAGTAGAGTGCTATAGCATGGACAGGGACATTCTACAGCAAATTGTTGAGCTGTGCCAGCCACGCCTTACACTCAGAACTAATAGAGGGGAACCCATCTCAGTGGATACCAAGGTATGTCTAGGCTTAAGAATTCTAGCAACAGGTGCCATCCAAAGACCAACTGGGGATATCATGGTGGTCTCACAGGCATCATCATCCTGGGTACTCTACCAGTTCCTGGATGCCATGACACAACATGCCAGTGAGCACATATATTTCCAAACATGTCACACAAGCAGCACAAACAGCAATAGTTACAGTATCCCCTGTATGTTAAGCTCATTGTGTCTCCATATTGGCAACCTATCTACAGATATCCTGCAGAAACCATTTGCTAGGTGTAGCTGTAGCACACAAAATCCTGAACTGGTGTCCACCCCCCCCCCCCAGGAATAGATGCACATACTCAAAATAGAAGGTCATACTGGGCATCCTCCTACACTTAGAGAAATGAAGCCCATGTCTCACAACACAGTTGACTATAGATATTGGTTATTTGCAGCTGTCTGTGCACACACACTAAATTGTACACCATTGATACTTCACACACTCACACTGGATAGGAATACACACACATATCTAAGGCCAACATAATATAATATGTCAAACATACACACACAGGGACGTGGGGAAGAAAAAGACATACAGTGACAGAGAGAATTCCATTATGAGGCCTGCCCTACCCACTACACATGCCATTGGCCTATATCACATGATGTGTTGATGTCATTCACTGTAGAAATACCTTTGGTTAGCCCTCATCCCTATAGTGTCAGTGGTGCTTCTGATAACTGTGTAACACTACAGTACAAATAGGTATCCATGTAGCAGTTGTAATCTCAGTCCTGTCAAATGTAAAGTTGTGTGTGAGTGTTTCTAGATGAATGTGATTGAGGCCATTCACACCCACTAAATCTCTTGTACTCCTCCTTCAGCACTGTTGTTGATGTCACTCATCTACACAGATACCGTTGGACAGCTTCCCAGCATCTAACCTCAGTGATGCTTATAATAACTGCGTCATACTATAGTGTAGCAAATTAGTTAGGTAGGAGTTCCAATCCTGATCATGGCAACTGTGTAAATGTGAGTGTTTGTGTGAGAGAGTGTGCATATCCTTGTAGAGACATGATTTTGTGGTCATTCACACTTCCCCTACCCCTCCTTTAGCACTGCTGCTGATGTGACTCACCTTCAAAGATACCTTTGGACAGTTCTCCAACATATAAACTTTGTGGAGCTTGTGATAAATGCGGAACACTGTAGTAGGAATAATTGCATAGTTATGGTTTTAAATATCATCCCTGGCAAGTGTTTGTTTGTGTACATATGTATGTCTGTGCCTTAAAGATTTTGCCCCATTTATACCCAGTACACATCTCAGTGCCTGACGTTAGCAGTCCTGTAGATTTCATCCAACTTAGAAGTACCTGTTGGCAACCTTAAACCATGTAAGGTCAGTGGTGCATGTGGCAAATGCGTAACCACAATGGTTGGTAAAGATAGTTAAATACAGGCTTGAACCTCACCCCTGGCAAATGTAAATGTGTGTGTAGGGTAAAATATGGTTTGGAATCTCTTCCCCACTACATCATCTAATGCCAGTGTTTACAAGGGCTGTTGATGTTCCTCACCTTAAAAGTATCTTGGGACAATATCCACTCTGTAGCGCATGTAATAAATGTGCTACACTGTAGTAGCAATAACTACATAGGTATGGGTTTGAATCTCATCCCTGGCAAGTGTTTGTGTGTATACATATGTATGTTCATACGTGAAAGATTTTGGCCCCATTTACACCCAGTACACATCTCAGTCCCTGACTTTAGCAGTTCTGCAGATATCATCCACTTTAGAAGTACCTGTTGGCATCCCTAAATCATGTAACGTCAGTGGAGCATGTGATAAATGTGTAACATAATGGTCCAAAAACATAGTTTGATAGAGGTTTGAACCTCACCCCTGGTAAATGTGTGTGTAGGGAGAAATATTTTTTGGAATCTCTCACCCACTACATCACACAATGCCAGTATTTACAAGAGCTGGTGATGTTCCTCACCTCAGAAGTACCTTGGGACAACATCCATCCTCTAAGCTCTGTGGTTCTTGTGGTAAATGCGATACACTATAGTAGCAATACATAGCTAGGTAGGGGTTTGAAACTCAGTAATGGCAAGTGTGTGTGTCATTAGTATCCAGTGTGGGGGTCATTGTGTAATAACAGGATCCACTGGGGAGTGGGATTTGCTAAATTATTATGTTGGGGATCTAGTATATGTCACAATGTTCACATTACAAGGCCAACAGATGTAAAGCACTGTTGAGGTTGGTGTTGACAGTCCACAGCCCTAAATGTCTAGTGCCATGTGCAATAACTATGTGACAGTATGGATTATTGAACAATACAGGCAACCCTTCTATTAATCAGAGACCACTCTCCACGCATGTATCATACACAAACACACTTGGCTAGGCAACAACCACTATATTGGTTGTTCCCCTGCATATTGCCTCACAGATAGTACCCACAGTGTGATTGCAGAGAACTACATGCCTGTTGACCACAACAGTGCCACTGCCATCAGAAAGTACTTTGATGTGTTACATCTCCTGATTGAGTGTGTGTTATCCAGCAAGTAAAAGGTCATGGCACCCTGTTCCATCCCCTCAGTAGCCCAATAAATGTGTACAGTGACCATTTTGCCATGTTTCCCACTAGATGCCTCCAACTGTAAAGTCTGCAAATGTACCCCACAAAGGGAATACCATGCCTTATACACATGCCCTGTATGGATAGATGTCACTAACTCCACTGAATACCCATATCATACTGTCAATGTAGGTGCAATCACTACCTCAGTTACATAGCCAGGTCTCACCAAATGAGGTCAGGAATACTACATCAGAAGATACCAATCTGTCCACACAACATGCTCCAGAGACCTTAAGCACACTTCCACATATCAAAGAACATGCATGTGGGACATGTGCAGAACCCAGACACTGTCCATGTTATGGAATATAGATCACATGCATGAAAAGCTGGCCACCCACAATAGAAACCTGGATGAGTGGATGGGGAATACAATACCCACCCCTGGACACCACTCCAGTGACTATACTCCTGTGCAACACTGGGGACTATTGTCATGTAGTCTGATGCCAAGGTATTCTCTTGGGATAGCCTTGTAGAGCCTTCAGGCCCATTCATCTACTACACACCTATGAAACAATGAGCTTATGGATCTCAGTATTGGCAAGTGTGTGTGTGTGTGTGTGTGTGTGTGTGTGTGTGTGTGTGTGTGTGTGTGTGTGTGTGTGTGTGTGTGTGTGTGTGTGAATAGTAATCACATTGTGTTTGGTTGATGAATATCCCCTGTGGCTGTGGTTTTTAGCAATCAGTGGCGTGTCCAAACCAGAACATGTTCCATTCTCCATTCTACAACAGATGTTGTACATCAACATGTACCTATGCACAACCCTCAGCTTTATAATCTGTGAGGCATATGCAATCACTGTGTTACAGACTGGGGATTACCGTGCACTTACTGTACCCTGCCTATGACATGGTGGATGTGTCACCACACTGCCATACCCTGTTGGCTTGCTGCAGGGCTACATCCTGGTGATACACAGACACCTAGAATGGAAATGGGATACAGCATGTGAGAACATATTCACTCGGCACTTCACTTGTGGGGGGAAAGAGGAGTAAAGCTAGCACTGAATGTGTTGCCAAGACTGTGGCCAATATCTGTTGTCTCAGGATAGGTATTAGCTTTGTGCAGTAACTCACAGCACTCATGTTTAATGCTGTGGAGGTTGTTGATGTAACTATCAAGGCTGTTGTGACTGTCAACAGTGTCTGCTGCATCTCTGCTGCTATAGATACCTGTAGGGGATTCCATGAGGGATCCAAAGTGGTGTTTGAGGTTAAGGGAGTTCAACAGTCATGGGACACCACCTTTCCCTGCAACAGTGTCCTCCTTCTGATGTACACTTTAGTAATGGTAGGAGACCATCACATTGTCTCCCAATGTTTGGAGGACAGGGTCTTTGTTCTGTTGGCTCTGGCTAGCACCATGCATTCATGTGCCTGTTTGTACAGTGCCTATGTGTATGATTCCACGGTCATACAGCTACATCCCATTGCCATGGGTGCAGTGAAGACATCCACCCCTGTTTTCATGGCTGCAAAGTAAGCTCTGGAGAGTTTTTGACAGGTGGCTATCTTTGTGGGGTGTGTGGCTGACATGTTGAGTTCCATGTTGTTTACAGCCTGTGTGAATCTCACCATGCAGGGATTGACATCTGGGGATGAGCAACTGTCCCATATTTAAGTGGTCAACACAGGTCAAGGTTGTTGCATTCTCTACCAGGGGTTAGTATGAGCTGGTCTAGGGCAATGGAAATGCTGAATTCCAGAAGTGTTGGCCACTGTACTGGTGATTGCCTACATTCCCCAGGTGAAGGAGGGATAGTTGAAGACTCGTACTATGTCAGTGTTGCATTGGACCATCAGAGATGGCAGGGTGTTGAAGAATGTGCATTGACAGTCTAAGGACATAGATGTGGACCCATAGCAAGCTATGGTCTGGATTGCACTATTACCCCAAGGCAGTTGTACTGGAAGAATCTCCAATGCATTATGATGGGATACTAGTCTGGGGGGGTTTCTATCCATAATGAATATGGAGACAACACCTGTGGAGGTGTGGTGTAGTCCATGTTTGGGGACTGACAGCTGTAGAATGCATCATAGCCTGAAACTGCAGGTCTGCTGTCTGCTGCTGTGAACCACCTTTCCATTACAGCAGACATGTGTCCTCCACTCCAACAACTGCTATGAGTGACTGCAACAGGTGTTGATCTTATCCTCTAGACCTGCTAGTCCAGTCTTTGCTGGAGAGTGCATATGTCCAAATTGGGTGATATATCTGGGTAACCCTCATAGGTTTGAGTGTTTGGAGTTTAGAGGGGAAGGCTGTCTGTGCACATTAGGCAGTTGCAACAGTGCCCCAGAATGTACAAGTGCGCCAGGTTAATGAGTGAAAGCACAGGTAACTGCCCTTCAAACATGACAGGAGGGGTGGACATAACCAGTAAGTTCTGGGGCAACATCTGTGATGAACGAGTACTGCTGACAGCTCCCAGGTGTGCCAACCTTCTTGACACAATAACCTGGTGAAGTGCAAAGCCATAATGCTAGTTGTAGTGCAAGACAGAAATAACTAGCATGATGTATGGGTGGAACAGAAAGCAGACTGTCTGCCACCTGTAATACTTTACCACAGCTGTGCAGTTATCAGCAGCTTTAGCCATGTGAAAGCTCAGTAAGCTCTGTTGCATGTGCGGTAACTGCCTAACACTATAGTAGACATACCTAGATAGGCAGGATTTCTAATCCCCATACTGGCAAGTATGAGTGTGTGAATCATGTACTATTTGGCTCATACCATTTTTGACCTGTGTACTACCCTTTACACTTCCCTTCACTCCAATTTAGTAGACCTGTTGATGTCATCCACCTCAGAAGTACCTTTGATTGAGCTGGAAATGTATAAGCTCTGTGGCACATCTCATACCTGCATAGCACTATAGTAGGAATACATAGATAGGTAGGAGTTCTAATCCCAATACTGGGAAGTGTATGGGTGTGTGAATCATGTACTGTCTATCTCATTCCATTTTTAACCTGTGTACTACCCTTTACACTTCCCTTCACTCCAATTTACACCTGTTGATTTCATCCACCTTAGAAGTACCTTTGGAAGAAGTGGAAATGTATAAGCTCTGTGACGTGTCTAATAACTCTGTAGCCCTACAGTAGGAAAACCTAGATAGGCAGGAGTTGTAATCCCAGTACTATCAAGTGTGTGTGTGTGTGTGTGTGTGTGTGTGTGTGTGTGTGTGTGTGTGTGTGTGTGTGTGTGTGAATCATTTTCTTTCTGGCTCATACCATTTTTGACTTGTATACTACCCTTTACACTTCCCTTCACTCCAGTTTAGTAGATCTGTTGATGTCATACTCCTTAGAAGTACGTTTGGAAGAAATGGAAATGAATAAACTTTGTGGCATGTCCGCTAACTGTGTAGCACTATAGTAGGAATACCTACATAAGCTGGAGCTCTAATCCCAATACTGGCAAGTGTATGGGAGTGTGAATCATGAAATGTCTGGCTCATTCTGTTTTTGACCTGTGTACTATGCTTTACACTTCCCTTCACTCCAGTTTAGTAGACCTGTTGATGTCATCCACCTTAGAAATACCTTTGGAGGAGGTTGAAATGTATAAGCTCTGTGCTGTGTCCGCTAACCGCATAGCACTATAATAGGAATACCTAGATAGGCAGGAGTTCTAATCCTAATGTGGGCAGCTGTTTTTGTGTGTGTGTGAGGATCATATAATGTGTGGCTTATACCATTTTGATGCGTATACCATACACGGCTGGTGACCACCTCCCACTGCCATTATTTTATATAGTGTGGTGACAGCATCTGCCTCACATGCAGCAAGTTAAACCATTGTACAGTCCTCTGTACAGATGTGTCTGGAATATCCATATGTTTGAAAACTATACATGGTCAGAAGTGGTCTGTGTGCATTAACAATGCCCATGTATGTGATATTATAGCCAAATAGGCAACATTGAGTGTACTGACGCATATGGCAGCATGAGGTATCATATCTGACTGAAACATCATGCTGATAGGGCATCTGCCACCCTCACATGTGGCCTGCTTTGTAAGTGCAATACATGAGTACATATGCTTGGTTTACAAGTGAACTGTACCTGTTATGGGTCACATTAAAGGCTGGAAGAGGTGTGGTCTGTCATACTGTGGTCCTAATTAGTATGTAACAGGAACAACTTGCATCTTAAGAGGGGTGTGTACACAATTTATATCCACTGTATACCAGTAATGTGTAATGCATAACCTTACCTTAGGCAGTTTGTCCAGCACAATTTGCTAGCCTCTGTCCAGATGTCTTGGCACTAACAAGTTGCGAGGTATGCTACAGGAATGCTGAATTCACATCAGATAGGCCCCAGTGGTGACCACTGTGATGCAATAAAGTTAGCCTCAGCATAAGTTAACATGCACAACAAGCAATATAGCTATTACATAAAGCAATATAGCTATTACTGATGGTTGTGTGCATGGTAAATTGCATGCACTTCACATGCCTGGGGTATTGCCAGGCAACAACAGAACAATGTCATATTCACCAGCTCCAAGCTGCTGTCCCATATGCAGACCAGAGGGTCTGAGGTAGTTGTGAGAGGGAGTTATTGTCAGCAGATGCACATGTGGCCCTGGTATAGGATGGATGCAGTGTGTCTGCACATCTACAGTACTAACCACAATGATACACAATGTCCTGTCCTCACCATAGATGTGCACCTCTGTGCATTAGAAAACCCCATCCACAACTGCAATCAGACCTGACACATGCATGTAGATACAAGACAGATGCATGTATGTCTGATACATTAGTGTACTAATCCCCACGGGCCCTTACCTGCATGCTCCTCAACAACAATGCTTCCTTCAGTGTCATGGCTTGTGCGTTCGGCGTGTGGCCCAAGTGTGGTGAGCAGCTCCTTGTTGGGTGTCAGTGAGGACTGGATGGCTGGGCCCCCACCTTTGGCTAGCTGGTCCCTCACTACAACTGCATCCCATTGATGGGCATGGCATTTGAGGTCGGTGGCCCAATGCTGCACATGCTCATATGTTCTACTGTGCAGGCCAGTATCATTTACACTGTGGACCACAGTGTTCGACAGGGCAGTCATCTCTTGCACATCTTCTGCTCACCGTCCATATGACAGGGCATAATGCCCAATCACATATTGGGTGATGATGTCTGTTTCCCAAACAGAGAATTCTGATAGACGAGTACTCTGCATGTTACCTGGAAGGAAACAGGAAAAGGTCACAGGACCTCATACGGTTGTCAAAATGCACAACAACAGTGGATATTACTTTGAAATAATCCAGACTACACCGTAACCCTCCAAACTATCATGGCTATAGCAGCTTCCATTACACACCTGTCCCTGAGCTATCTTATTTCCCCCAATGTTGGACACTTGCTTGTATAATCCTCTATCCTCCATTCATTTCTGTGTAGAGGGTTGACAGTGGTCATCTTCCATGTGGATGATGTGTGTATAGTGGCAGGTCTATGTTTAACTGTGGTGTGTGATGGAACTCTGAGCACATGCCTGAGTTCATGTAGGAGGCAGACACTGATGTTATTATGCTCCATGGAGAGATGCTATTGTTGCCATCAGTAGGCAATATGTACATGCTCACTATTGCTGAGGGGAAAAGTGTGATTTATGCGCATATTTCCATGTACAACTGGGGTAGACAGGGTGGCAATGTTTCTACCTAACCTGTGTGATGCAGGTTGCCTATATCCATGGCATGTGTGTATGAGGTGTTCTTTACCACCAGTATAGGAGGAATTGTGTTGTTCCATCAGAGACTTACAACATATGTGGACACATGGTTGCAATTGTCCTTGGTGGCGTGAATATGTCCAATTCATAGTCATAGTCAGCCTTACAAGACATCACCTGTGAACTTACCTGCTTGCTCAGATAGAAATGAACTTGCTTCAAAGTTGTTGCCTGCACCTATGTATCCCGGTACAGCCAATGTAGCAACCTATTATGTGGTTTGTGTATTGCTGCTGTCTACCAAAGGTGATTACTTTACCTTGGTAGAGACTGGATATACAGGTCATGTACTGCTGTGTCCATATAGCTACAGTAGATATAAAGGGTACACACCCTTGATAAACTGCCTGGTATTTGTGCAATTGGAACATGACACCATAATAACTCATTTCATAACAATTCCTACCTGTTGTGTGACCTGTAACCTGTACAATTCAATTGAAAAGATAACAATCTTGTCTGTGAAAACATATGGACATAATACTCAGTACAATACGCCAGTTGAATGAGTGTGCACACCCTTAAACTTGTGTATGGACCTCTTGCGATGATTACAGCATTCATCCATCTTGGTCTGCACTCTAACATCATGGCACATCTTCACTTGGCAATAATTGCTCACCTTTCTAGAAACACCTTTGATTGTATTTTAATGGAATTGGACAGGTTAGGGGTCACATTCAAGATGAGAAACATTATGAAATGATCTTCTGAGGTCTGATTGTCATACAGCACACAAACCTGGCAGTCCAATGGGGATGTGTATACTTGTGATATTTACTGTATATAGGTGTTGATATAGCTGGTAGTGGTAGGCATGGAGAGAGGGTCATACCACAGGTGGACACTTCTCTGATTAATACCTAAAAATCAAGCCTACTCTAGTACCCATATCAGTGTCAGGGCAATGCAACCACCAGTAGTTGTACACATATATGTCTGTTGTATGCACTAACACTGATATTACACACATGTGCAACATGCACAACCTATTTACCTAACTGCTTGAAACCAATGTGATTAGTTTTGTGCCTTTCAGCTGAACATATGTGTAGATACATGTGCTCAGGGGACACCTGGTACACATTTCTGTTGAATGTTAGTATGGCACACTATATTTACAGTCTTGCTGCTCAATCATACTTCTCAACCTGTTACAGCAGTACGTCTGGACAATGGCACACATAAATGGGTGTCAAAAGAGGCATCAGTATTGATACTGTATTAATATAGCTGCATCATACATAAGTACATTGATTGCACAATAGGGTTTGACATCACTGTGATAACCTGGAAGATGTCCAACAGTCATAAGTAGGCTATTATGTTACAATGCCATGTTATTAATTCAATATATCATATGCAGTTCAACACACGTCTGTAATAGTACTCTATGCACACACCCTCTATAGGTGTCTTAGCTTTATAAGGCAAACATGTGTCATACTCATAATCACAGGTAATATGGATATGGAAAACATCCCATTAACTGGCCTAGCAGTGGCACAGTCACAACTGTTTGACAGACACCCCTGCGATTGTCATATATGAGCTGTCCTTTGCCAGGGGTCAGGCTCCTGAGCTGTGATGCCAACTCACAACCTCTCAGAGCATCACATCTGGACAATGCCTAAAATGATGGGGGAATAAATAGGGACAGACTTTAAATATACCTGTTACAAACATAGGAAGTTTGTAGAATTATACATTTAGCATTACAGTGAATATTCTTAAGGATGTGTAGTCTTAAACGGAAGTGTTTGTCATTGCCTGATGACTGCAATCCTCAGCAATTTGCCAGAAAAGTACAGATCTCAGGACGAACAGACAAAAATCCATGATGGTAAAATGTGGACATTCTGTGAAGATCTGTACAGTTGATAGATATGTCTGTGATATCTCCCACTGCAGAGATGACCAGATGTTATGGCCATAGCAGCTGTTTAGCAGGACATTAGTACAGCATGTCTTGTTGGGACATATATTCCTCCAAATCATATTTCCCATTATTACAGTCCAAGCACTACATTCAATGACTTGCTTACATGTTCCACTTACCTTTTTTCTTTCTTCTTTTTTCCACTATATGTTTCATTTGTTATTTCTCTCTTTCTCTCTCTCTCTTTCTATCTCTGTGCATTACAGGGATAGAGCTGGTCTGAATAGGTGGCAACATGGCTTTTGTAGGTGATGCTCATGACCAGGTGATGGCCTGGGCACCTATTGGATTTCCCCACTTGCTAATTGCATGCAGAGCAGCTGTGTAGTTCTTCCAAGAGCCAATGTCATGGCAACACACTCCTATAACTGAGTACCCTATGTGGGCTTTGGCCCTTTCCATTAATTGTGAGGGAGATACCGTGGAGTTGTGTGAGCTACTACCTCTTACAAGACTTGTGGAGACAAGCCAACTAAATGGTGTGGAAGGTTCAAGACGTAGGAGCAGAATGTGAATATTGCTGTTATATGTTTGGAATACTGCTAGTTTAACAGGGTTTGTCTGCACATGTTACTTCTGTTGGTTTCAGTTTGACAAAGTTCTTTCTCTCCATAGCTCTCAACTGTAGGGTCATCCACATAATGGCCACAGGTTAGCCTGTTATATATGGGCTGTTCCCCAGACAGGTGTTGTCCTTGGCAAATCAGTAGCATATTCTTGTGATTGCATTATGTAGATAGTAACATCCATTTGTATTTCTTACTTTATATCCCTCAGAAAAGATATGTTACAACAAACCCTGTAACACCAGCAACTTTGTCAGTGTATAACAGCAATATTTCATGCATGGCCGTGTATTTGAGCTTCTGTCCACCACTTATGTCAGGCTTTGTCCAGATGTCATACAGTAGTAGGTGGATAGGTATACTGTTCTATCATTATTTAGTGCTGTAATTCCCGCTGATGGGAATAGCTGGGAAATATGTTGAAGTCTGTACATTCAAGAGGTAGGTGTATAGAAAATACTCTTAGATGCCCTTGCAACATATTTTATGTGGGGACAGTAACACATGTTTTAAAACTAGGCTGTTAGAACATGTCAGGCATATTACTGATAAGAAATATGTCAGTTCTATAGCTGTACATTTGAATAAATCACACCATGGGGACAGTAGTGGGTATCAAGGTACTGTTTCCGAAAATGTCTATTCCTCAGTGTGATGAAACAGTCATAAAAGGACAATTGCTATGTACAGACTCAATGTATTAATATTAACTGTGATATTTTATTCCATAGGGGGTTAAATGATGAGTGTAATTGGAGGCTGTGTATTCAGTTATGTAATTAGGTGTTGATTGCTTCTTGAGATTAAGGCATGTATTTCTGTTGGTGTTTACTCCTTGAAGGCTTTGGCCAAGACATCAGAGTATAATAAACATGTGTGAATTACTGGATGGTTGTATTTTTCTTTGCTATGTTCAGACATTTTATTTGTTTTGCTAAGAGATTGTTGTATGTCTGGCCATTGTATATGGCCTATCAAGATTTTGTACTTATTTATTTGGACTGTGGGGGGGGGGCAGATGTGAGTGTCAGGCTGCTTTTGTATCCAACTGTGCATGTGGCCCCAGTTGTGGGTGGTCTATCAGCAGCAATGATGAAACACAAAACATCGAATTACACAGAGGCAGGTAAATGCAGTGCAAACCCAAGTGTTACACTCTAAAACAGAAATCACCATATAGTGAAAATGGACCAATTAATCATACAGCAGAAATCAGAACAAAACAAACAGAAACACAGTGAGTAACCACCCTTCACCTGAACTATGTGTCAATTCCCCAATCACATCTGCAGTAGAGTAGCTATAGCCTTAACAAACCCCACAGTATCATACTTCCCTTTCTTCTCAAATATAGTTTGAAACTGCTTTTATCTCTTTAGCAAGCAACGTTTCTTAGGAGACTAAGCACAGGCTGTAGAAAAATGACATCTAATATCATCTACCTGAGTCTGCTCTCTAACAATTGCAGAAACTACAGTAAATACATCACAAATATTCTTCCTGGTCATGAACTTGAACTGCCGGTGCCAAGCTTCCACACAATTCTGTGTCCTAGGTAAGCCTAACTCATTTAAAACATTAATATTCCAAAACATCAAAGGAAATAGATGTGGAAATCGTACAGAACTCATAGACTGGGTGCTGAAAGTCCGTGGTTTACAAGTACCGCTCACAAAATATTTCAATAAGTTCCTACCTTCAACAGGAACACTCCTTCAGTCTAAAGAACATTGGTATAACATCCTTCTCCTCAAGAAATACTAATGCAGCTGTTTGACAGCCAATTGGAACTGCATGTTGGACTTGTACAATGCATCCAAACCCAAAGATTGTACCTTTCACCAGATATTTCTTTCAAAATGGAGGAAATGACCTTTACAAATTACGTTAATAACATTCACCTTAATGCTTTTTATGGCCGCTATCTCAAAGTCACATAGCAGATAGGATACTTCACACTCCAAGTCTTCAGCAGCATACATTTGAAATAGACACTGCCACATGTAATTATAGCAGTGAAGTGACTTTTTACTCATTAAACAGAAAAGTAATGGTACACTCTTTGAGTACTCTCCATATTTTAACAGTGTATGTATAGTGTACAACTGTCAACATTGGGTTCCGCTAGAAAGGTATGTTCCATCCATTAGCTAGATGTCACTTTTACAGAAGTCCTTTAAGTTTTGCCTAGTTTTTAAAACCACAACTACTGAGTCATTGTTAGCATCGCACAATTTTCTGTCTATTATTGTGTTACTGTCTATTACTATTCTGTCTTTCAAAGGGAAATCCTCGCTTTGTATTTCTAACAACTCCAAACAAGACCTTAATCTGTTTCCCCTTTGCTACACTCTAACTTGGCGTACTCACTCTAAAAGTGCTTTTCTACTAGGGAGGTTGGGAGTAAAAATCAAGCGAGGAAGACACCACTGCATCGTCTACTATTAGACAAGGTGAATCCCTAGATAGGGCAGCTGTTTTCCTCAAACTGTGGCACACTGCATATTTCTCCACTTCTTCAGGCTCCCCAGAATGATTATGAGCAGTAGACTTAACTAACTCCACACCTCTGCTGACTACCTCCATGATTGCTCTCCCTTTACATGATTCAGCTTTCTTGCACCTACAGCACTAATATTTCTTGGTTTTACCTATTTTGTTTCTAAATTATACATGTACCCTTCAACTATGAGTACGTCCTTGCCCTTTTGAGATTTGGTAGTTTTGTACACTTCCTCCAACACACCGGGAGCTTTCCTGCATACATCGGCCATAGTATGTAGCTGTAGCTAAGTACAACATATATGTTTTACTGAGTGGAATTTAAAGGTGCAAACAATGTGTACTTGAGCCATAAGTTCGGCATTTTCTGGTTTCTGTTATCTGTGGTTTCATGAAACTCTGGTTTTGGGTAACTGAGTTCGAGGTTTACCCGTTCGATACTTTTTGCAGTCGACCTTATAGACTAGATCTATATATATATATATATATATATACATATATATATATATATATATATATATATATATATATATATATATATATCTATATACACATGTATATATATATATATATATATATATATATGTATATATATATATATATATATATATATATATATATATATATATATATATATATATATATATATATATATATATATATATATATATATATATATATATATATATATATATATATATATATATATATATATATATATATATATATACATACACATGTATATATATATAGATATATATATATATATATATATATATATATATATATATACATGTGTATATATATATATATAAATATATATATATATATATATATATATATATATATATATATATATATATTCCTGAAGGAACAGTATGCCAAGAGTGTTTTGGAGGAGAAAACAGTGTCGGATAGAGTTATGTTTATGAAGCTGGAAATTGATGGTGTAATGATTAGTGTTGTTAGTGCATACACTCCGCAAGTTGGGTGTGCGATGGATGAGAAAGAAACATTTTGGAGTGAGTTGGATGAAGTGGTGGTGAGTGTACCCAAGGGTGAGAGACAGGTGATTGGAGCAGATTTCAATGGGCATGATGGTGAAAGGAACAGAGGGGGTGAGGAAGTGATGGGCAGATATGGTGTTAAGGAGAGGAATGCAGAAGGTCAGATTGTAGTGGATTTTGCGAGAAGGATGGACATGACTTTAGTGAATATGTATTTTAAGAAGCGGGAGGAGAATAGCGTGATGTACAAGAATGGAGGAAAATGCACACAGGTGGATTATATCCTACGCAGGAGGGACATTCTGAAAGAGATTGGAAACTGTAAAGTGGTGACAGGGGAAAGTGTAGTTAGGCAGCATAGAATGGTGGTCTGTAGGATGATGTTGGTGATCAAGAAAAGCAGGACAAGTGCGACAGCAGTGCCAAGGATCAAATGGTGGAAGTTGAGAAAGTGTGATTGTGAGGTGGAGTTCAGGGAAGAGTTAAAACAGACATGGGGGCAGTGAAAAATTACCAAATAGCTGGGTAACTACAGCAGAGATGGTAAGGGAGACAGCTAGAAAGGTGCTTGGTGTGACATCTGGACAGAGGAAGGAGGACAAGGAGACCTGGTGGTGGAATGAGGAAGTACAGGAGAGTATACAGAGGAAGAGGCTGGTGAAGAAGAAGTGGGATTGTCAAAGAGATGAAGAAAGTAGACAGGAGTATAAGGAGATGAGGAACATGGCAAAGAGAGAGGTGGTGAAGGCTAAGGATAAGACATATATAGAGTTGTATGAAAGGTTGGACACTAAAGAGGGAGAAAGGGACCTGTACTGATTGGCTAGACAGAAGTGCCGAGCTGGGAAAGATGTGCAGCAGGTAAGGGTGATAAAGAATAGTGAGGGAAATGTCCTCACAAGTGAGGAGAGTGTGTTGAGCAGATGGAAAGAGTACTTTGAGGGGCTGATGAATGAAGAGAATGAGATCGAGAGAAGGTTGGATGATGTGGAGATAGTGAATCAGGAAGTGAAACAGATTTGCAAGGAGGAAGTACGGACAGCTATGAAAAGGATGAAGAATGGAAAGGCTGTTGGTCCAGATGACATACCAGTGGAAGCATGGAGGTGCTTAGGAAAAATGGCAGTGGAGTTCTTAACCAGATTGTTTAATGAAATCTTGGAAAGTCAGGGGATGCCTGAGGAGTGGTTAAAAAGTGTTTTGATACCTATTTTTAAAAATAAGGGTGATGTGCAGAGCTGTAGTAACTACAGAGGAATAAAACTGATGAGTCATATCTTGAAGTTATGGGAAAGAGTGGTAAAAGCTAGGTTAATAAGGGAGGTGATGATTAGTGATCAGCAGTATGGTTTCATGCCAGGAAAGAGCACTACAGATGCGATGTTTGCTCTGGGAGTGTTGATGGAGAAATATAGAGAAGGTCAGAAGGAGTTGCATTGTGTCTTTGTGGACTTGGAGAAAGTATATGATAGGGTGCCTAGAGAGGAGTTATGGTATTGTATGAGGAAGTCAGGAGTGGCAGAGAAGTATGTAAGAGTGGTACAGAATATGTACGAGGGTAGTTTGACAGTGGTGAAGTCTGCAGTGGGAGTGACAGATGCATTTAAGGTGAAGGTGAGATTACATCAAGGATCAGCTCTGAGCCCTTTCTTATTTGCAGTGGTGATGCACAGGTTGACAGACGAGATCAGACAGGAGGCCCCATGGACTTTGATGTTTGCTGATGACATTGTAATCTGTAGTGAGAGTAGGGACCAGGTTGAGGAGACCCTGGAGAGGTGGACATATGCTCTAGAGATGAAAGGAATGAATGTCAGCAGGACTACGACAGAATATGTGTGTGTGCATGAGAGGGAGGATAGAGGGATGGTGAGGTTGCAGGGAGTAGAGTTGTTGAAGGTGGGTGAGTTTAAGTACTTGGGATCAACAGTTCAGGGTAATGGTGAGTGTGGAAGAGAGGTAAAGAAGAGGGTACAGGCAGGGTGGAATGGGTGGAGAAGAGTGTCAGAAGTGATTTGTGACAGATGGGTACCAGTAAGAGTGAAAGGGAAGGTCTACAAGAGGGTAGTGAGACCATCTATGTTGTATGGGTTGGAGATGGTGGCACTGACAAAAAGGCAGGAGTTAGAGCTGGAAGTGACAGGGTTAAAGATGTTAAGATTTGCACTGGGTGTGACAAGGATGGGCAGGATTAGGAATCAGTATATTAGAGGATCAGCTCAGGTTGGGCGGTTTGGAGACAAAGTCAGAGAGGCGAGATTGCATTGGTTTGGACATGTGCTGAGGAGGGATGCTGGGTTTATTGGGAAAAGGATGCTAAGGATGGAGCTGCCAGGTAAGAGGAAAAGAAGAAGGCCTAAGATAAGGTTTATGGATGTGGTGAGAGAGGGCATGCAGGTGGTTGGTGTGACACATCAATATGCAGAGGACAGGAAAAAATGAAAACAGATGATCTGCTGTGGCGACCCCTAATGGGAACAGCCGAAAGAGAAGAAGAAGACATATATATATATATATATATATATATATATATATATATATATATATATATATATATATATATATATATAAATACACCTCAGTGTTTATTGGCAATATATCTATATATTGTTGTACACATATATGGATCTCACTCTCTCTCTCTATGTATATTTTTATACAGATATGTGTGTGTGTGTGTATATATATATATATATATATATATATATATATATATATATATATATATATAGATACCAATCCTTCCTAATTGCACACTTGTCTCTTCCCTATTGTAAACTGGCTGTAAAGAAGGGTATGTTTGAGAAAACATCCTCAGACAGTACAACTGATGTGGCTTACTGGTACATTGTCTAGGCTATGGTGTGTAGGGTCCTGGGTTCAAGACATGCAAGAGCTGCTTATTTTGTTGCTAGGCAGAACAAGGACAGATGGATACAGAGTGGTTAAGACAGTTTTGACAGCTTTGAGCATGTTTTCTCAGGTTTGCATAACGGTAAGTGGTGTTAAATACAGTTAAATGAAAAGGTGCTTACACCGTGTAGGCTTTGCTTATCAGTGTGCAAATTTGCATAGCATTTATATTTAAGCAATGCTAAAAAACTGCTAAGTATAACTTAGCCCTGGTAACCAGTGATCACATTTCAGTCTGATAAAATAGCAGGGAAATGGCATCTTTAATAAGTGTATTTAAATTCCTGTGCATAACATGCTTCTATGTGCTATCATTACAGTAGCAAGGGGTGTGAGTATACTGTATGGGACACCTGGGTATACATGGGTAGTACCACAATCTTTTCTCTTTGGATTTGTTTCATACATGGGTCGTATCCTCAGTTATATGCAGTCACACTTGCATGTTACACCAGCTACAGTGCACTGGTTGACAGAAATAGTTTAGCACGTATGGTATCATTATGTTAGTATTTTTAACAGTGCTTATTCAAGTAAAAGTAGATTGCAGATTGTGTTACTGGAACCAGATACCACTGCATGCAAAGCTGGACTCTGAGCACTGAATATCTAGTTCTAGGTGTTTGAGCTGTATGTTTATATGTATCTCCTATTGGATATTGATCTGATATGTTGACATTAACTGTAGACTACTATGTTCTTTGGACATGGCATTGAGGACTGCTGTCATGTAGTAATGGTATACCTTTCAGTTTCAGACGTGTATCTTTCAAAACATTCATCCTAATGCATAACCTGTTGACTATCTACTTTCTGTCTGTCCTTTGTACAGATATGCAGATGTCAGGTACTGCTAAGGCCATACCACTATGTAGGTGCCCACATTGTATTGTGCTGTGGGCCTGGACACTGCTGCTAGTTCCGACATATGGGACATTCCTTAATGTGGGCCTTGCCTTATTTCCTTTGCTGTGTGAGGGAGATTACAGTGGTGGTGGTCTACAGATTCACATACAGTGGGTGGCAATATGTCACAGGACAGGACATGTGGAGACAGCCAACCAATATGGGGGACATATCTCCAGAGTTGTGAACAGATTATATGTCATCATTGCTGCTATACA
The DNA here is from genome assembly GCF_019279795.1 of Protopterus annectens. Taxonomy (NCBI): domain Eukaryota; kingdom Metazoa; phylum Chordata; order Ceratodontiformes; family Protopteridae; genus Protopterus; species Protopterus annectens. The sequence goes on along the minus strand of NC_056727.1, from coordinate 13,063,734 downwards.
CATGGTGGATTGATAGAGTGACAGGGTTTGTGTGGACCTGCATTTAGTGTGTGATGTCACAACTCACAGTGATGTCTATGACATACCTCTCTGCAGGCATGCTGTCCACAGACTGGCCACATATCTGGCTGTCATGTTTTGTGTGTTCACCAGACAGTTGTTGTCCTTGATACACCAGTTGTGGACTCTGGGGTATACAGTCAGTAAATACTCACATCTATTGGTATTACTGACGTCATATTCCTCATAAAGGATGTTACAACAAACCCAGTGACATCTGCAACTGTCTCAATGTATGACAGCAGTATGTCAAATCTACCCCTGTGTTTGTGCCTCTGTTCCCACCTAGTGATATATAGGTTGGTGCTGTGCTTAGTGAGTGGGAAATGTTATCAAAGGCTTTGGCCAGATCAATGTAGGCTGTATGTGTCACCTTGCCTTCATCCACAGCTCAGGTGACTGACAGCAAGAGGTTGACCAGGTTGAATGAGCAATTATGACCTACCCTTCACAAAGGTAAACTGTGTGGGATCCTGAGTCTGCAGATTCCCATAATCCTGTTTATTAGGTGCATGACGATGCATTCCATAGCTTCACATAACAGACTTGTCAGGCTGTTGGGGCAGTATTTAAGGGTCTGTAGTTACACCTCCTTTGTGGAGAGGGGTTACTCTAGCAGTGCACAATTCATTAGGGACAAAGCCTGAGGTGAGGCTGTGCTTCAAAGGGCACACAGGTAAGGTGCCAGTTCACTCTGTAGTTCATTTTGAACATGGCCAGGGATATTTTCAGGTCCATTAGAAGCTGTATTCTTGGCCTTGGACAGTGGTGTTTTAACCTGTGCTGCAGTAATACTGGAGCACTGATGGTGTACTGGTATTGTGATTGGTCCATTTGGGGGGGTGAGAGGTAATGTTTTCACTCAAGATGTCAGACAGTATATTGACATTATTTGTTGGCTCAGTCTGGGAGGTACCATTGTCTAGTAGCTCAGACTAATTCTTGGTATTACCATGGAGATTCTTTACATAACTGTATGAGGCCTTGTGGTTGTCTTTACTATGTGCTCCAATTCTGTTCTCACAGGTAACTTTGTAGTACTTGATGAGGGATTTCAACTATTCATTGAGGCTGATAAGGGTTTATTTCCTGTTGTGGGACTTCACCTTATTCCATATCACTTCCCTTCTTCTGTTGTACAATTTCTTTATGGTAGGGGACCACCAGATCAGCTTCTTTTTTTGGAGCTGAGAGTCCTGGTTGTATTGGATAAGGCAGTATCCATGCATTTGTGTACGTGTTCACAGTGCATTGTTGTTTGATTCAGCTGTCATGCAACTAGTCTCCATTTGCATGGCAGCCATGAGGTTAGCCACCTCTGATTTTATAAGGCCATAGTTAGCTATGGAAAGGCTTTTCATTGTGGTTACCTGTGCAGTGGGGGTAGGATGGCTGTGGATTTCCAAAGGTGATTACTTTGTGTTCAGATATAACAACCGAGGTGTTGACTATTGCTGTAGAGCAACAGTCCCCCATGTTAGAAAGAACCAGGTCGATGTGATGGGCATGTGCATTGGTACATGAGTAGATTTCCCACTTAAAGGTATGGTAGTTGAAGCCAACCAGTATGATAGTGTTAGGTTGGACATTAATATTCGCCAGGGTATTTATGGACATGGAGTGTGAGTCTTGGGACATGTATGGGAACCTATAGCAGGCTCCATCCTGAACCACTGTCTTATTCAATGTCAGCTATGCCTGCAGGATCTGTAATGGATAATGTTGGTCTTCCACTCTGGAAGTGTGTGCTTCCTTTATGAATATGAAAATACCACCAACTTTGGAGCTTCAGTCCACACTCTACAGCCAAAAGTTGTGGAATTAATTATAGGCTGGTAGTGCAGGGGTGCTTCCTGCTACCTTTATCCAGCTCTCTGTTACAGCAAAGATGCCATTGCTACCCATTTTAAGGAATACTTCCATTGAGACAGTTTCCAGATTTAGAATTCCAGTGTGCCGCAGCATGACCTTCTGATTGCATGTCTTTGTAGCTGCCATATATTTCTCTATATTTATGTATACATATATTTATATATATATATATATATATATATATATATATATATATATATATATTCACATATACATATATATCTATATATATATCTATATAATATATATATATATATATATATATATATATATATATATATATATACGGATCCTTGGACTTTTGATCGAAAGATCAAAAGCTCAAATCCATTACCACCGAACACACTTTAACGAAAGCGCTTTCATCGAAAAAACGCTTTCGTTAAACTATGTTAAAAAGAAAAAACACAAAATCTACTTGAATGCAGGGGGGCAAGCCACCCTGCACCCCCCTACTTAAATATTCTCACTCCGAGGTCATAGTACAGTGGGTAAAAGGGAAATTTCCCTTACCAAACCGTAGTATGACTGGAACAACAAGCATACTTACGTGAAAGTGCTGCTTCAGTGAAAAGCACTTTCGTGTAAGTATGCTCACCAAATTGGGATTCGGTGAAAGATGCAGTCGAGCATCTGTACGAAGCATATATATATATATATATATATATATATATATATATATGTGTGTGTGTGTGTGTGTGTGTGTGTGTGTGTGTATTTATTAACCTTTCAATATATATGTATGTATGCATATATGTGGATATGAATGTGGATGTTTCTCTCAATCTCTCTCTCTTTATATATATATATATATGTTTAGTATGTCATCACTATTTTGTAGTGGTCAGATGGTGTAATGGTACATTGCTTTGATCATAGTTTACAAGGCCCTGGTTCCAGGACTTAGCAGGCCTTATTATTTTGTTGCAAGACAGAACAGTTCTGCTGTGGAAGAAAAGATAAGGACAATAATTACAAGAGGTTCCTAGTTTGGGCCCCTTCACTCCCATTTACACAGCCTTTGGTCAAATTTGTTGCAATAAGAGGTTCAAAGTGTGGATCTGATGTCTGACTGCACTATAGATATATATATATATATATATATATATATATATATAGATAGATAAATATACGTGCACACACACACACACACACACACACACACACACATATATATATATATATATATATATATATATATATATATATATATATATTTATATGTATATGTGTATTTATTAACCTTTCAATATATATGTATGTATGCATATACTCTCTCACTCCCCCTCTCTCTCTCTCTCTCTCTCTCTCTCTATATATATATATATATATATATGTGTGTGTGTGTGTGTGTGTGTGTGTGTGTGTGTGTGTGTGTGTGTGTATCATGTATATATTTGTCAACATATATGCATCTCCATACATATATACATGTATATATAGACTATCTGACTGATTCTACAGACTCCTTTCCCTGCTGTAGGTTGACTGTACTAACTGATATGTTTAGTATGTCATCACTATTTTGTAGGGGTCAGATGGTGTAATGGTACATTGCTTTGATCATAGTTTACAAGATATATATATGTGTGTGTGCGTGTATATAGATATATTTCTACATATATACATTTTTATATATATATATATATATATATATATATATATATATATATATATGTATATATAGATATATATATATATATATATATATATATATATATATATATATATATATGTGTGTGTGTATAACCTGTGTGGGAAATGTTTGTTAACACTACCTGACTGTTTCTAAACATATTCACAAAATCTTAGTTGAAATTATGCATGCACTTTACTACCACTCCTGGGATTCAAACCTTGGCTGTGTCTGCTAAAGATGCAACTATTTGTATGTCATCAGAGTGAACTATTGAGAATCTGCTGTTTTTTTTTTTCAGTGTTTTCTGTCTAAGTCTCTCTTCGTTGTTTAATCTGATCTTGTAATTACACAATTCTTATACAGACATTGTAGACATATTTTTATGTAACACAGTGTGGAAACAGTGGTTAGCACAACATTACTATTCAGATATCAGATCTTGGTGACTGTAACATTTCATGCCATACAATACCAGAGTGAACACAACCAGTCCAGGATTTAGAACTTTATTGCCAGGCAGTTACACTTTTATTTAAATATGACTTATATGGGACTATTTCTGTCATATTGTCTGATTTATTCAGTACAAACCATACACATTTTTTATACTGCCAGGTGACATTTTACTCCTTTATATTTATTTGGTATGACTACTACAAGCAGGATTGTTACTCACCAGTCTCGCAACAAAGACTTTACAACCTACTGGTATGGTCTTCCTGGTTCACAGCCCACTCAGCTGGAGCTGTAATGAAAATAGTGAAACATTTAGGCATACCTATCCATCACATACACAGGCTGGTCTTTGGTAAACAGTTATTGCTAGGAATACTTACACACTGATGGGACATCTCACCTCTCTCTTGCTTCTTTAACCCACTGTTCCAAGAGCTCCCTCTTCCTCCATTTCAAATCTGCATAGTGGTGTTGGACCTGCTCACCAGTCTGAGGATACAAGTGGCACTGGTGAGGTCATGGATGAGACTTTCCCAGGCTTCTGCTTTATATTGGGAGCCCTGGCATTGGTCCTGGAGCAGTCTCACATCAAGGGTTTTTTTACCAGGTGTCCTACCGTGAACTTGGACTCCTGTATGCCCCTGTGCTGTGCCCAAAAGCGCATGCCCTCTCCAACACCTGCCATACTGCCTGTAGTGGAGAGCTTCAACCGGTTATGAGTTGTATTCCCAGGAATAAAAATGGACCGGTTTAATAAAGGAATCCAAGTAAAAAACAACAAAAGTACCAAAATCCAACATGGCAGACTGGCAAAATAAAATGAAAATTTTAATTCAGAATGGTAAGTGCTTTCACAGTGTATCGAACCACTTCATCAGACTGATTCTTAAAAGTACACACTAGGTTTAAATAGGCTAACATACAATCAATTAACACAATCATTAAAAACTACTGTTTCTTTAAATTGTTTTTAGTGATGTTATTAATTGATTTTATGCTGGCCTACTTAAACCTAGCATGTACTTTTAATAATCAGTCTGATGAAGCAGTTTGATACACCATGAAAGCACTTACTGTTCTGAATTAAAGTTTTCATTTTATTTTATTTTGCCAGACTGCCATTTTGGATTTTGGTACTTTTGTTGTTTTTTACTTGATGAGCTGTATTCCCAGCTGTGAGGTTTAAATCCGGCCGATTTCCCATACTTTGCCATGATTGGACAGTTTTGAAAATGCTGAGGTAAGCTAAGCTATGGGCAAACCTGCTTAGCTATGCTTGGCAGTGCTTAAAGGGGCAGGTTCAGCATTGCTTACAAATGGGCAAATCCACTTAGTATTGGTGCTCATTGCTTAGTATTCATATGTACACAATGCTTATACCCGGTTAGCATAGCTATGCAATGCTTAGCATTGCTTATGTTTTATTTTATTGGACTACCACCTGTATGGGATTAATTCATCATTCATTACATAATATAAATGTATTTACTTTCCTGACATCCCCCAATGTGCTATAATTACATTTATTCTTGTGTGACTATACTGTATGGGGCACTTGTGTTTATATGGGGGTTTCACTACTTTATTAGACTGACACCTCACATCTGGGACTAATACACTACTCTGGTTGAGAAATATAAGCTACTTCCTACATAACTATACAAATAAAATTGTAATGTTTACACTTACAAAATGGAAATGGCTTTGGTGAGGCTCAAATCATGAATGACGGCATGCAAGGCATATACTCTAACCACTCCACTATTGCACTTATGCTTATCCTGGATGTGTATTGCTATTTAACTTATCGTGGTATTTCAGCTGGGCTAAGCATAGATAAGCAATGGACACACCCATGCAGCTACACTTAAACTTTATTGCATATGTGAAAAAAAATGTACTTGTGTTTTTTTCTTCGTACCCTTCAGAATATCCATGCTAATGCCAAACCTGTTATTCTATGAACTTTCTGGCTTTGTAGAGATGATTGTCCCTTATGGCTTTGTCCATATTCCTTACTCTGACGGGTTGGAAGGTGTGAGTTTTTAAATCATACCCTGCCAAAAGTTCATGCTTATGCTAAACCTGTTATTCAGTCGACTTTCTGACTTTGTAGGGATGATTGTCCCTTATAGCTTTGTCCTGGTTTCTTACCCTGATGGGTTGGGGGTGTTACGAGCATTCCTGTCCTATTTAAATTGTCATATGGCAATTCTGGTCTGCAGGGAGCATGTGTATTGTGAAAACACTGCTCTTAGACACACTCCCTGCACTCATATACAGAACTGTGTCCATTTTACAGCATGGCAGCACGTCTTTATGAATATGATTGGTGCATAAGCTATTCCTGCATGGAAATTTACTGAATCCGGGGGAAAGTCTTAATCTGAAATGAATGTCGTTATTTTCCGACTTTAGTCCAGAATGATTAGCCAATGATTTTCCATAAAATCACAAGTTTATGAGAAACAGACCACAAATATATGGCAAAAATGTGGGCATTCTGAAAAAATCTGTACAGTGGAGAGGTATGAAATAAGGTCTTATTATCAGTTAATTTGCATGTCACTGAATCACATTTACTCCTGCAACATACAGATTAACAGCTGCTCATGTAGACAGTGGTATTTCACCCCCAGTCAATTTTCCACACCACAAGTACACAAAAACAAGAAGACACACATTGCAGTCTCCCATACCTGCCCCTGACCTGTGTCCCCTCATGGCTCCCTCTGCTCCCCAATTTCCATATTGAATTTGGTACCATTAGGCAAGGAATTATTATGTATATTCCTAGTGTCCAGTGTTTCCCCACCACCATCCCTAGCCCCCATCATGAAGCCAGTGCCATTATAGCTCATGCACTTAAGAGTATTCCCTGGTATTTAGTGAATCCCCTCACTCCTCAATCCCTGCACTTCTGTCAGTGCCGTTATAGCACTTGAACTTAAAGGCATTCCCTAGTGTCTAGTGAATCTCCCCACCCCCAATCTTCATAGTGATGTAGATGCCATTAAGGCACTTCTCTGATGTGTCTTCCGTGGTAGCTAGTGACTTTCCCACTCCCACTTCTTGTACCACAATAGCGGCAGCAGTTGAACACAGCCTCTTGGCCAGGTTCAATAACACAACATGCTGGAGGTAACATGCTGATCTAAATTGCTGAGTAGTTTCCTCAAATCACTCACCCATATAGATGTTTTCCTGCAGTTTATTCCAGGGGAGAGAGTGCACATGGCTAATTAGCATAGGTCTGTCCCCCTGGAATGTCTTATTAGCATTCAGCATGGATGTGGGCCAGCTGCACGTACTGCAGTGCAACACAGTGTTAGGGTCATTGCAGAACTGAAAAGAGGTATGGCCACATATACACAGTGGTGGGCACATTGTGTAATATTATTAAATCCCCTTCAAGGTGTGTAAAGAAGAAAATAACATTAAGAGTAGACAATATGGGGAAGGAAGTTAGATTATATATGGACAGTGGGAAATGAGACATTTTCAGGGATAAAGATTCTAAGAAGTGAAGAAATAAACATATTAGATGTGATAGCAGTACTTGGGAGAATAGTAATATGTAATTTGAGACAAAGAAAACATTATGTCAGATTAATTGCAATATATACAAACGTATCTGAAAGGAAAAAAAAAAACAGTTGAAGAAATAAATAAGTATGTAATGGTAAAAATGACAATAATTATGGTGGGAGACTGACTGCAACTTAAGGAAGGAAAGAAGAAGCAGTACCTCAAGATATTAATGTGATAAGAGAGTTAATAAAATGTGTAAGGATGAAAACTGAGAAAGCTAAGGATTAGCCATGCAAAAGAGGATTTTCTAAAACTGAAATAAATTTTGGAATGCATTCAAAGGATATAAAGGAAGTGATGGGTATGAAAATGACTGAATTTTTCAGATCACAGAGCAGTATGGGCTATTACAGGAGATGACAAAGAGATAATGAAGGAAAAAAGAATAGCAATGTTAGCTGGTCAGGTAGTTATAAAGGATAAAATGAAATAAGAACATAGAAAATTTGGGAAACAATGTATGATGATGGGACTACACTGTGACATATTGGTGGATGGCATACAGGGAGAAGTTTGATTTATTGTTTTAGAAGTTGAGAACAGAATAAACAGAAGAGGTAAGGTGGAATATAAAGAAACTATGATAAGGTATGAAATGGGGTAGAACATGGTAGAGACATAAATAACAAAAACAGAAAAATAATTGTATAAACATACAGAGAGAAAGAAAAGACTGATGTAAACACTTTTTTGTTTTTAAAATGACAAGAGAAGGTTTCACATTTGGGGGTAAATATCAAAACTTAGAAAAATATCAAAACTTAGAAAGAGAAGGGGTAAATATCAAAACTTAGAAAGAGAAGGCAATATAAACGGGAAGAAATTATGGAGGCAGTTGAAGGAAAAACTTTAAGTATAATAAATGAAAAAGAAGAAGGAGAAGAAGAAAAATTAGCCATGAAAAGGATGTCTGGAAAATTAAGAAATATTTAGAGCAGAAACTAAAAATGGAAGAATTGAAGGTAAATGTAAGTGAAGCAATGGATGAATAAGCACTAGAACTGGATGGGCTAAGTTATGAATATCATAAAGAGAAGACTGGATGAAAATGAAAAAAAATATGTATTTGTTAAAATATTGAATGCATGGTCAGAGAAGACTATAAAACAAGAAAATATATGTGGTAGGGTAATTAAATTAATAACGGAAAAAGATGAAAAAAGTATATAAAAACTGAGGCCAATAACATTAGACAATTCAGATCCTAATTTTTAAATAAAAATAATGGAAACAAGAATGTAGAAAATATTAGTTGAAGTTATAGAGGATGAGGTTTTGATGCAAAAGGAAGAAAGGTAGAAACATGTAACTAATGATAAAATAAGTAGTAGATTAGTTTGGAATGAGAACACAGAGATAAGTTTATTAATACATGATATAGCAAAACATTTAACAAGGTAAACTTTCAGGAATTATGCAAGATATTACAGGCATATGCGACTGAGGAAATTAAGTGAATGTAATAAGAATAAATTGTGAAAAATCCTGAGTTAAAGTTATGAGGAATGGATGAATGGAAAGAAAAGTAAAAATTAATAAAGAGTTAATCAAAGATGTCACTTTTGTATGTATGTATGTATGCATGTATTATTATTATTATTATTATTTTGCAATGGTGAGGAATGAAATAATACAAGCATACACTTGCAGCATGACTGTAATAATTTGAAAATAAAGAAAGAAACTGTAACACCTGTATGTTTATCAAATCATGATGACTAACTGTGACTAAAAACAAGGTTAGGAGGGGTAAGACTGTGATGATTGAAGAATTGATTAAAATGATGGATTACAATTAAACTGAAGATTTGGAGTTTGATGAAATTAAGAAAATCAGTGTCATTTAGTATACCAGAAAAGAAATAAGTCCATTGGGAGTTAAATTTGGAGAGTATAAAAGTATAGGAGGACAATGGATAGAAATATCAGAATAAATTAAAACGCTATTAATTTGGTCAAAAATTTTAATTTCTCACTTAATAAAAAAGTAAATATGTTATAAATACTTGGGAAAACGAACATATTTTGAAGATGTATATGGTTACAACTAAGATGGAGAAAAAACTGTTACAGGTATTTTTTTAGTTTTATTCATGAGTTCAAGAATGAATCGAACTGAAAGAGGGGTGACGTAAATAAACAGGAGAAGGAAGTCTGAATACATTTAAAAAAATGCTTGTAGTACTTAAAACTAAAAAAAAACACATGTACTCTCATCCCATACCACCATGCTAAATAAATATACCAACTATGAGATTGCACTACAGTAATGAAAATTGTAAATTTCCCGTTCCTCACTGTATGGCGACCTCCATTCAAAACGTTCAAAGTTTCAAAACTTTGATCTTATGGTCTCGACTATTTGCAGTTAGAAGTTTTGAAACATTGAGCTTGTAAAGGGAATCCATTTTATTGTAGGGTAGAAAGGAAAATGTAATCAATTGTTTGGAAAAGAAATAAAATATGAAGAGGGAAACATTGCAAATAGGAGATGAAAATGGAGTAGTGTAAACTATGACACTTGAAATAATATAAATTATTAAATACATTAAAATATACTTACAGAAGAAAAGGGTAAATGAAGAAGAAAAAAGGCAGTATGAGATGTTACAAAAGATAAAAGGGGGAATTCAGTAAAGCTAACAAGAAATTTTTTACCATGTGCATATCGTGCCTTGATGTGTACATGGTTGGAAACAATTTTAGAATCAGTAAACCCTGCTTAGCAGCGGGCAAGAATGGGCAAACAGGGAAATTTCCATGCAAGCTGAATTTCATACAAATTAGCCAGATGGAGTGATCCAACAAGACGTAATGCATCTGTGTAGACTCTGTTTCTGTGTCAGTAGTGTACAGAGACATTTTCTGTATACAGGAGACCACAGTAAAAGAAGGGGATGTAAAAGTCCACAAATATAGACGTAATTCCCCTGAAAAGGTAAGGTCACATATATAAATGTGCAAAACATACACTGTGGTATCTGAAAATGGTAGAGATTATGTGAAATTAATATGTTAATTAACATGTTAATAATTTCCACGTTTGTGCTATGAGCCGTATTGTGCAAACATGCTTAACAAAAAAAAATGTAAAATATCACTTATAATGTACATCACAGAAATGTACAGTAATACCTTGCTTTGGGTGTGTGTGCAATGCTGTATTCGTGCTGTTACCCAGCTTACATGGTTATGAACCATGTAGTTTCCAGGCTGTCAGCATGAATATTATGCAAATGAGGGGAAATGGCCTGGATTTGGTGAAATGCTAAAAGAAGCAACTGTGTCCACATATCTACTATGGCTCCTACATGGTTGTTATATTCCCACTGGATGTGAATGACATATACATAGATAATGCTATGGGCTGCTACATCTGTGTATCTTTGATGCTGAATTCAATGTTGCTGGTGCTGCTGACAATAGGCCTAGGCAGAGGAGGAGAAGATTGTTCAGGCCCAGGGTAACCTTCTAGGAACTACATGAGCAGGAGATTGTAGAGCACTACAGGGTGGACAGAGACATATTACAAGAGCTCTGTGAGCTCTGACACTCTCAACTCAGATCCAGAGCTAACTGAGGGGCAACCATCCCAATGGAAACTAAGGTATGTGTAGCCTACTAGGATAATAGCTACACGTACTTTTCAAAGACCAACTGGGGGACATGATGGGGGTGTCACAGGCATCTGCATGCAGGATACTCCACAAATACATGGCTGCTATGCTCCCACATGCCAATCAGCGCATATCTTTTCCCCTTTCCCCTGAGGTGAGGGCCAGCAATATGTAAAGGTTCTATCATGTAGCACACTACCCTGAAGTACTAGGTACCATAGATTGCACTCATGTACACATGAAGGCACCACCTGGTGAGGAAGGTAGAATCTATGTTAACTGCAAGGGATACCACTCCATCAACTACCAAGTCATGTGTAATGCCCAGGGAATTATCATGAATGGCAACCCTGACAGTTATCACAACTCCCATATCTGGCAGCTCCCATATTTGGCACACATCACAGCTTACCGGTGTTTGCTAGTGGGAACATGCCACAGGCCCATTTACTGGGAGTTGCTGGATATGCCCTGAAACCATGGATGATGACACACACACACACACACACACACACACACATATATATATACACACGCACACACACACACACACACACACACACACACACACACACACACACACACACACACACACACACACACACACACACACACACACACACACACACACACACACACACACACACACACACAAATGCCATAATGAGGCACACACACAAATTAGGAACATCATACAGTGTATGGTGTGTTTGGGCTTTTGAAGTCATGGTTTTGGTGCCTAGGTATATCTGGTGGAGTCCGGCAGTATACTCCAGTCTCATGTGCACAGATATTCACTGTATGCTACACAATCTGATCCTACGGAAACAGCTGAAGCAGGATCAGCAAAGGGAAGGGATACACAGCCCCCATCACTACCTAGATCACCACAGTCACAGGAGAACTCAGAGGAGGAACACCCTGCTGCTGTCCCTGTAGGTAGATGTTGGCATGCTCATTACATCCTGGCTTTGGCTAAGAGAAAACACATAGCACATTCACTGACAACCTAGGGACCAACATCTTACTCTTACTGACATACAGATATTAAAATTGATGCCAGACAACTCACACATCCTGTACCTATCCATGTATTGGCTGTGTAGTGCTTGCATCAGAGAGAGTCAGCCCTGTACTACAGTTGTGTCAACTACTGCATTTGCAAGGTAAGTCAGTAACCTACAAAGTACTCTAGTGGATTACTTTGATATGTTATTATAGCTATGGACCTGGTACATTATGCAAATAACTATATTGGGCTATTTGGACAGAAATGACATCCACGTGGGACTACACATACCCATTCCCCTATCACATCTCCATTTGTAATTAGTAGACCTCATGCATTGAATATTCATGCATTCCTACTGCAGCAGATTACTGGTAAACCATTCAAGGGAGATGTTAGAAACTAAGGTAAAATGATAGACTAGTGTGTATCCTATCCAAACTCGGGTTTTGTTCCCCCACCTCTCAAAACAGCAGTGTCCCCTTGTAACTGCCATAACAGCAACTCAGCTATGCAATATGAGCATTTCACACAAATAGTATGGCATAGGTCCATTTTCAGCGGAGACCCAGGGAGAAAAGTTCCACAGTTAAAATAAAAAGCCAGTAGTTACATTGGATTACATAGCGATTAACAATTTGATTAACATAGCAATTAATTACAAACATATTTACAGATGAAGAACATAGTACGTCAGTAGACAACTAGAATCTTTATCTGCGAAGTACATAACAGACATTAACAAATGTTACAATAAGAAGTTCCTGCTGTATAATAAGTACTAGGCTTATGAGCATCTGAGCTTGCTATAATCAAGGTAGTTAGTGGGGTGGAAAGAAAGGTAGTGGTTGGATGGGGTGGGTGATATTAGAGTGGGAGTTGCAAGGGCATGGCCATTTGATCTTACATTGTATTTGTTAGGTAAATGAAGAATAGCAATGTACATATCTATGCAGATGAATGTGTGAGGAGTGATCCCCTCTCTATCACGTGGATGCAGTGGCTCAAAGGACTAAGGCAGTTACATCTTGTGATGGTGTTCAGGGTTCTAATCCTGAAATATTCAGATACTTTGGATGTGAAGTAGTAATAAGTTGTATTTTACAGATTGTGACTCAGTGTGTGCTATCTTAGTATTAACCTCTTTTACATATTAATTGCACATTTGAGCGCTGTGGTGCATATCTAATACCTATTTAAAAAGTCTTAGCCAATTTGTGTGAAGAGCAACAATGCAAAAACAGGTTCAGAAATCACACCAAATAACACACATAATCACCGCTTGGAGTATAGCTAGGTCTGGGCTGAGGTTAGTTTATGGCACAGTAAGTCTCTGATGTAAGCAATGCACCTCCTATTTGAGCAGTGTTTAGCAATCCACAGCCTACCCTAACCCTAAAGTCTGTCACTATCGCACACTTACCTTAACATGTCAGTGTTCTCAGCGTCAGGCTTTTAAACTGTCAGTCATCTCAGTTGTCGATCTTCCGGTCTCAGTGTTCTCGTCATTGGTGTTTTGGCGTGTCGGTGTTTTCAAGTAGACCCATATATATATATATATATATATATATATATATATATATATATATATATATATATATATACATATATAGTAGAACCTCCCTTCATTGACCACCTCCTTAAGTTGACCAATTTTCATAGACTGGATATACACCATGGAAGACCGACCTCTCTGTATTGACCACCTCTGTAAGTTGTATCTTGACCACTTGGACTGTGACACACAATATTAATTTACCCTCTATAACATGACCAGTTGAGTCCACTCTACACTAAGGGGTGGAAGGTGTGGGCTTTGCTGCTTAGTTGTATTATTTTTTCTTTAGTATAAATTATTTTTTCATCTTTTAATATTACCATGTGTTGGATTAGGCCTAATGTACTATTGTTTTTCATGTGTTGCTGAAGATTTTTTTTAACATGAAGGACTGCTCTGAATTGTAGGTGCATTCTACATTTTTTTGAAAAAAATTTTCAGTTAATCAAGACATGATGGCCCAAAGGAAAGAACTCAAGAGCTGATACTGAAGGAACACATTGATCTACATTTTCCGGAAATCAGCAGCCAAAGAAAGATGGTGGAAAATTTTGGTGTTAGCATGACCACAGTTAGCAACATCCAAAAATGTAAACATGAGTACTTGAGAGATATGGTAAGGAAATAGGAGACCTACAGCAGAACAGGAGAAAAACTTTCTTCGATGAAATCAATAAATCCACATTAAGCTGGTTCAAACAAGTGAGGGCAGTTAACACCAGAATCTCTGAGCTGATGATACAAGAAGTTAAAATTCACACAGAAATCTGGGGTGGTAGATTTCCAAGCATCAAGTGGTTGGCTCAAGAAATTTAAACTGCAACATGAGATCTCCCAGAAAGTCTTGTGTGCTTAATCCAATGAAGTTCCAGTAGAAATTGTGGAAGAGTTAATCAAAAAGTTCCCGGAGTTCATCAGAGGCATCAAAGATGACAAAGAAGACAAAGTCAGAGAGGCGAGGTTGCATTGGTTTGGACATGTGCTGGGGAGGGATGCTGTGTATATTGGGTATATTGGGAAAAGGATGCTAAGGATGGAGCTGCCAGGTAAGGGGAAAAGAGGAAGGCCTCAGATAAGGTTTATGGATGTGGTGAGAGAGGGCATGCAGTTGTTGGTGTGACAGAGCAAGATGCAGAGGACAGATGATCCACTGTGGTGACCCCTAACAGGAACAGCTAAAAGAGAAGAAGAAGATCAAAGATGACAACATCTTTAACTCTGACGAGTGCAGATTCTTTTTCGAGGTGATGCCTGACAGGAGCCTCATCATGATGGGTGACAAATGTAAGAGTAGAAACCTTTCCAAAGAATATTTCACAGTTCTGCTTTGTGCCAGCTCAACAGGAGAGAAACTAAAGCCTTTGGTGATTGGTAAATTGGCAAAGCCATGCACATTCAAGAACCTAAATACTGAAGACCTCCCCATCCCTTGGAGATCAAACAAATGTGCATGGATTACTGGTGACCTATTTGAGGATTGGGTAAGGGGTATCGACTGAGAAATGAAGATGAAGAAGAAGAAATGGTCTATTATACTGACTGTAGACAACTGTCCTGGCCACCCGCAAGTGAATCATATCACAAACATGACACTGACATTTCTGCCTCCAAACATGACCTCAAAAATCCAACCTCTTGACCAATGCATCATGAAAACATTTAAAATACACTACTGAGCCCAGCTCCTGCAGTGGGTCATTACTAAAACACAAACCTGTGGTCCACCTGTGGAAACAGCTTCATCCACTGCATCAAGTTAACACTCTGAATGCTGTCCTCTGGATCAGTTCTGCTTGGAATAAAGTTGAGCCAGAAATTATCCAGAAAAGTTTCAAGAAAGCTGGATTTGTCACAACTTAAGAACATGATGTTTTGACCCCATCAGACAGTCCATCTCCCATGGCAGAATTTGAAGGAGTAGATTTTTAAGTTTTTGTTGCAATGGATGATGAAGTGGCAACCTGTAATGTACCTGACCCAGAAGCAATTTTCCAAGTGGTATTGACCGAAGTACAGACCAGCATAAAAGTGCATGGAGCAGATGATGAAGTTGAAGAAGCAAGTGAGGATGACACAGAAATTGCAGAGACTCCAAGAGAAGAGGATGGAAGGTATCTGATAATGCAGTTGAAGTCATTTGCTGTGGAAAAATGCCCAGGTATGCTGAGTGGTGTAGCCTGCGTTGAGAGAGATTTCTCCACTTACCTTTGTAATAAGAATAAGAAACAGACCAAGATTGATTTTTTTTTCAGAAAGAATGATTAAACCATGAGAAAACAGTAAATGTATTGATGTTGCATGATACTGTATGTATGATTTTACTGTGTTTTGATTATGTATGATTTTGTATGATATTCTCTAATAAAAGTTGTACAAGAAAGAAAGTAAAATACATATACATATCAGTATAGTTGTAGGCCTAGTTCCTTATGTTGAGCAGTTTGTTACAGTCCCTTGGGTGATTAACTTATCTGCTACAGCTTAAAATGGAGGTCAATTTTATTATAAAAGAGATAAGCACTTTTGGGCGATGTCCACACCCTTCTACAGATCATTCTTTCAAAAATTGTAAAATTCTCAGTTAAAAACTGAAAGAAACAATCACAATGCTGAAAATCATACACACCCATGAAGAATGGAATATTCCCATTCATATATTTAAAGCATATAACCTAAGCCAGCCAATCAAAACTTCCACAAAGCATAGTTAGCATCACAAATTGCTATAAGTATCACATATTTAAAATTAATAATAGTAATAATAAAGGTATAAATATATCTAATCATCAACATTTATCAATTAGAAAATACATAATATTAAACAAATAATGAACAAATGTGGTGCCCTATATCAAAACATCCTGTAAATCTTAGATGTCATTTATCAAAGGAAAAGTAAACCAATCAAAATGCTTGTAGTATACATATCCATAAAGGGTGGAACTCAATAATTCAAAAAGTAAAATCATGTGATCGTTAGTAGCCAATCAAAATCTGAGTAAGTCTGATGATATTATGTAGAGTATTGGCTTCTAAACTAACTAGAGTAAGTATCAAATAATCTAAGATAATGCAGATGCATCCTGTAACTAAGTGAAATATGTAGCAAGTAATCTAAAATAAAACATGTGCATCCTCCATCAACAAATTGATTATAAAAACCTAAAACATCATTAATAATAGATGTATAGAAGCAATTAAAGCATTACAGATATATTACACACACACACACACACACACACACACACATATATATATATATATATATATATATATATATATATATATATATATATATATATATATATATACACATATATGTAGATATACCCTCAGAAGGTAAAAATTCCATGAAATGTAGTTAGCATCACAAATTGCTTGACACCACATATCTAAAGCCAATATTGTTAATAATCATAGAGGTGTACCTCAAATCTAGTCCTTTCATGTCTAACAAGTGAAAATATATATAGATAAAAAAATGTAGAATAGACAAACACATTGGCTTTCATCACAGCATTCCCTGAAATCTGGAGTGTCATTTATTAGAGGCAAATGGGTGAGTCAAAATGTATATAATATACACAGCCGTAAAGGGCGGAATTCTATCATTCATAAAACTAACATCATAAATTTCTCAAACCATAATAAACAAAAGTAAACATCAATGTTATATAGCAATCTCAAATAATATGGTGATAAATAGTTGACATGTCTGTTGAAAGAACATTTTAAAACCAATTAGGGCAGAAGCAAAGTACCAAGGTAGAGAACGATCTCAAACCATATAGCAACATAAAGTAAATAAATTCATGTTATAAAAAATTAAGGATTTCATAGTACTTCATCTCAGCCTCCTTCTCTTCAAGACAGGTTTTAGAGGTAAACACATATTCAAACCTGGGACCATATCAGCATCCATTACATCTCTTTAAATTCTGTCTCTAACATAATATTGCCTCCTCTATGACTTAACATGACAACTGGTAGAACCTGAAAACAAAAAGAATGATGTATGCTACATAATAAATGTTTCTATAATGGATTCCTCTCATCCTTTAGACAGATGTTATTGATATGCTTAGAAATCTGTTGTCTTAATATTTTGTTTGTCTTGCCAACCTAAAAAACTTGAACAAGATTGGCAGCTGGCAACATAGACTGCATTACATGTTTTGCAATCAGCATAATGATTCAATTTGTATTCCTTATGGATTATAGGATGTATAAAACTGTGCTTTGAATATGTATTTACAAACAGTACAACTGGTGCAAGAGTAGGTGGCTGTTTTCATCAATTTATATGGATTCTGTTGATGTTGGTTCATGCACAACAATTGTTTTAAGTTCCTATTATTTCTAAATGAAAATACTGGTCTTTCTCCCACTAAATTGTGTAGACCAGGGTCACTCAAAAGGATATTCCAATTTCATTTTATGGTGTCACAAATAAAGCCAACATCACATGAATATGTAAGGATGATCCTGGTTAAATTATTGGAAGATGCACCCTCTGATCCCAATGTATTATTCGTATCTCCCCTGGTACTTCTTAGTTTATTCACTTCAACCAGTTGTTTACTAAAGTTCACCAGGTTGTACCTTCTGTGTGCAAGCTGTTTCCATAATCTATATGTAGATTTCTCATAATCCTCATTCCTGATGTGCAATCTAGAATATCATATCAGCTGTCCTTTCATAATATTTCAATAGATATAACTGGGATGCATGCTGTCTCTTGATAAAAGATTGTTTTTCTTACAATCTTTATGATATAATGCAGTATTGATACCTTCCATCTCATTTAATGTCCAGAAATTCAGTGCTGGTATTTGAAAAATGAAGCATAAACCTCGAAAATCAGTGGTGTGTTCTAGATATTCCACAAATTGTAGTATTTCGGTTGATCCATGCCACAAAATAAAGACATCATCCACAAACCTCTTGTAAATACAAAAATGGGACTAAAATGATTGTTATTCAGAACTTTGTTGTTTTCTAAAAAGGCTAACACAAGGTTAGCATAAGTGTTGGCACCCATTTTTGCCAATATATATTACTCTCAAATAAAAAAATGTTATTCTCCAGCACAATGCAAAGTAGATGTATTAACAAATCAATCCTTTCTTTATTGAAAATCATCCTCACAAGCAGAAAGGCTCTAATAGCTGAAATGCCATATTTATTTGGTATCACCGTAAACAAACTGTTAACATCTAAGGTTACCATATTAACACATTGCAGATAACCCTGTGAGGCCATATGACCAGACAAGCTTTCTAAAAAATCTTTATTATCCTTCAGGACACTTGGAGCAAATACAAAAGCTCTCTTTAATTCCCTTTCTATAAAAATAGATAAAGGTCCCGTTATCCATCTATCACCAGCTACGATGGGACATAGCAGTGGATCACTGACATCCTTGTGGATCTTGGGAAGGCCTTTGGTAATAGGTATTACCAGATGACTGACTTTGAAATATTCATATAAAGATTCATCTATCTTATGTAGCATCAACATCTCATGTAATACATCACTGATTTGTTTAATCATCTTGTTAACTTTAATATGATTAAGTGTATATGCATTAGTGTCACTCAACATGTTCTTCATCTTCACAATATAATCACTGCTGTTCATTATTATAATGGCTCCACCTTTATCTGCTGCACAAATTTTGATTGTCAAGTCTGTTCTTAATCTTTAGAGAGCCTCCTTTACCTCTTGGCTGAAATTGTGAAAGTGATGTCTAGACATATTTAACTTACTGGTGATATCAATTTCATACACTCTCAAGAATGAAGCAAGTGTTGCACAGTTCTGTGGAATAAAGGTGCTTGGCTTATGATAGTCATGTGAGTCAGTTGATTCCCTGATGCCATATATATAGATTTCAACATGACATTCTGACAGAACATTTTTAAGTTAATAAGGACATCACTAAGCCTTGAGGGAGTAGCCGGTATAAATCTAAGGCCCCTGTTTAAAACTGAGAGTTGTTATGAAGTTAAGGAGACATTGCTTAGATTAATCACCAAGTTGTTCTGAGTAGAGTCCAGGTGGCCAATCTCTCTAAGAAAATCTTGCTCCTTTTTCTGCCTTGACTCAAGGAGGTGCTCTTTTTCTGTATGGTACTTATGTGTAATGGCAATGAGCCCACCAAAAGACCAGTAGTAACAGCAGCATTACCTTTAAGATTGCAATGTTCATATCATTGACTTCTGCAGGATGTTTTGATATAGGTCACGACATTTGTTCATTATTTGTTTAATTTTATATATTTTCTAAATGAAAAATGTTGATGATTGGATATATTTATACCTTTATGATTACCATTATTCATTTTAAATATGTGATACTAATAGCAATTTGTGATGCTGACTATGCTTTGCAGAAGTTTTGATTGGTTGGCTCAGGTCATATGCCTTCAGTTTTGAATGGAAAGATTCCATCTTTCATGACCATGTATGATTTTTAGCATTGTGATTGTTTTTTTTCAGTTTTTAACTGATGATTTTACAATTTTAGAAAGAATTATTTGAAGAAAACATATAATGTTGGACAAAGGACCAAATATAAGGGCTCAACATGAGATAATGCACTTAGAAAATGTGAATATGCATAGAATAACATCTCTTGCATTTGGAGGACTATTGGGACACCTGAAGTTCAGGTTTCTGGCAGTCTTCTGTCATGTCCTGTGTAAATGATGCCATATTTGACAGCAAACCACAATTTAGTGTGAAACACACAGAAATATTAGTCAAACCAGAGTACTTGCTGCAAACATCTGGACAGTGTAGAGTCATACCATGTCTCTCTAAGACAGCACATGGAAACCTTGAAAATGTATGGCACACTATACAAATGTGTACATGTATTGTGAAGGCATATGTTTGTATCTATGTCAGCAAGAACACCTACATTCACTACAGCCCCCTGTGTCTGTTGGATTTCACAATACATATATTAACAACTGAACAAGTTATGTAATGAATAAACATTGTGTGCTCACTCATTGACAGGGCAAATTAATTTTGGCCACAGGCATGCCCATCCCAATGCAAACAGACACATATGCCCAAAACAGGCACTGTTGTCACATAGCTAGGCTACAAAACAGTTATTTGTCTTCTAGGCTACTGGATGCAGATGACAGTAAGTAGCAATGTGACTCTGCAGGACTCCCAAACTGTTCATCACAGGGCTTGTTTATGTCCTCTACAATTAGTTAACCTGCAGTCATGTATAAAGTAGACTTGAGCCATGGTATGTGTGTTAAGTACTGTGATCTGTAGTGTGTAAGACTTGATAAGAAGGGGTTCTAATTGCAATCCAGCCCAGATGGTGTGTGTGTGTGTGTGTGTGTGTGTGTGTGTGTGTGTGTGTGTGTGTGTGTGTGTGTGTGTGTGTGTGTGTGTGTGTGTGTGTGACTGTTTGTGTGTGTATGTGGGTCTATATATCTCTCTAAAGGAAAAGAGTGAATCCCAAACTGGGATGGGTTTGCACTTTTTGGCCCTTGCAGTTGATGCAGGTCTCCATACTCTTGTCCTGCAAAAGGCCTGCAGATATCTACCATAAGATTACCTAAAGCCATTTTATTGTCAGACTCGAGTAGTGGCTCGTGTGTTTAGCACTGTGATTTGCAGTGTATAAGACTAGATAGGTAGGAGTTCTCATCTCACTCCAGCCCACTTTGTGTGTGTGTGTGTGTGTGTGTGTGTGGGTGTGTGTGTGTGTGCGCGTGTGTGTGTGTGTGTGTGTCTGTGTATGTGTGTATCTCCTTAAAGCCCAAGTGTGACACTTTAGTCATAGGTGACTCTATAGTCAGGCACACTGATGTCCCACTCACCAGGCTGAACAAGGAGAAAATTACAGTTAGCTGCCTGTCGGGTGCCAGGATCTGCCACATAATGCATGCACTCAAGTCACTCCTCAACAAGTACAAATACGACTCTGTCATTGCCCATGCTGGAGTGAATGACTTGAGATGTACCTCCCTGGACTACATGAAAAGAGACATGGAAGAGCTCTTGGATCGTGTGACCCAGGCAGGTATGACTCTAGCCCTGAGTAGCATCCTGCCTTCACCCAGAATGATACCACAGTATAAGGAAAAAATGACTGACATCAACAATTGGCTAAGCTTCTGGTGTCATTCAAAAGGGAAGCAGTATTTGTCTGCCTGGGAAGACATGATCGACAAACCACGATGCTTTACCAGAGATGGTCTGCACCTGTCACCCCTGGGATTCAGATTACTGGCTAAAGCACTTGCCACCCCTATAGTGCCTTTTTAGGCATGGTTCAAAGGATAAAACCACCACCGTAACAGATACAAGCATGCAAAATATGAAGGTAATGCTACTCAATGCTAGAAGTCTAAACCTCAAAATGCACTCTGTCGAGGCACTCCTAAAAATGGAGAACATCGATATCTGTACGGTAACTGAGACCTGGTTCAAGGCTCCAGAGAGCACCCCTGCAATACCTGGCTACAATTCTTACCACACTTTTTGGCCACAAAACCAAGACCGAAACACTAAAGGTGGAGGAGTGTCCATATTCACCAAGGATATTCACACCTCCAGGCTAGTTGCCCAACACAATGCATCTGAAATTCTCCAGGTGCAACTAACACTAGGTAAGACTGCAATCCAAATTGTAACTTGCTACAGATCCCCCACCATGCCCCAAGATTCTCACTACACCTTTCTAAACATACTGGAAAATATTAAGATACAAACAAGCACCCTAGCACTGGGTGATTTAAATTACCCTGCCATTAATTGAGAAAACTACTTGGGTACCAACTCCTTTTCCCAACGGTTCTTGGAATTCATAAATTCCAATGCCCTGGATTAACTAATCCATTGTCCCACCAGAGGCTCCAGTATCCTAGACTTGGTCATATCCAACATGGGAAATAGATACTCCACACCAGTGGTCACCCCCTCATTGGTCAGGTCTGACCATAAGCAAATCACCCTTGACATCCACATCCCACCCCCACCCCCAGTAAGGAAATCTCCTTAAAAAACTTCTCCAAAGCCAACTTCATGCTATTGAAGTCAGAGTGACAAACTTCACAACACCCATGCAGACGGGATTTGGAAGTTCCACTGCAGAATCCTACACTAAGGCACTGTACGAGCACATCCACTCGTGCATGAATCGTGCCATCCCAAATAGAACCAAGATGCTCTTCTCCAAAAAAAGGAAGCCAATCTGGTGGTCCCCTGCTATAAACAAACTATACAACAGAAGGAAGAAACTGTGGCAGAAAAGAGGAAAATCCCAGGATGCAAAAAACTCCCTTACCAGCCTCAGTAAGAAGCTGAGATCCCTCATAAAATCCTCAAAAGCTAGTTACAAAAATAAAACTGCCAAAGATTCCAAAGACTACCACAAGGCATTCTATAGTTATGTCAAGAATCTAAATGGCAATGCTCAGATCTGCTCTGAGCTACAACAGAATGGATTAAATATACTGATCCCAAGGATATTGTCAGTATCCTGGCAGATTGATTTAGTGCCAACTTCACCCCCTCTCCCATCTCAATACCAAAAGATTGCCAAATTCCAATAATCACAGCCAAACAGGTAGAAACCGCACCCTCCAAAGCTAAGAATACAGCATCCATGGAACCAGATGACATCCCAGGCTGTGTACTACATGAACTACAAAATGAACTGGCCCCTCACCTAAGTGTCATGTTTAATCATAGCCTCACCTCAGGCTTTGTGCCCACTGAGTGGTGCACAGCTACAGTTAACCCGCTCCATAAGGGAGGATCCGCCTTGGATCCCGGGAACTACCATCCCATCAGTCTGACTAGCCTGAACTGCAAGGGCATAGAATGCATTATCATGGAACTTAGACAAGACATTGGCAACCTTCAAACACTGGACCCCACCCAGTTTGGGTTTGTGAAGGGCCGATCTTGTCTCCTGAATCTGATTGACTTCTTCAAATCAGTCTCCAGAGCTGTGGACGAGGGTAAGGCGGTCCACACAGCCTATCTGGACCTCACCAAGGCCTTCAACACCATCCCCCACTCTGGAATCATAGATAAACTTACTAAGCTGGGCATAAATCCCTACGTCACTCTATGGGTTGCCAACTGGCTTACTGACAGAACTCAAACTGTAAAAGTAGCCGACTCCAAATCCAGCTCCAGACAAGTGACAAGTGGAGTACCTCAGGGTTCAGTCCTGGGACCACTCTTGTTTGGCATCTACTTCTCTGAAGTATAAGCCAACACTAAGGGACTCTGGCTGGCAAATTTCACAGATGACTACAGACTAGGAGCCATTATTGTATCCCCAAATGATGTGGATATTCTACAAAAGGGCCTTACAGAAACAGATGCCTGGTGCCAGAGCCATGGGCTCAAGCTTAATGCCAAGAAATGTATAGTTATCCCCTTTGGGAAAAAACATGTACCCATGAATTATCACATAGGTGGCAGGACACTAAACATTGAAAGTGTGATGAGAGACTTAGGGACACAGGCAGACAGTGGTCTCACTTTCGATAACCACATCACCACAACAGTCAGGAAATCCTTCTATGTGGCACACCTCATCACTAAGGGTTTTTCATCCAGAAAAAAGGAGGTCATTGTCCCACTGTACTCATCCCTCATTAGACCCATTATAGAGTATTATGCCTTGTTTAGTATGTATCTCACAAGACATCTGCAACAGCTGGAAAGGCCACAGAAATACCTCACTAAAAGAATCACAGGCCTAAAGCAAATGCCATATGCAGACCATCTAAAAAAACTCCAGCTATACTCTGTGGCATATCGTCTACTCAGAGGCAGTCTCTGCTTAACATACAAGGCCATGTCAAACCCTGAGCTGTTGGACATGCTCCACTTAAAGAAATCCCAATCCCTCAGAGCCGCACGCTCCAGGGATTTAAACCTTATCATCACAATGACCAAACATGCTGGAGGGATAGGTTCCTGACCAAGAGACTCCCTATACTCTGGAATAGACTGCCCATACATGTCAACAGCACCTCATTGTCCCTCTTCAAAAGGATCCTTGATGATCAGATGGGAGATAGGAAATTCACCCCTGGGATCATGTCAGTCGCCCTGCTAGACAGGGGCCCAGAGAAGTAAATATTGTGGGATGAAATATCCAGGGAATTGTTATGGCTAGGCTTGCATAGGCCTTAGATCCAATAGCCTAGTACCAACCTATGAACCTATGAGTCTCCCACTGAATTCCAAACTGGCATGGATTTGCAATGTATGACCCTTGCAGTTGATGCAGGCCTCCAAACTGGTATGGTTTTGTACTGTTTTGGGCCTTGCAGGTGATGTAGGTCTCCAAACTGTTGTCCTCCCCATGGCCTGCTGATGTCATCTACTATACCATTACCTTAAGCCACGCTAACATCATACTTGAGTAGTGGCATGTGAGTTAACTACTGTGTAATATAGTCTGTAAAACTAGATATGTAGGAGTTCTAATCTCACTCCAGCACACTTGGTGTACATGCGTGTGTGCATCCCCCTACACAGCAATTTTGAATCTGAACCTGACATGGTTTTGCACTATTTTGAGTCTTGCAGGTGATGCAGGCCTCCAAACAATTGTCCTCCCCAAGGCCTGTTGATGTCATCTACTATAACATTACCTAAAGCCAAGTTACTGTCAGACTTGAGCAGTGGCACATGCATTAAGTACTGTGTTATGTAGTCTGTAAACTTAGATAGGGTTTCCATTATCACTGCATGTAACTTGGTGCTTGTTGTGCTGTGCAATGTTCTGTAAATATAGATAAGTAGTAGTACTATTCTCACTACAGTCAACTTGGTGTGTGTGGATGTCAGTCTCAGCATTTTACATCAGCCTATGGGATCATAAGATCATATGAAGTTACTAGGCTAATGACCCTAGGGCCTTACGAGCCTAGCCATGTTTTTACCCTTAGTTCTACAATCAGCACCTATTTCCACTGTCCAAGAGGGACATATGTGGAACCCCCAGGGTGAATTTGTAGTCACCCTGTCAATCGTCCACAATGCATTTGAAGAGGGCAAATGAGGTGCTCTCTTTGACATGAAGTAGGAGTCTGTTCCACATGTGTGGTAACCTCTGGGAGACAAATGTGGATGGTGCAGTGGTGCAGTGGCCTGCGTTTTTGCTTCACAGCTAGAGTTCTTCAGTTCAATTCTTGGCTGGGATGCCTTCTGTGTGGAGTCTGTTTGTCCTCCTTGGATTCATATGGGTTTCCTACAGGTGTTTCATTTTCTTCCCACATTACAAAGACATGCATCTGGATTTTTTTCTCTGGGCCTCCATTGAAAATTGATTCATTCCAAGTAGTACTTTCCCAGTAAACAAATGTTAAATAAATAATAAATAAGTAAAACTCTGTCTCTCCAGTGGGTGTTATTAATGTCACATACCAGGTTAGGGTATGTAGAGCGAGTAACCTGTGTACCATTTGAGAAATGGATATGCAGAATTTTAAATGAAGCAGAGTCAGAGACTGCCTTGCATGCAATGCACAAATCACCTCTTAGTAGTCTGTATGAGACAGTATAAAGTGACAGTGATTTCAGATGATCCCCACAGGACCTTGAACTTCCCTTGTGAGGAACCTTTGTGGTCTCTCCAACTGTCGCAGGTGCTTGGAAAGGTACATACCAAAATGGGCATTGTACTCAATTATTGGTCTGATGAGAGAAGAGTACAGGGAGGTTATAACTTATTTTCTGAAGATAATGCCCTTATGTATGAGAGGACCATGATAGAATGGCCTTCTTACCACTGTGGAGACATGGTGGTCAATGGTAAGGTAGCTGTCAACCTGTGTGCAAAGGCCTCTCATGACTGAGTGTATACTCAAGGTGTTGCTACAGATGTGGTAGTTTGTATGAATTTTTCTTTTATTGAAAAGAATGATAATTCCTTATTTTTGCATTGAATTTAAGACCATGACTTTGGCACCAATCATTTGTTTGTGTAAGTCCGTCTTGTAGGATGCTGACATAATTTGTAGATTCTATGACCATTCACGATCTGCAGTCATCAGCAAACTTTGTCAGCCACAGACCTATAGTTTTTGCTTCTACTTTGACAGTGCAGGTCTCAGGACTGAACCCTGTGAAACACCACTGGTTACAGATCTGCTGTTGGAAGTGGATTCCTCTATTTTTATTATATGAGTTCTACTAGTGAGACAGTTAGTGACCCATCTAACAATATAATGGTTACTGCCTAGTTGGGTGAGTTTTTCAATGATGCCTGAGTGGAGGATGATGTCAAATACCTTGTGTAAGATCAGGTAGGCTATATGCACAGATTTCCCCTCATCCAAGGACACTGACTGTCTTGAAGAAGTCCAACAAGTTTAACAGACATGATTTCCATTTGACAAATACAAACCAAGTAGGGTCAAGTGTTTTGAGATTACCTGTATCTTTGTTGAAAAGGTCCATGACGATACACTCCATGGCCTTGCAAATAAGGTGAGTCAGGCTAATAGGCCTACAGTTCCCAGGGTCCGTAGACACACCACCTTTGTGCAAGGGAATAATGGTGATTGTTTTCCTTTCAGCTGGTATAAAGTTTAGACTATGATTGAAAGACCCAATGGTGTCACTAATTCATGTTGGAGGCCATGTGGACACAGCCTGGGATGTTATCAGGTCCAATAGATGCTGTATTTTGTGCCTTAGAGAGGGCATTTATGACCTGATCTTTAGTGATACAAGGTAAGGGGCAGGTGGTAGGGATGTCATGGGGTACATGTGGTCAGGGGAATGAGGTTTTCACAGAACCTGTTGGCCAAAAAGTTAGCTATGTCCATAAGGTCATACATGTGGTATCTGTGCCTTTCCTTTTAGGTTATGGATTTAACTATAGAATGCCTCATGGCTGATCTTTGTTGAGGAAGCTAATTTGGATTCATAGGTTGCTTTGAAGGACTTCACAAGATGTCTTATTTTCTTATTTAAGCTGCATAGGGAATGTTTCCAGTTTAGGAGGGCTCCCTTTCTCTTACTCTTAGACAGCAATTTCTTCCTCTTATTGTAAAGACTGTTGATGGCAGTTGTCCAGCAGGTAGGTTATTTCACCCTTGAAAAGCTTGTTTTGGTCCTATCAGATATGGCAGAGTCAATGCAGTTATACAGGTGTTTGTATAAAACATTGATGCATAGCTTGGCATAATTGCCAGTTCCATCTGAGGGAGGAGGTGCATTGAAGCTATTTCTATCATCCCATAAGATGTTATAATCGTCTTTGGAGAAGTTTTATAGTTTAGTTGCTGCTGGTGGGGTCAGGTGTGATAATTCAAATGAAACCAATTTGTGGTCAGATCTCACCAGGGATGACCTTACAGTGGGGTTGCTACAGTGGTCTTCCATATTAGTAAGCACCAGATCCAGTATGTTGGATCCCCTTGTGGGGGTGTTAACCAGATGGTCCAGGGCACTGCAGTTAATGAAATCAAGGAACCTTTGCGGAACTGAGTTTGAGCAGGAGTAATTTACTCAGTCAATGGATGGATATTTAAAGTCACCCAAAACCAGAGTGTTTGGATGTAGCTTTATGGAGTCAAGCAGATACAAAATAAGCAGAGTGGATATCCTGATCCATGGAGGGGGTCCTGGAACTGGCAATGACTTGAACAGCTGCCCAACAAACAGTCACTTGCATCTGATGTGCCTCCAGGGAATCATATTGTTTAACCAATCTGGATGTGTATTTATCTTTAATGAATATTGATACACTGCCTCCTTCAGTTTTCATGCCTTCAATTTGAGATCTGAACATGTGGAAGAAGGTGTAAATTAGTATGGCTGGGGTGCTCTCCACAGCCTTGAACCAGGTGTCTGTGACTGTACAAATGTCTGCATCTTCCATGGTGAGGACAGCTTACAGTGAGTATAGTTTCATGTTGAGACTCCTAGTCTTTAGCAGCATAACCTTGAGGTCGTTTGTTGATGTGGTTTATACATCGGGAATTTTGTCCTTGAGACACTACTTAAAATGGGCACTACGGGGTTGGCAAGACCCTTGGCCAGTAGCCAAAATCTCAGGGATGACAAATGAAGACCATCTCTGTCAAAACATCGAGGTCTGTCAATCATGTCATCCCAGGCTGACAGATACTGTATCCCCTTACAATGACACCAGAAACAAAGGTAATTATGGAGGTCAATCATTTTCTGTTTGTACTGAAGCAACATCCTAGGTGAGGGTAAAATGTTGCTTAAGGGTAGGGACATAACTGACTTCAGTTATGTCTTTTTCCATATAGTCTAGAGAGGTATGTCTCAAGTAATTCACACCGACGTGGACTATGACACAGTCAAAATAGTACTTGTCATTGAGAAACTTGAGTGCATGTGTGATATGGCATATCCTGGCACTTGACAGACAGATGACCATGACCTTTTCCTTACCCAGTCGGGTAAGAGGGACATCACTGTGGCTCACAATGGAATCACATATGACTAATATGTTTGATTTTGTGTTTTGCATTAGGGGTTTGACTGGGGAGGCACTGGTGCGTGAGCTATTATGTGTAATGTGTTCTGCAAAGGAAGAATTATGTGTAGAGTGCTAGTGTTTGTGTTATGCAGTTCTCTGGGAATGACCTCTGCATATGTTAGTAAGTGTGATGTAGGTTTCAGTGAAGTAGGGGGTGAAGTGTGCATGCTGGCAACCTGCACCTTGTCATATGTACTGACTGTTGTTTGAGAGAGTATGGATTCAAGGCTCTTAATATAGTTGTATCTCTCACACTTTGTGTTTGTGTGGAGTAGGAGTAGAGGGTTGGGGACACAGTCCACAAATATTCAATAGACACTGCTAATGCCATTAGCAATAGATTATTGCTTGTGTATACATCACAAGAGACCATGGATAGGCATTCGCCTGACAGATGCTTACATGTAAGATGTTATTACCTTTATGTTGTCATTGTAAGGTAAAACAGTACCTGACAGTGTGGATAGCATGGTGGATTGTGTATGCTGCTTTGCCAAGCATATGATACTTTCCTGAACCCTAAACCTGTTACTAGACAGGGTTGCAATAGAATACTTAGAAATGTGACAATGTACAACTCCAGCAAAGTAAAGGTCATACTGCTACACCCTTGCGGTTTACAGCCTCGGACACATTCTCTGCAGCCTTTTTTTGCAGTGAAGATGTGGATGCCTGTGCATGCATAGAAAACATGTGCAACTTTGCAGTAAGTAATTTGGCCTTGCAAGGCTACAGTGCCTGTCAAACAATCAGACAGCACAAAATGTTGTGTGAAATAATGTGGGACTACAGTTCTGTGTTCCAGGAACCACAATGTACAGTAGGACCAAGAACATCTCCCAAAGGTGGCCAATCCTCTGCAGTAGGCCTCAGATCCATGTCACGCAGATCACCTCCATTATGCTGTTGAAAGGCAGGCTGCATGAATTACTGTGAAACTGTTACTTAACATGGATCACTGCTGCCGAGGACCTAGATAGACCAACCTTGGACATCTATGTCACCTGACATTAAACATCATATTGTGATGCAGCACCAATGCTCCTAATCACCATCAGGTCAGTATCCTAGTCAAATCCTAGGAATCTTGGAACACAAGGAATAATACATGCAAAATTGAACCAATTAGTATGGTTGCTATTCAAGGCATTTACCTATAAAAGGCTAGATCAAGTCTCACCTTGCATCATCTTGGACAAGTGTTGATCAACAAACAGGCTGTGGCCTGCTACTTTTCTTGGGATTGATGTAAATGTTTTGTTTCTGGTGATAGGAAAAGAAAAGGAGCATTGTATCCCAGGAGAGTACAGTTGTGGTGAGACCAGCAGTAGTAGTGGCCCAATAGTAGCCATTCATGTCACTCCCCTATTTTCAGCATTCTTCACAAGGTAAATCTTTGTTTTCAGTAAGCACTGCTTGATTTTTTCTCACTTCAGGATAACTGCCTAAATACTCCATCCTTAACTTTTCAGGGCATACATATCAGTTTTACCTCTAGTGTTTGGCATTTCTCTATACAGAGTCAAACACCTTGAGTGACATTTCTCCTTGGAAAGCATAATGGAATGTACTCCAATACCAACTTGCACACAGGACAACTAGCCTGCAGTGTCAAGCACTGTCCCCATAGGTGCAAAACAGATGCTCGTGACATTGATTGATATTCTCAGTACAATTGTTTAATCACTACAAAAGTGTCTGTTTCCATGGATATGAACTTTCCCACTGTGACTGTTACCACTTAGGTGGATATGGACATCCCGAGGCAATGTAGAAATTACTTCATGTAGCCAACAAACAGTTAATTCTCATATAAACTGATATGGTATGTTAGAAATGTATTTACACAATGTCACTGGGGACAAAGCTCTCACATGACAGTTCTCTTAATGTCAATAAGGTAGTCATTAATACACACACTGCACCCATCACAAGCACTTCAAAGTAGACATTTGCTGAGCCACTCAAATGTAACCTCCATAAATCACAAAGACCTCATAGACAAAGTGCAGATAACAAATATCCACAGCAGTCCCAAATGCACTCTGTAAAAACAACACACATATTCACTCAGACATAGAGCTACATGTCATGGAAACTCAGCCTATAAGCCCATAAGGCAAGCCAACACACAATCCAGCATTCTAGTCTTTGCAGATGCCATTGTAAGACACACTGATGTCTCTCTCACCAAGGTGAGTAAGGAGAAGTGCATGGTCAGTTGCCTATCAGGGGCTAGGATACTCCACATTATGCATGCAATTATGTCATTGGACCACAGGTAACACAGACTCAGCATGTCAGAGATGCAACTATATTAACAGCCTGGAATACATGCCTTCTCACACACCAGTCAGTACATATGACAATAAGCAGGTTGTCACTATGTACACCTCACCTCTCACTTCACTCAAACCCACATCGCACATACCTACATATGAGGAGGTCCTCACCAGAAACATACATAAACAACACAGACCTCCCAGACACAAACATAAGCATACTATACATAATACATCCATTGCAGAACACAACACATGCAACAGTTCTTGCACCAGTGTGCCAACCTGTCAAAACATGAAAAGAAACATATTATTCATAGGCAATTCCATTGTGAGACACAAAGATGTCTCTCTCAACAGGCTGGATAAGGAGAAGGTAACAGTCATCTGTCTTTCAGGTGCTAGGATCTGCCATATCACTCATGCACTCATAAATCCCAAAAACAGGTACTGTTGTGACTGTCATAGTCCATGTTGGTGTGAATGACTTGAGACATACTTCTCTGGAATATATGAACAGAGATATGACTGAACTCTCAGACTATGTGTCTCAGGCAGGTCTGTCCCTAGCCTTAAGCAGAATTTTACTTTCACCTGGGATGATGCCTCAATTAAAACATAAAATGATTGACCTCAATAATTACTTTAATTTCTGGTGTCATTCTAAGGGATACAATATCTGTCAGCCTGGAATGACATGATCAACAGACCTCAATGCTTTGCCAGAGATGGTTTTCATCTGTCACCCCTTGGATTTCGGCTACTGTCCAAAGCTGTTGCCAACCCCATAGTGCCCTGATTTGGCAGTGTTTCAAGGACAATATTTCAGATGTGAAAATGCCATATAAAAACAATCTCAAGGTTATGTTGCTAAATGTTAGGTGTCTTAATATGAAACTGCACTCACTGAAAGCAGTCCTCACCTTGAAAGACTTATACAGTTGAGCAGTCATGCAGACCTGTTTTACAGTTGTGGAGAGCACCCCAACTATATCTAGTTAAACTTCCTTCCACACGTTCAGACCACAAACTGAAGGAGTGAAAACTAAAGGAGGCAGTGTATCGATATTCATTACAGATAAATACACCTCCAGATTGGTTACACAGTAAGATTCCCTCAAGTTACTTCAGGTGCAATTAATTGTTTGTAGGACACCTTTTCAAGTCATTGCCTGATACGGGACCCTGTCTGTGAAACAGGACCTGCACTCAGCCTATTTGGATCTACTTGAGTCTATCAAGATGTATGCAAAGACCCTGACTTTGGGGTACATTAACCATCTATTGACTGGGTAAATTACTCATGCTGTAACTCACTTTTCCAGAGGTTGCTCAACATTGTTAACTCCAATGCACTGGACCTGCTGGTTGGCACCCCCAAAATGGGTGCCAACATCCTGTATCTGGTGCTTACCAATATGGGGGACCACTCTAGCACACCCACTGTGAGGTTTTCCCTAGTGATAGCTGATGATCATAAATCGGTCTAATTCGAAAGTAACTAACACACTGCCACCCCAACAGCAAGGAAACTAAAACACTTCTCTAAAGCACATTATTACCTCTTATGGGATGGTATAAATAGCTGTATTACACCTCCCCATTCAGATGCAACTGGAAACTATGCTGAGTTCTACACTAATACTTTATATAAACACCTGTTTGACTGCATTCCCTCAGCCATACCTGACAGGACCAAAACAATCTCCACAAAAATGACCAAACCAGGTTGGTGGACAACTGCCAAGTCATGCATTATGCCATAGTAGTCATCTGGAACATGTGTGTTGTCAACCCTTGCTTCTAGCGCAACCTCCATATATGTATGTTACTTTTGCAGCAGTGGTTGTCTGTAATATCACTAGCAAATCATTTTGGGCTGCAGTCTAATGTTTCTGGACCATGATTGATCTACATACTTCAACATCCACTGGGGATTCATCCTAATCCACAGCATGACATCCTATGCATTTTCTAGGGTTGTAGTAAGAATAGTTAAAATGTGGCCCTATCTGTAGGCCTCTCATTTCCATTATTTAGAAGCAGACATTCCATCTGTACTGCTTTGGGTGGATAAATAGGTGATGAGACAGTCATACATATCACAGTTTATGATGGTGATGTACAAATACATGTATCGTAAATGCTAGTCACATCTTTGTTTGCACTCAGGACCATGTGGACAAACATTAATGCTTTCACAGCTTTTAGCAGTTTGTGCTACAGAGTCACTGTTATAGCAGATGTGTTTTTACTTGTTGTACATATAATTGCAGTTACCTGCTGTTACAAATTTCACTTACATCTATTATTATGTGTATGGCTTTAAAGTGATGCATTTCTATACCAGAGTCCCAGTTAAATTCCTATTTTTCCATCAAGTTTTTTAGCAGACTGCTGCATAATGAGGTGTGATGTGCAGCATCATACAAACCTGCTTAACAATGAGAAATATAACAATTCATATTATTTTGCTTAAAACACGTGTACTGATTAACTGGCTTTGTGGCTTAGTGGATTGGTGCATTCTTGTTCAAGTGAAATGGTACTGGGTTTGAAATAGGTCACAGGTGTATGTTTTGAATGTGATTATTATGCAATCCAGTACATGTATTAATATACTGCCATTTAGCAAAGCTGAGTGATGCTGCGCAACACGCAGCATCATGCCATAATTCTTTAAAGAAAAGAAAATTGAGGAGATAGAACAGTGGTGAAATTGGGTGCAAGCAGAGGGAAAAACATAGTAAAAGGCAGGTTGGTATGTGCAGGAAGGGTGTAGTAATGAACCATAGCTACCCATTGCTTCAGCAGCAAACACTGTGCACTTGAAAATATTTTTAGCTGAATTTGAACTTTCAGCCACAGAGGGAGGGGTGATGACAACATAAGTGCATTGTCAAGCCAATTGAACCAAATTATGTGTATCCCATGTGTGCGAAATGGAGAGCTTTCTATGACATTTTATAGTTTTTGTGGGACAGGTGCCCTTTTTTTAAGGTGAGAGTGGAATGTTGAGGAAAGGACATAGGTATGTGTGGGGAAGGTAAGCTGGGAAGTTGAGGAAGCATTTGCAGACAGACAAGGTAGACAAGTCAGCAGACAGGGATGATGTGGAAAACAAGAGGGGAGTGAACACCTTGTTTGGGAAGGGTGTTGGAGGATCCTTCTCCCATGGACATCAGATACGGTAGCAGTGTAACTCAAGTCCTCACCCATGAGACTGTCAGCACTGCACCTTCATTGCTCCTGTGGAGGCAATGGTCAACACTGATGCCTGCAGACAGACTGCACCACCAGGATGGGCAGCATGCTCTCCATCT
The DNA here is from genome assembly GCF_019279795.1 of Protopterus annectens. Lineage (NCBI taxonomy): Eukaryota > Metazoa > Chordata > Ceratodontiformes > Protopteridae > Protopterus > Protopterus annectens. The sequence continues at coordinate 13,028,802 of NC_056727.1, read as the reverse complement.
GGCATATACGTGCACCAACAGTTTGGTGTACAAGCCTAGGCACCATGCCTGACAGTTGCTCTTGGGGGACAAAATCATCCCCTCCACCTCCACTCCCAGAAGGGGCCACAGCCGCAGCCAGTGGGGTGGAACTACCTGATGGAGCAGGTAGTGCATGGGTAGCAGAGGGGATGTCACCAGACTGCTGCCCAGATGTGCTGGACCCCGGTGCCTCAACTGGGGGGAGCCAAGGTAGGTGGATCACTGGGAAGTGGCCTACTTGTCTAGATGTGGTAAATAAAATAAAAATATAAAGGAAAAATAAACATAACCCCAAAAATGTAATTAACAACATAAGAGAAAACAATAATGAGTAATGTAAACAAATTGAAAATAATATAATGAAAAACACAACCATAAATAATGTAAATGAATGTTTTTTTTAACAGTAAAGCTATATTACATTATACATCAGGCCAGTATAAGAGGTAATAGCATATAATTTGATCATATCAAATGATAATAAATATATTTTGTAAAATAAATAAAAGAAGAGAAGGGGTGGGGTGAGAGAAAAAAAAAAACATTAGTAACTTCACAGATAATATCATTAAACAGGCTACAACTACATACTTCTAGATATGTTAGATTTTACTTGTGAGGCCAGTGACTGCTATTCCATTCATTATTTAAAATACCACCCTGTTCCTTCCATACTTAATATATGGCACAGATCATTATGCATCCAGCAATCATTCAGTGTTGCTCATATTATATATATGATGTTACACGTACATATCTCTCAACATCTTAGCATGGGATATTATGGGCCAATCCATGCATAATGGTGGTACAAAGGCACAACATAGTGTGCTCATACAATAGTAGCAAGGTGTTCTGATAACAGATTTGCCATTAAATGGCATTGCAAGTTGTGTCATATATCTGCAAATCAGAGGACTGGCATTTGTTTTTCTGTCATCAATCCCAACAATGTGGCTGAGGCTGACAAGTAAAACAAGAACATATACCAAACAGACAAGACACATGGGGCAATATTCAGTACATCCTGTAAAAACCATGACACTTGAGAGGTATGTTCATGCACATTGATTACACTTGGCAGCTAGACAATCATGACGCAGGTCTATGGGTGTTCACTTCACATGCAAGCATGATTATCTTTCATTTATGACATTCCGATACAGTATTGAATACTGCACTATTTCTCAGTTGTCTGGTGTGGGATTAGAACTCACAAGCAGTGACTACAGTAATACTGAACATTTTATTTGAAACAAATTATCAGAACACCACATATTTTTATACTTTATTGATTCATGTTGTTTCAAATCTTGCATTTACACACATGGATAGCTGTCTATGACTTCTGTTAGTTTTCACTTTTACCTTATTCATTTATGTACTGTAACCTATAGCATATTTCAGACAAAATGAGCAGAACACAGCATTTACTGTTAATCTGGGTAAACCACAAAATTAACTAATGGTTGGAAGCTATGCTACACAGTACTGCATGCTTACTTGCTTTAACTTGCTTTACATGCACTGACACATTAATAAAAGTCTGTGAAGTCCCGGATATTTCATACTGACTGTTAAGACTGCAATATCTGTATTTACTTTATTTTATTATTAAGTTATGCATTACATTATTACTTTACATATCACCTGCTTACCTCATCCTAGCCAAATGCCTTGCATGGGACTGGACATTCAAGACCTCTCTTCTGCAGCTGTGGTAAGAGAAGGAAACCATTATGCATACCAGTTTTGCACAGACTCAGCTGTATATTTATAAATTAATAGAAAACATACTTACATATCTGTGGGGTGTGCCCATCCCATGCTTCTTGGATCCAGGTATCCAAGGTTCCCTTCTTCCTTCAATACAGGTCATCATAATGGTGACAACACTGCTCACCAGTGCGGGAGATAGCAGTTGCACTGGTCAGGTCCCTGGCCAAACTATCCCAGGCCTCAGACTTGTACTCTGAGCCCTGATAGTCAACCTGCAGCAGCCGGGATCCATAGCAATCTACCAGGGGACCAATAAAAAACCTGGAGTCCTGCACACCCCAGTGTTGTGCCCTAAAGTTCACACCTTCTCCCATGACAGCAGCCATACCCATAGTCAAGGTCAGACTCCAAGGAATGATGTGAAATTCCTGCTTATTGCCCTTTAAATATGCTACATTCCTGCCATTGCACACCATATTGTAACTTTCAAAAATGTGCTGCTTCGCTTAGCATCTCGCAAAATCACACAATCCAAGTTTAAACAAAGCTTAGCAATGAGCAAACATGAAAAAGCCATTGACCATGTTCAAGTGATGCTTAGCATTGGGCAGCTTTTGTAAATGTCATGATTATTTAGTCAAACAATGTTTTGGTCACCTGACATAGTTTCACAGCAGTATATCTCAACAGTATTGCTGCCTAGGACTTGAAATCAGAACTGAATACATTGTAGGACATGGCTTAACCTATCTAGCCACTAAGATAGTGAAGGGAATTCATATATCTTCAGATATACTATGAAGGTGTCTGTAAGCATAGCTCAGAGTTGTTACTTGGGTTTGCACATTGCTAAACACTACAGAACTATGCCAATTAAATGCATTTGTTTTCTATTTTTAGCTGTCTAGTATATGTATAATGCATATGCACACAGTGCAAAGCATAGTTAAATAATATGGTGCATCGTACAAACAAGTACATAAAAATAAAAAAAATACATAAAAATAAAAAAATACAAGTTGAGTGCATTCGGTTTCTATTTTTAGATGGCTGGCACTTGTCTGATGTATGGCTGTGTAAAGCTAAGCATAGCTAAATAATGCTGCACATTGCACAAACAAGTACATACATGTAAAAAAAAAAATAAAATGAATTTTGTGAAATAAAATCTCTTGTACAACTTTTGGTCAAGATTAATAGAGTCTATGTTAAATCAGTGAATGCTTAAAAAAGTGAATGCTGATTTATCAACCCTCTTTAAGTGAAAGCTCAAAACACTCAGAACAGCAATTTTTTTCCCAGAGAAACAGTAAATAAATTGGGGGGGGGCTTTGCCCCTCACACTCCCCTACTTAAATATACCAACTCTGAGATTGCACCACAGTGGAGGAAATGGCAAAGTCCCAAAAACGGCTCAGCAATTTTTTTTCCCCTGGGGAAAAAAATCGCTGTTTCATGTATTCAGGATTTTCAGCTTTCGCTTAAAGAGGGTTGATAAATCAGCGTTCACTTTTTTAAGCATTCACTGGATTTAATATAGACCCAATTAATAGGCTAAAAGGTATGTGGGTGTGATGTGGATTTGATATCCGCATTGTTCTGAAATCCCTTAGGCGTGCACCACAATTAATATGCATGGCACACTGCCAATGGAGAATCGTGGCTGTGTACACAGATATATTCCTTGTAGGCTCTACACAGAGCCTACGTGGACTTTAATGAATCCTGGGGAAAGTTTAAACAGGGCAAAAACCTCAATAATAACAGTGAATTCTGCACCAGGTCCACTTAATGGATAAGGAAAATTGTTTCATAAAACTAATGAATGAAAGAATGAATAAATAATTGAATGATGATATACAATGTGAGGAAATGTATATTGGTGTTAAAAATACATAAGGGAAATAATAAATACAAGTTGGATGAAAGAAGTGGTGGTAATAGAAATGAAGCTACACACTTGATGGTCAAAACTAAATAAAGAAGAAAGAAAAAGATCTAGGTGTAGAAAAAAGGTGGAGTATATTTTGTTACTGAGAAGGTAAGTATTTGAGGCTAAATTCTGATAAACAAGGTGTGGGAATACAGCAGTGGAACAACATTTTACAAGAATTAAAAAAGTATGCTAATGTAAGGCATTTCAGATATGAAAAGAATGTTGATATGATTGACAACTATTCTATACATTAGCTAAATTGGAATATTTCATAAGTGTATGTATTATCCTGGTGCAGTTAAAGAACCATTGGCAGTCACATTTGGTGAATTTAATTATTTATTCCAGTTTGATTACCGGAGAAGTCTACAGGGTCAACATGGTCCATTTTCAGTGGAGGCCTGGGGAGAAAAGCTCTGAAAATGCATAAAAAATATATTATATACAGGATTTCAATACAATCAAGATTTTAGAAAGCATTAAACAGTTTACATAATATGGTTTCAAGGAATACAGGGCAGTATGAGAGTACAATTCATATTGAAATTGATTAAAATTTAGTTTTTTTACATTAAGTTATGCGTATTACATTTGCACAGTAAAGCAGTAATTCTTTGAGATTCCTAAACTGAGAGTTAAGGTTGTATAGAAATTGCCTGTAGTGAAGAGATTCAGGGATGGAGAAATAGTGGTGGTGCTTTGAGTGAAAGTATTAGAGATAGAAATTAGTGCTCAGTATTTACAATATTTACATGTTTTGTTGAGCAGGTATAGTTCTAGGAGTAGAAGGATTGTCTAGTATTTACAAGTTTTGTTGAGCAAGTATAGCTGTGGGAGTAGAAGGATTAGGTAGCATTTACCAGTTTTGGTGAGCAAATTTAGCTCTAGGGGTAGAAGTAGTTAAGTAGAGGGATAAAGCTGCAGGAGATTGCAGGGAGAGATTGATATAGTTGTAGGAATATGTCTATAGGAGGAGGATAGGGCAAATGTATCAGAATGAGAAGACTCATACTAGAAGTAATCCAAGATTAAGTAGGGAGGAGGCAGGGGCATTTCCGTTTAGTAGACAGGTGTTTGAAAAGTAGGGCCTTGAAATTTTTGGTGTTTGGGGTTTAAGGTGAAGAATTAATCCTATCAAAAGAAATGATGTATGTAATACAACAACAATGGAGGATTCAATATGATGAAGCCTCTTGTGTACATGATATTAATTCACTTGTTTTGGATGTTAAAAATATGAAAGAGAGGAACTAATAAGTATAGCATTGTATGCAAAGTATAAGGAAATATGGTTATTAGAGATGACAAGGAAGAGGAAGTGGGAAGGTAACAGTTGTGAAATGAGAGAGTATGTAAGTAATTTTAAAATGTCGAAGATAAAGTGAGCAAGGTTCAAGCGGAAGGAAAACAATATTTTTAAACAATAGTGAATGAAACAGTATGTTTACCTGCGGGAATAATTAGATAAATAAATATGGAAACTGATAAGGAAAAGATAAAAACATTTTGAGAAAATGTATGAGTGATTGCTTTTCACTGAAGTTATTTGACAAGTTGCTCTAAAAGTCACAGCTGATATATGAAAAGTACAAGAAGAAAGATTACATAATGTGCATAAAATGGAAGTGCCAGCAGAGTGCATGTTTTTCAAATGTAAGAATACTGAAACTTTGGGAGTTTATGATAGCAATATAAATATGAGATTATATGAGAAATATGAAGTAGTGAAAAAGAATGATAGTTACACATTGGATATACTCTTTAATATAAGATGTGTTTGTGGAAATGCAGGTGTGAAGAGCTATTGTGTAATAAGAGGGGGGAGTGGGGATTTGCTAAGTAGGATTAAGAAATGGTTGTGACAGATGTAAGTTAGATAAAAAGATGTAAGTGATAAAATATGTACAAATTTTATATAAAAAATGTGTAAATCATTGCAAAGACATGAATGGCATTGCAGTTGCCCTATTCTTTGTGTTAAATGCTGTGGGATCTTTTGCATCCACTTGAGTTACAACCAAGTCAGGCAAACTGGACCTTGATTTAATGTGTTATCTAATGGATGGCACCCATATACCACACTGCAATGTCTCTACTACAAAATAAATCTAAGCACATGGTGTGGGAATAAAGTAACATCCTTCTTATCTTTCTGCATGAAATGTGAGTGTGTTACCTCTTGAGCTTTTGACACTGTCTAAATAAAGGAATAAAATTGTTTACCGTTCCTTTGTCCAAGGATAATCAGTAAACTATCTAAGAAATTTGTCACTATACTGATCACAATTAATATTCCTCAGTTTTACAGGCTGCTCACTCTTTGCTAAGTCACATTTGTGTGTGTGTGTGTGTGTGTAAATGCCCCAGGTGCTCATGGTGGTGTGGTAGGGAATACCTCAGGCTTGAACCCTGTACCCTGTATGCAGGTGTTAAAGACTTGAGTTCCCTACCCACCACCATTTGTAAAAAAATTGCAGACTTTTGCCTCATATTTGATCTGATCTGTTCCTCATAATATCTGTGGTTTGTAAATGTTGCCATGCTTGATATTTGATGATGTAGTAGTAGCATTGTTGCCTCACAGCTGCAGGTTCTCAGGTTTGATTCTTGGCTGGGGTTCCTTCTTTGTGGGGTCCGTATCTTCTCCCTGTGTTTGTGTGGGTTTGCTTTTGTGTCCTCCCATGTTACAAAGACATGTCTGCATTATTTCTTCCTGGGCCTCTGCTGAAAATTGTTTTTTTGTTCCAAGTCAGGCTGTCCTGATTAACAAATGTTAAATAAAATTGACAGGCATTTGAATTTCAGACTTCAGGTTTCTGAATGTTTAATTCCTTGCAGATTTGATGGTGCAGTGGTAGTATTGTTGCCTCACAGCTATAGGTTTTCTGGTTTGATTCTTGGTTGGGGTGGTTTCTGTGTGGAGTCTGCATCTCCTCCCTGTGTTTGTGTGGATTTGCTCTGGTGCCCTGCCATTTTACAAAGACGTGTCTGCAGTATTAATCCCTGCATCTCTGCTGAAAATTGTTTTTGTTCTGTCCACAGTAAAATTGACCGGCATTTGAATTTCAGACTTCAGGTTTCTGAATGTTTAATTCCTTGCAGATTTGATGGTGCAGTGGTAGTATTGTTGCCTCACAGCTATAGGCTTTCTGGTTTGATTCTTGGTTGGGGTGGCTTCTGTGTGGAGTCTGCATCTTCTCCCTGTGTTTGTGTGGATTTGCTCTGGTGCCCTGCCATTTTACAAAGACGTGTCTGCAGTATTAATTCCTGCGTCTCTGCTGAAAATTGTTTTTGTTCTGTCCGCAGTAAAATTGACCGGCATTTGAATTTCAGACTTCAGGTTTCTGAATGTTTAATTCCTTGTAGATTTGATGGTGCAGTGGTAGTATTGTTGCCTCACAGCTATAGGTTTTCTGGTTTGATTCTTGGTTGGGGTGGCTTCTGTGTGGAGTCTGCATCTCCTCCCTGTATTTGTGTGGATTTGCTCTGGTGCCCTGCCATTTTACAAAGACGTGTCTGCAGTATTAATCCCTCGTCTCTGCTGAAAATTGTTTTGTTCTGTCCGCAGTAAAATTGTCGGGCATTTGAATTTCAAACTTCATGTTCTTCAGAATACATAGTAGCACAACCTTGCTTTCTAGCAATTTTCTAAGTTTATAAGATGAATATTTTAAATTTGTCCCTATTTTTGGGACTGTATTCCCCCATTATTGGCTTCATCCAGGTTTTTGTGCTAAGGTTGACAGCTATGGCAAGAACTGAATTCACTGAATATGGACTGTAGAATTGTGCATATTTACTGATAAAGGTGCACTGTAGAATTGTGCATATTTACTGATAATGGTGGACTGTAGAATTGTGCATATTTACTAATAATGGTGGACTGTGGAATTGTGCATATTTACTAATAATGGTGGACTGTAGAATTGTGTATATTTACTAATAATGGTGGACTGTGGAAGTCTGAGTAGCCTCTTTTTATGATAAATGTTCTCAACTGGGCAGTTTTGCCATTATGCGTGCATATGTTTTGTTTCATTGCTTACTGGAAAAATGTTCAAAACAAATTTAAAACACCCTCTAACAAGTGTACTGTATTGTACAAGGAATATAATTTTAGTACAATGAGGAAGGTGTATCAAAGAGCACATGTATGTTTCATATGCAAGGGGCCTATGATTCGAAAACAGCCCAAAATTAATCTTTATCTGCCACTGGCAAAATGTATTTTCTTTGAATGTGGGTTTCAATGCTGTTTCAATGAATGTGAGTTTCAAGGGCAGAGAAGTTTTAATGCTAAGTTTTCATTGTGAGACTGCATTGCTTTGTTTAACAGATGACTTAATGTTTGTGCTGTAAAATACAAAATAAAACTTTCAAATGAAGTCCAATCATTGAAGTAAAGCAGTATGCACATTAGTGTTTATGGTAAATGGAGTGAAATAGCCAAGTAATGGTTAATTGGAATGGCTGCAGAGGCTCCAGTTCAACCATTATTTTGTCACGGGGGGGAAGCGCAGCAAACTCAGACAGGCCCAGCTGAACTATACCTCCCAACTGTCCAGATTTTCAAAGAATGAATAGATTTTTGCTTCTTATTTTTGGTTTGTTGTTCATAAAATTTGTAGTTTTAATTCCTAAATGATTTGCCAGAAGTCACTAAATAATAAGTTTCAGACTTCATAACCTTAATAAAAATGCATGTTAAAGTAAGAGCCGTTCTATCAACTGTCTCAATTTATACAAGAGCAATTTTAGTACTGTTTATATGTGCCCCAATATATTTGGCCTTGTTCAGATTTACTGCATTAACAGGTTGAGAGGTACATGCAAATAAATTGCTTTATAGAATTAGGCATAGCCAACCTCTCAACTGTCCCCAATTTTTGGCTCAAAATGTTGCTCTTCCCCCTAATAATCCCTCCGTAAAATAGCAATTTTGGAAGAAAACGTGGAGGGTTTACAATTAAGAAATAACTGTAATAATCAAAGTTATAGATTACTTGAAATGCATGTAGATTATTTTATTTTGTCAGCTGCTCAAGGTAGCAGTACTAATATTAAAGTGTCCCTTCTTTGACAGGTAGCAGCTGTATTGTGTGTCTATTTTATATTTTTGCATCACATTTTTGGTCCATTTTTCATAAAATTGTGTTTTTTGGCAAATTAGTGACAAATCACTAAAGACTGAAGTTAGAAAATGACAGACATTTGAGTTTCAGATTTTATACCCTTCAGAAAATTCATACTAATGCAAGACCTATTCTATTATCTTTCTAAGTTTATTAGAGCAATATTTAAAAATTGTCCTTATTGTTGTGCCTTTGTCCCACTTCTGTGTATGGCTTTGTCCAGATTTCTTGCTCTTGAGGTTGAGAGGTATGACAAATGTGTCAGGGCCATCACAGTCAGCCAGAGAGATTTCAAATTGTGACATGCTTGTTGCACCCCACTCCCCATGTAGTGACTCTGGATGTGTCCAAGCAAGGCAAGGAGTAGTTGTATCTACCTTGGATGGGGAGGACACACTGCATAAGTACTACAGTGGCTTTTCATCTGTCCTTGATTTTGCAGAATGGTCTGGTTTCTGTCATATTTTTGTACTGTTGATTTATGCTTATTACTCAGATTTATGCTTATTACTCAAAGTGCCTGTTGCTCTGTGTTTAAGTAGCAATGCTTTAATGACCATAAGGTAAGCTTGTCTGACATCGTAAGATGCAAGTAAGCTTTAATAAGCATACTGTTAAAGAATTGCCAACATTGAAAGCCTTTCTGTTGTTGCCATGCAGAGAATACTTGACTAGATAGTGTATACGCCTTGGGTATTAAAGGACAGGATTCCATTATTTTAAAAAGCTCATTACACTTGTTGGAGACTTCCAGTCATCTCTACAGACTTTACCCGTAAACTAAACAGAATGCCAATCATGTGTGGTCCATAACCTGTACAGTAATCCTTTAAGCAATGTATCTTGAGCTTGTTTCTTGTTTGCTTTTCATTTCTTACTTTTATCATGTTTTCCCCATGAAACAAGTTGTCAGGCAGCAGGTCTTTTTTGGATAAGAAACATTTTTACAAGTGGGGGCATCACATAGATTTCTACTTTCAGCATGTTGCTTGGTACTTTAATAAAGCTGAATATATTATAATTAGGACTGCAGTGCAAGGAGAAGTGGTTTGAGTTGAGTGCTTCTGGTTTTTGTTATACTTGATTTTGACTGGCATTCCAGTAATGTATTTAAAAAGTAATTTATTTTTTCATGCCTCACAACCTTTTGTTTCCATCTAGATATTAAGTAAGCTGTCATGCAGCCAATGCATTGAAATATTTTTATTCTTCTACACTTATTTTTGTCTTGATTGGACTTTCATAATGATGGTTTGCCACCCAGGGCAGCGTATTTAATTAAAGTTAGTTTTTTGTCGTTTTGTGCATAGCTCCTCCCCTTTATGGTTGGCCACACCCCTTCCCTTTGACCCCACCCATTCAGCGTCTCCTGCAGCCCCCCTGTGATTTGAAGTCACCAGCCGCCACTGATTAATGCATAATAAGGATGTGCAAAGTAATAGTTATTTGTACTTGGATAATATGCATAGTTTGGGCTTAAAGAGGAACACTGAAACGTCAGTTCACTAGGGTGAGTAATTTAGTAGATGACACCTATTGTTTCTAAAGGAATGTGAAGGCCTGAAAGCTAAGTTTTATGAGAGAGGTTACCCTGATATAATAGTAAGCAGTGTTATGAATGAAATTATTAAGAAAAGGAACCAGTCTAATATGGGTTGTAATTATGAATCAGTTGGGATCTGTGGGAAGACATCTACTAAGATTAAAAATTTCTCCTTAGCTTATGTGCTGGAGAATTCAGTAGATGAAATAAGTATAAAATGAATTGTTAGAAATGATTTGCTATGTTTAATACATTTTAAGGGTTTAAAAGATATTATAGGTGAAGTCCCATTTGTTTGTATCCAAATGAGGGAAGAGTTTAAAAGAATACTTTTAGACAAATAACAATTATAAGAGCATAACACTAAATAATGGTATGTTTAAATGTCATAGTTGTCGTTACTGTAAATATGTTTTAGTGGGAGAGGAAATAAATGTTGAAGCTAGAAATCATGAGATTAGATGATATAGTAATTATAATTGTAGATCACAATATGTAGTGTACTTAGGTTTATGTGGCCAGTGTTCTGCCTTTTATAGTGACAGGACGGCCAGGGAGTTTCATATTAGAGAGTAATGAACACATAAGGGCAGTTGAAAAAATGTACTTAAGTAATGCTCTGGCTAGTAATATTAATCAAATGCATATAAATAACGCAAATCAAGTTGATTTTAAGTTTACTGTTATTGATCAAGTGAGTAATTTTATTATGAAATGTGATGATGCTGAAGATGAGTTGGATTGGTTAGAATATTGCTGGCAGATAAAATTAAATGCATGTAATAGCCTTGGAATGAATTACAGGGAAAATTATAACGTAGTCTTGAGAAGGAGAGGGTTAATTCATTCATTTGGATGGGTGATTGTATTTGCTTATTTAAGCTGTGATTGATTCAATGCAACTTGGTCTAATGATGTTCTTATTATAGAATGTAAGCACTTACTAGTTGTTACTAGTTGTATTTTATTGTTTTTCAATGCAGTCTTTTTTAGATGTTTTAGCATTTATTTTTCATTAATTAAACACATCAGATTAAAGGAAGGTATAAGAAAGGTGATGAAGAGTGCAGAGAGATATGTCCCAGATAATGAACAGGGACAAAATCCAGGAGGGAGAGAGGAAGTCTTTTAGTAATGGTTTGAAAAGCTGAAGGTCTGTAATAGTCTTGACTGATACAGGAATTTTATTCCAAGTTGTAGCTACATTATTGGAATAGAGACTGACCCTAGCAGCCGTTTGTGGTTTGTAGATGGTAAGCAGTTGTTTATTATTTGACCAAAGTGGATGATTTTGATGATAATATTGGAATAGAGGTCTAATTGCTGGGCAGGTAGATGGGATATGGATGATTTTATGGGTTATGGTGAGCTGAGTTTAAGATAGGTCGTGATGCAGCTTGAGCCAATTAAGTGTTTTTAGTGCTAAAGTGTGGTGGGCATGGTAAGGTTTGTTGCAAGCAAATCTGAAGATTTTGTTATAGCATTGTTCAAGTTTAGAACTAAGTGAGGCTTGTCAGTTGGTCATGATATGAGCTCTATGTCAGATATATAAACCAGAAGCACAGACATTTGGATGGCTCACAAATGTGCAAATAATAATAATAATAATAATAACATTAAAAGCTTTCCTCACCAAATCATAAAAATGTCAGAGTTAATCATTTCAGCCACAAACAGCCCCCATACCTATGACCTACCTAATGTATCTGGTTTGACCCTGCCAAGATTAAGAAATATAAATAAATAAATATTATATTAATGATTTTTTGTTTGTTTGTTTCAAAGAAACAGTTAGCACTGGTTGTATTCCAGCTTGCTTTACCCAAATACACATTTATTCTGCAAAGTTAGAATTACAATAGTAATGGTAGGACAAGCTGTTTCTTCAACAGGCATCTGCATCCTACCTAAAGTATCTAGTTTGAATCTGTGAGGTTAAAAATAATGGTTACATCAATGTATTTTTGTTGCACAAAAGCAGTAGTCACAGCTTGTATTCTGGCGTATTTCTCCCAAACACACATTAGTATTGCAAAGCCAAAGTTACGACAGCAAACAGCAGGGCAAGCCATTCCATCCACAGACAACCCCCCTACTCATTGCCTACCCACAGTATTTGGTTTGACCCAGCTAGGATAAAACTAAAAAAGGTTACATTAAAGCGTTTTTGTATTGCATAAGCAGTAATCACACTCTATATTCTAGACTGCTTCACCCAAATACACATTAGTCTTAGTTAGCTTTAGAAAAGCAAAAACAGGGCAAGTCATTTCATCCATAGACAATCTCTATATCCATTGCCTACTCACACTATCTGGTTTGACTCTACCAGTATATAAAACAAAACAAAAAAAAGTTGTGTGAAAGTATGTTGTCTCATATAAACAATAGCCACAATCTGTATTCCTACTTGTTTCATACAAATTCATATTAGCCCTGCAAATTAAGAATTACAGCTGCAAACACCAGGGCCAATCATTTCATATACAGACAGCACTCACACCATTTGCTACCCACAGTATTTGGACTGACCCACCCAGGTTAAAAAATAATGATTAGATTGTGATTATTTATTTATTTTTACATAACCAGTAGTCACATATTATATTCCATTGTACTTTAGTCAAATAGGCATCAGCCCTATAAACAGGGAATTACAACAGCAAGCAGTGTGGCCAAATATCATTCACAAACAGCCTCCATACCCATTGCCTACCTAAAGCATCTGGATTGAGACAACCAGGATAAAGAAAGAACTAATAATAATGGTTATTTTAATATAGTTTTGTTACACAGAAACAGTAACTGCAGTTCATATTCCAGCTTCCTTCACCCAAATAATCATAATGATATTTTCTTTATATATCATTTATCAAGGCTGTTGGAAAACAGTGTCTTTTTTCATTTATAATGTGTATCTGGTGTCACAGACCTCTGCATCCAAGCAGCAAATGCAACTGAATATGTCTGTTACTGTTACTGAAAATTAAAACTAAACATTCAGCAAGACACAGGAAATAATTGTGTCTTGTCTTACTCTTTCTCTCTCTCTCTCTCTTTCTCTTTCCAGGTACACATCCACATACATACAAACAAACATATTCAAGCACACACACCAGAGTTGTTCAATTGGGCTGCTTTCAAAAGTTGGTTGTGGGAATTTGAAGCAGTTGCAGCTTGTGTTTTTTTGGGCTGGAAGCTGTTGTGGGTTGGGCTGGATTAATTTTTGGAACTTAGTGACTTCCTTGATTGGATGGCGGAGCTGGGATAGGAAGGCGAAAGTCAGGTAAAGTGGCTTGTTTTCTGTGCTGTTGCTGGTGTTGTGCTGCTAGCTAGTGTGCTGTCCTGTGTGGAGTCACATGACGTGAGTCTTTTGGATTCTTGACGTTAATAGGTGACAAGGAGGAGGCTTCTACGGGAGCTTTACAACAGGGGATTTTTGTTTTATTTCCGTTCCCCTATTATCGAAGTGTATATTCTTTGTCTTCTTCTCTTACTTTCTTAACAAACAACAGTAGAATCCTAAGACAAATATCTCACAGAGCTAATGGCTGAAAAAAACAGCATTGATCCTTCTTTCAACTGTCACGCACACTGCGAAATTGTTGAAGGCTGACAGTGGTAGGTAACACAGTGATGGGTATATCTGTTGCTATTCTTTTCTAGGTTTTTGTATGGAGTGGACAGTAGCTGACCAAATGTGTTGAGCAATTAACAACTGGGGAAACCTCTTTCCTAAATCTCGGGAGGAGAAAATTAAGCGAGGCACTGTGCGAGTGCATGTCAATTTTTTTTTATTGTTCGTCTTTCGTCAGAGTAAGCCCCATGTAACGAAGATATTCTTTTGTGGACACATTTCCCAATATTAGATTTTTTTTTCTGTCGGTTTTTAAGTCCAAGTTCATGTTTTATATGGTACTTTTTTGTGGACACAGTAAGTTAAGAAAGAAATTAATGGGTGTGGAAGGATGCTGCCATTTTAGATGCTATTTCATTCTGTTCTTGACTTGTGTTAAGCTGTCAGCATAGTGTTAAACATAAATAGAGGGTAGTAAATGTAACCAGGTACATGATCGTGCTTGTCTATATTGAATTTTACATTTAGTTTAAAGCTGCTTGCTTTATAGTTTACAAAAGGGGTGATGGATTTAAATGGGGTTGTTTTAAAATATTGAACTTGTTGCAACTCACTTGGTATGTACTTATCCTTTTACTGTGACATTTAATTGGCTCAATTTTTACTGACATTATCAAAGCCTTAAAGTAAAGACATGCTTTTTAGATGTCATTCTACCCAATGAAATAAGTCTGTAGACTTTAGCCATCCATCACTCGCCCACTCACCAACTACATGCTTGAAAGGCAGCATTGTCTAAGTATTAAGGACTAAGGTCCTTGGGACACTGAGGCTAAACTCTGCCATGAATACTGTAGGTGAAACAGAAAAGACCCTTTTCTCCCCATCTAGCTAAAGACTGACCCCTCTCCCAAGGAGTGACAAGAAAAGCAAAATCTGCGTGTACCTCTGAGTAAGCCAGGCTTTGAGCTTCTACAGAGAATGACTGAATGCTAGGGAAAGAAGCACAGATAAGAAACTTGGAGGGACAATTTCCTCGTTTGATGCACCGGTTTCTGTTTTTGTATCAGTAGTCAATGTATTCCTCCCCTCTCTCAGAATGTCAAGACTGCTAAATATTAAGTGTATAATTCCCACTGGTATGCAGAATATGTGGTGGCTTATAAAAGAATGGTATCAGATGAAGAGCCCTTTTTGTTTCATGAAAGTGTTTTTATGAAGACCGCAGTGCTGCTGAAGGAATATGTAGAATTATTCCATATTTCAGCTGTTGCTCTGGGGGTGGGAGTTTTAGAAAAGTTTTTTTTTTTTTTTTTTGCAAGTATACTAGTAGTAATGGTTAGAACAGTCTTTAGTAATTTTGTATAGTCTGCAAGGTCTTTCATGAGATTTACAAATGTTGGAGAGGTGTACCAGACATCTGTACCTGTCAGAGTAAGAGATGTGCTCAGACCTCTCAACCTCCTATAGCAAGAAATCTGGCCAAAGCCATAAGTAAAGTGGGACAATGGCCTAAATACAGGGACAATTTTTAAATATTGCTCTTACAAACTTAGAAAGTTGATATTAATAGAATAACAGATTTTTCATTAACAATAAACTGGGAATAAACCCATGTCACCTGCCGAATTGCCATCTATGTCACAGAATGTAGATAATCAAAACAGGGGAACGTTACCTCCTCAAAGATACCAGTCACCAATAGAGTCACCCATGGTTCTGTATTGGGACCCCTCCTGTTTGCCATCTACATTTCTGAAGTAAAAGCCTGTACCAAAGGGCGCTGGATGACTAAGTTTTCAGGTGACTCCAACCTAGGAGCACTCATTGAATCCCCAAATGACTAACATGCTCCTAAGAGTTAACCCAGTTGTTTGGGATTTGGGAATGCCAGCAGAGATACCTTACCAAAAGGATACGAGGTCTAAACAACATGTCCTGTATCTACTGACTCATATCCCTGTTACTATTCCCTGTAGCCTACAGACTGCTAAGAGCCAGTTGTATAAGAAACTTTATAGAAACTTTGTGGCACTTTTACAGTTGGTAATTTATTTATGGTGCAGGGCATCATCTATAATGTGTGGAACATAATATTTCTTCATATCCCCAAAACTAAATAAGAACAAAATGCTATAAATCAGTTAGAACTGAAGTCATAATAAACCTTATTGTAACAAGAGACTGCACGTGAGTAAAAAAGTAATTTCATAGCTGCCTGGGTGAGCACTATATTAAATTGTGTTTGCATTTCTTTTGTTTATTTTAGGCTATAAACTTTGATTTAAGTCCAAGTGTAAACCATTCTGAATCTGACATCAAGAAGCTACACCTTTATGCTTTGATAACTTCCAGAGTGTTTTGTTAGGAAAAAATAACTGGCATATGTATCTTTAAAACTATTTGAAGCCAGGGAGGGGAAGTGGGCCTACCTTTTTAAGAGCAAAGTGCACGAGTTTCACTCATAGTTATGGGTAAGTGATCACAGTATGTGAAGCGATACAGCAAAATCTGTGAAAAAGATGCATTAAAGGACTGGATATGTAGTGTGCCTGGTAATGATACTACTGCTTTCTGTCAGTACTGCACATGTTACATTCATGCCCATCATGCCGATTTAGTGAACCATGCTGGAACAATGAAACATAAATGGAATGCTGCACTATTTGCAAATACACAGACTTTACATGTAGACAACACTCAAGGTAGCTGAGTTGAAGTTGGTGGCACATGTTGGGTGCCATTCCAGTACTGCAGCAGTAGATCATAGACATTTCCAATAAAGATATAGCACTCTACAGAATGAAATGTTCCTCACTCATCAAGACTGTTCTCGGCCCAGCATTAGATGAAGAATTATTCTCGAATTTAGTCCAGTTAGGCAAGGAAGGAGATGGCCTACTCCTTAATATTTGCTGAAAGCACTGATATTGGCCTGGAAAAACAGCTCTGTGTGATTATGCAATACTACAGTCATTCACTAAGCTCAATTATAACAGCATTTCTAGGAATAATATAATTTGAATTGGGAACAGCAGAATGAATATTCAGTGCAATTACTATGTTTCTTGAGTCAAATAAGCTACCAGTCAACAAATGATTGGCCTTAGCAACTGATGGTTGTAATACTATGTGTGGAAAAAGTAATTCAGTCATAACATGGTTTTGTGAAGTTTGTCCAGATGTTGTGCACATAAAGTGCATATGTCATGCGATTCATCTAAGTTCATCTCATGCACTGAAGGTGATAAGAAATGTTGAATTCGTGATATCAGAGACCTATAACTGGTTTGGCCACAGCACCATTCGCCAGCTGAAATATAAGTGATTATTTGAATGCTTTAATTTTGGTAAAGATCGACCTAAGATTTTGAAGTTGCCAGACACTCATTAGCTGTCTATCGCCTTCTGCATTCAACAAGTCCTTGATTAATATGACGAGCTGAAACTTCGTTTTCAGATAGGCAAAGATTAGCTGCGCGACTATACTTCTGAGCTATTGTATCAGATGTTCAGTTCACCTGAGAATAAACTTTACTTGCTGTTTTTGAGGCCCATATTACAGGACTGAACAGAGAGAACAAATTATTCAAGTTAGATAAAGCAGGTCCTGTAAAGTTGCTGACTGAACTGTTAACTTTGTATCGAAACACGATTCAACGAATTGTGAGACCAACCACATTTATGTCATGGGGAGCAACAATGGCTTTTAATCTGGAAAATAGCTTAACTATCTACACCTAGCAGCTATTAACTTTGGTATTGAATTCCACTTACTGTTGCATGACTCTCTTCAGAAGAGCAAATAAAGCAGCACTGTTGTGATTTTCTGTTGGAACTTGTAAGGGAACTGAATCTGAGATTGCCAGCAAATGTGCAGCAGCTAGAGTCTTTGGATGATCTCTCACCTACTGTCATCCTTGGAGAACAAAAACCACAGCTGTCAAAGTTGTCATTTTTACCTTTGTACAAGGGAAATTTGGAAGATCTGGAGCAACAGTGGATGCGAATCAATACAATGTTGTGGCCAAACTTCAGCGATAATGACGTTGAGCAGTTTTGGATAACCATAGCAGATCACATGGATGCTTCAGGGATTTTGACTTTCTACAGCTGGGATATGTTGCCTTGAGTGTGTTGATGATGCCTTTCAGTAATGCATCCATAGAAAGAACTTTCTCTGAAATTAATCTGATTAAAAGAAAACTGAGAAACAGATTGCGGCAAGC
>NC_056727.1:12908145-13008145 GCF_019279795.1 Protopterus annectens | reverse complement strand
AGCAACAAACATTTTGTTTTAATCCAGATGAAGACATATTAGCATGAGGGTGACGGAAAGTCTTGTTGTTTTGTACTAGGAGATGTAAAGAGATGTACTAGACTGTTAACTTCTTTTCAAGTAACCTCACATAGTCCTTTGTGCATTTCATATTTCAGCAAGCATTATAACCTAGATGTGCAGCTTTAATGTTCACATAGTACACCAGATATATCAAGTGCCTGCCAGGGGGAACTTAATTTGCAGGTCTTTGGAAAAAGGATATTTGTTTTTATGTGGTACTAGCTCTTGCTACTTTGTTTTAACAACAGAGACACAGTTCTTTGTGAAATATAGTGTTGCAAATTAGTCCTACAAAGCTAGCATAATAACACCAAACAGCAGGACTTCATCACTAGACACCCTAGACCCTTCACCACTCATAAAATCTTGTTTGACCCTGCCTGGATTTAAAATAATAATAACTGTGACTCTCTCCCACATGATATTTCACTAATCTTTGACCCCCACTGAGAAGTCTCACAACTCTGGCTTCAGCCACTTTAGGCAGTATATTATGCTGATTTTTTTCAGGATAAAAAATGACATTCACCATACTGCCAAAAGCACTAGAGCTGACAGGTAAGCAGGTTGTATGGTGGGTTTTCAAAAGGAGAGTGGGTAGCCATGCGTCCTTGCACAAAGGGTTAACTCAACCATTGGTATCTAAGAAAATGCTCAACGGGGGAGTTAAATGTTGGTGACCAGGTCTTGGTTCTTTTCCACATTGGTGAGAATAAATTCCTTGCCAAGTAACAGGGGCTTTATAAAGTCACTGAGAGGCCAAATGAAGCAAACTGTAAGTTAAGGCAAATAGCAAACTGGTACCTTGAACAGTTCTATAATACAAATGTATTTAAACCCTAGGAAGAAGCCTCAAACCCAGAACAGGGGAAATGATTGCTCTCCAGTCCCCAAGTATTAGTGGCTGACACACTCTCTTAGGTCCCAAAAGCAGAATGTTGAGAAATTTCTTTTAAGAAACAAACATGCTTTCTCAGAATTATGTGGAGAAACACAGAGCAATACCTAATGTGGGGCAAAGGGGCAGCTGCCCAAGGTGGAGGCTGTTGAGGGCATGATCACCAGGTGCCTGTAGTGCTGATTGGCAGTACTGGCACTGATCTATGAAGGGGACACCATGGCAGAAGTGTCAAGAAGGGTCTGGAATGTTTTCTTGTGAAGTGAGATATACCAAGGCTAGAGTGGCCAACATTGAAATGGGGAATCTTCATTGTAATTTTAGAACTGTCAGTAGAAGTTCTGATGGTTGTAATTCTGATACATATTTTCTGCCAAAGAGTGATGAGCCAGGGAGGTAGGTCTATACAAATACTAAGGTATTACCTGAGACAGTTTGGACCAGCAACTGTTGTTTGCCAAGAATTGTATTTATGGGACACTATAGTGGTGTGTTAAATACTTTATTTTTATTGCAGAGACCTTTATTTTTATGCACATTAAGGGTCTGTCTACTGAAACTCTTTACCTGCATGCCCTGATTGATGGTTGTTTTTGCAAAATGTATGAAGTTAAAGAACTGTCACTGATTGTGAACAAGAGGCCTAGCGAATGAGACTTTTGTTGTTTTTCTTACCGTGATATAGGACTATACCTGGCAAAAGTGCTTTGTGTTATGTATTTTATTTTGGGAATATAACCTGTTACCACTCACCATTGTGAAACCTATCGAGAAAAAGAGAGAGAGAGAAAGAAGAAAGATGTTTTAATTAGGTGCTTTGCTTTGGCTTTATTAGTAACTGACTCATGCGTTCATAGGAGATTACTTGGCTAACGACTTCAGAGCCCTTACAAGCCTTGCCAATATAACCAGATTTTACCCAATATATAGCCTCTAGGGGCAAGATGATGACAAGAAATTTCTGCCTATGCCCTGAATATCATACACATTGCCCCTGTCCATAAGAGACATAGGCACTACCCCAGGTTTGAATTTACAGTCCCCATCCATTGATCCAAATTGCATTTAAAGAGGGCCATGGGGAAGGGCTCTGCTTAATTTGAATATGAAGCCTGTTCCAAAGAAGGGGCTATCTCTGAGACACATATCTGTCTCTTCAGCACATTTTGTTTGAGCACTGACTAAGTTCAGATCCCTAGATTGAGTGACCATCATGCTGTTTGACTTGCAGATGTGTAGGTGCTCCATTAGGGATGGATTTGTGAGTGCCTTGTAGGTCAGGCATAGGTCACCCGTTAGTAGTCTGTAAGAGAAAGGGTAAAATGATAGGGCTTTTAGTCTACTGGCATAGGACATGTTATTTACACCCTTTATTTTCTTTATGAGGAACCTCTGACGTCACTCCAGCTGCTTTAAGTGCCTAATCAATGACATGCCAAATGGGACATTGTACTTGGTTATTGATATAATGAGGGATGAGTAAAGTGGTACTATAATTTTCTTGGAACTGGGTGCCATACCTTTATTTATAA
This sequence comes from Protopterus annectens, assembly GCF_019279795.1. Classification (NCBI taxonomy): domain Eukaryota; kingdom Metazoa; phylum Chordata; order Ceratodontiformes; family Protopteridae; genus Protopterus; species Protopterus annectens. The sequence continues at coordinate 13,005,652 of NC_056727.1, read as the reverse complement.
ATTGTGCCATGTAGAATGGCTTTCTCACCACTGTGATCACATGGTGATCAAAGTTCAGGCTATTATCTATCTATGCACCTCAATCTCTCACCTCTGAGTCTACTCATATGGTGTGCTATTGATGTTGAAACTTGTAGGGGTATTTGACTTCACAAAGGGTATGATAATGCATTTTTTTTTATTTAGTTTTAGGCCGTGGTTCTGGCACCAGTCATTTGTCTGATCTAGACCCTCCTTTAGGGTATCTACATCACTGGAGCATGCAATGAATGCCCCCAGCTAGCAGTCATTGGCACACTTTGTCAGCCAGAGACCTTTCACATTAGCTTTGGATTCAAAGAAATGTATTCTGAACAGGAATGCTCCCAGCACTGAGCCCTGTGGCACACCACTAGCAACTGTCCTGTTGTTGGATCTGGATTCACCCACTTTAACCACGTGTCCTGTCCAAGAGCCAATTGGCTATCCATCTGGTTTCATATGGATTCATGCCCATTTTGTGATTTTATTTAGAGTACCTGAGTGGGGAATTGTGTCAAATGCCTTGACCAGGTTAAGGTAAGAGGTATGCACTGTTTTACTCTCATCTACCACCTTAATGCCTTTCTCAAAGAAATCCACCAGATTCTGCAGGCATGACCTGCCTTTGCCAAACCCAAATTGGGCTGAGTCCACTGATTACAGGTTTCCTGTGTCATTATTTATCAGGTCCATGATTATTCTTTCTATGATCCTACATATAAGACTAGTCAAACTCAAGTGTCTGTAATTTCCTCAGTCAGTAGATGATTCCCATTTATGCAGAGGGATGACTGTTGTCTGTCCTCCACTCTGTCAGGACAAAGCCAGTCTGGAGGCTGTGGATAATAGAGATCCTAATGGGCCTGATAAGTCCTGATTTGAACTGTTTAAGAGGCAACCTAGTATATCTTCAAGACCCATTGAAGCCATGATTTTAGATTTAGAGAATACAGTGTTCTTTGGTGATAACTGGTGGTGGAGTGATGGCAGGTATTTTTTGGGGAGAACTGGGGGTGATGGGAGAGTGAATTTGTCAGCAAGCAGATGTGATATATCTTCTGGCTGAGTATATATGATGCCATCTGCATGTTGTTGGTTGTTGCCCTTAAGATCGCAGACACAACTGAAAAATGCCTTGTGATTATACTTGGCATTGGAGACTATTTTTACCTGAAAATCAAATTTCAGATACTTGACTAGTTCCCTGATTTGCTTATTTAGACTAATGGTGGACATTTTTCTCTGTTGTGCACATTCCCTCTTCCTTCTCAACAGCAACAGGAGTTTCTTTCTTTTGTTGTGCAACCTATTAATACCAGGGGGTCGAACCAGGATACCCTGTTTTTGCGGTTTGAGCTGGGTTTATTTCAGTCTGATGCTGTCGTTTCTATGCAGTTGCTTATATGGTCATACAGGGCTTTTGTTTATGCCTTTTCATAGATGTCTATGTTTTCTGGATTTGAGGGAGCTTAGAAACTATCTGTGCCATCCCTTAATATGGGGTAATTTACCTCAGAGACGTTTTTAGGGTTAGGTGGGAGGAATTATTTTACCTTTATTTGAAGGGACACAGCTTTGTGATCTGATTGAAGGTGCTGACAGGCTTCCAGTCTTAATCATGTTAGTACCTTTCTAACTAAGTCCTGCTGTGGTGGTTGTTTATATATATATATCACTCAGAAAGGTTAATAGATGAAAATTCAAACTTATATACTCACATGCAAGATCCTTTGGGTTGTGGAAGTTGCCAGGCAGTGTTTCGTACTAGAATCTGCACACACACATCATGCAATGCTAACACAAAAAGAACAACATCCCATATCAATGCTCTGTTAATTTGGCGAGTATGTTTAGGTATAGCGGCATGTAGATGTCTGACATATGAACAGATGAATGCCTGAGGCATGGCTATGACAGGATTTATTATGTGTAGATAAAATGATGAGGACTGCACTGAGAAATGTGAAACTGGTCACTTCAGGATCTGCAATAATGTGTCATAAGTAAGTTAAAGATTTTCATCGTTGGTTTGATTTCTACATTCAGATTATTTCACCGTGAAGTGCTTGCATGGCTGCTGTTGTTTCACTCTTGAAAACACATATTTGACTGCGTGCGCAGTATGTGTTTTATGATTGCAACATGATTTATGCTTAAGTTACTGCTAAGAGTGCATAGGTTTGTACTAGGCTAATTGTTCCTGCAAGCCATTTTCAGCCTAGCCAATTAATCCCTGTGAGATTCAAACCCTGCACCTTGCATTTGTAAGGCAAACACCTTAACCATTAGGCCACCCTTCCAAACCTCAAGATGTCAAACTATTTACCAGAAGTAAATAACGGACACTTGAACTCAAAATTACTGAAAAAAATTCTTGATATTATTTTGCTAGTTTTATGACATTTTTTTGTTTCCATTTTGGAAATTTATAATAAATAATTTCCAGCATTCTTAATGTGGTATATACACTTGGGAAAAGGATTTAAATCAACCTTTACTTTGGTTCTGAAAGTCATGGATTGTGGTATTAATGTGAAATTCTAAGGCTGAAAAATCTTGTGCAATTATTATTGTTCTACATAGTTTGCACTGCCATCCCTTATTTGGTTTTGTCCTGCTGTAGCTGGCCTTTGCCATTTACCTACTGATATGTCAGCTCCTGCAGACATAACCATATGTCACATGACTTTCACTCTGCTTTTAACTCCTATTATTGACCGAGCCCGCAAAGATGCATCATTACCACTTGTTAAAGTTGTAACTACCCTCAAAAAGAATCTGTTATCACCGTATTATATATGAAATCAGAATGTTTAATCAACATGACATTTTATAAATCAATTACTTATTTTCAATGGAAAAGCAATAAGTTATAGAACTCTCATCTACAGTCAAGTAAATCAGTCTGTTTCCAACAGGGGAGTCATTGCTATTAAAGTCTTTATCTGTTTTATCTGAATTCATTAACCATGACAGATTGCAAAGAAACAGATAAATTATGGTTCAACACAACATTTCCTCCTACAGATGATTTTCTTAATCTAATAACTTTAAGCTTTTAATGTATTTTCCTTAACACTTTCAAAATGTTATAATTATAGTATTGTAAAAAAATGACACATTATTTTTTCATTATGGGTAATCAATCAGTAATAAAATATATTGAATTGCATGAGACTTCTCTGCATATTTGTTTTACAGTTAAGTAGCTCTAACCTTTTTGAACTAACTTCTCTGGGTATGTTGGGTTTAGAAAATAAGACAGATGTTACTGTGGCTAAATAAATAGGTGCATAATTCATCTTTTGTTTCACAGAAATTGGAGACAACTTGATAGTTATGTAGAATGCAAAAAAATCTTGCGCGAAAAGTGTAAAACTCCAAAATAATGAGAAATCATGCATGTCTTCATGGATAGACACGATACCTAGTCCTTATTTAAAAAATGGAATAGACATGACACTAACTGTTGAGGCATGTATAAATTAATAGAGCATGTGACATCCTATATTCCATCTATACATAACCCTTTTCCCATTTTTGCACATGGTCAGGGTGTCAGTTTCACAATGAGAATCACCCAGAGCCAAGGTTTATACCACCAGGTGACTCGCCCTGCCTCAGTAATTCTTCCATACCACATGCTCATGGCCAATTTAGAGTGTCCAATCTACCTATTGCTTGTCTTTGGAATGTGTAAGGAAACCAGAACACCCAGAGGCAACTCACATAGGATCATAGAATCATAGGATCATAGAAGATTACTAGGCTATCAGCCATGAGGTAATTTTAAGCCTAGCTGTGTCAGCCCAATGTAATATTGTAGAGGTACTAGTCAATACCCAACACTGCATTTAGTGATGGTTGTCTATGTCCAGGAGGGTTGTTGATGATACCTCTGGTAAAAATGTACAGTGCCCCATCTACTCATCCAGGTTCCTCTGAATAGTGTTATAGAGGTGCTCTGTTTCACATGAATTGGTAGCCTGTTACAAAGGCGTGACAGTCACTGGGAGATAAATCTGTCCCTCCTGCATGTCCTATTTAAGTCACAGACCATATTTAAGTCCCTGGAATGGATAACACTAGACCCTTTGATTTATATATATGCAGTAGGTTCATTAGGTTTGGATCTTGGGTTACTGTGTAGGCTGGGCATAAGTCTCCCCTAAGAAATCTATAGGATATGGAGTACAGTGTCAAGGATTTTAGTTGGCCAACATAAGGCACATGCTGGAGGCCCTTGATCTTCTTTGTTAAAAAACTCTAAGGTCTCTCTAATTGCTGTAGATGCTTAGTACGGTATATACTGAATGGGGCATTATACTCAATTATGGGCTGGATGAGTGCTGAGTATAGGGAGGGTTATAATTTCATTTGCTCTCAAGGTGATGCCTTTCCTAATAAAGTGAGCTATGTGGAAAGCTTTCCTTACAACGGTAGACACATGGTAGTTGAAGTTAAGGTCATGGTCAGCCTGTGATCCCAGGTCCCTTACCACTTCATGGGTACTTAAGGTATTGTTATTGATTTGATAGTGTGAAGGGACATTGTTTGTGCTGAAGGGAATGATGATGCATTTTTTTTGCATTCAGTTTGAGACCATGACTAATGCACCAGCCATTGGTTTATGTGAGACCGTCCTGGAGTATATTGGCATTATTTGGGGATTCAATGATTGCACCTAGTTTGCAGTCATCTGCAAACATGGTGAGACGCAACCCTTTAGTTTTGACCTGAACTTCTGAGAAGTACATACCAAAGAGTAGGAGGCCCAGCACTGACCCCTGTGGTACCCTGCTGGTAACAAGTCTGCTGGTTGATGTGGATTCACCCACTTTGATAGTGTGTCTCTGGTCTGTGAGCCAGTTGGCAAACCATCTTACAATGAAGGGGTTTCAATTCAGTCTGCTATGTTTATCGGTAATGCCTGAATGTGAGATTGTGTGGAAAGCCTTTGCCAAGTCAAGGATTGCTGTTTGCACATATTTGCCCTTATCAGTGGATTTGGTCACACTTTCAAAGAAATCCACCAGATTTAACAGGCAGGATCTATCCTTCACAAAGCTGAATTGGATAGAGTCCAGGGTTTGGAGGTCACCTATATCTTTATTTATGAGGTCCATGAGGATACATTCCATGGCCTTACAGATGAAAATGATCAGGCCCATGGGTCTGTTGCTAGGCTACCTTTGTGGAGGGGAATAACTGTAGCTGTTCTCCATTCCACAGGGACAAGCCATGTGGTTAGGCTATGATTGAAAAGGGTACTTAGTAGTGATGCAAGTTCATGTTTTAGCCTGTTTAGAAGACACCCTGGGTGTCATCTGGTCCCATAGAGGCTGTGTTCTTTGCCTTGGACAGGGCTTTGAGGACCTGCTCTTCAGATATGTAAGGTGGGGGGGGTTGTGGGAGGGTTTGTTGTAAGTTAGGAGGGGATAAGGGAGTGAGAATTTCACCAAACCTATCTGCTAGCAGGTTTGCTATGTCTGTGGGGTCAGCGTGTATGATACCATTGGCCACCAGTTCTGCACATGCTTGGGTGTTACCCTTTGGTTACGTATACTGGGAGGGCAGAGACTCAACACAGAAGGCACCCCAGCTGACATTCTAACCAGGGAACAACTTGCTGTGAGGCAACAATGTTATCTGGTGCTCCACTGTGCCATTCTATGAGACACCCTTGAGACACCCTATACTATCTGACAAAATGATAAAAGCAGTCAGAATCCAACTCACTCTATATTCATTACATAGCACCTTAAGAACTTCAATATTGTGTGTCTGTGTTTGCACATGGGCATGCATATATGTATGTGTTTCTGTGTATCTTTGTGTGCGAATGGAGGTTATGACTGAAATATCTAAGTGTGTTTTTTTTACTGTGACATGAGTGTACTAAGTCTAAAATTAACTGAGGATGAGGATAATAAGATCTTTGCAATGCATTCTGCAAAGAAAACTATGACCATATTAGAAAGTTTTAATGCAGTTAGTACTTAACTGCATACCTAAATAATACACACACACACACACATATATATATATATATATATATATATATATATATATATATATAGAGAGAGAGAGAGAGAGAGAGACATGAAAAAGCATAATTTATATCATAGCTGATTGTGTAAGTACCTCTCAGCTGGACAGATTTTTGCAGGATGTCTGGGATTTTTGCCTCATATTTTTGGTCTGTTCCTCATAAAATTGGGTTTTTCTGGCAAATCATTGAAAAGTCATTAAAGAATGAAGTTAGAAAATAAGGACAGCCATTTGAGTTTCAGACTTCATACTCTTCAGAAAATGCATGTTAACACAAAAACTTTCTAAGTTTGTAAGAGCAATATTTCAAAATTGCCCCTATTTTTGGGATTTTTCCCCCATTATTTATGGTTTTGTCAAGATTTCTTGCTCTAAGAGGTTGAGAGGTATGATTGTGTATGAACCATATATAGGCAAACAAAACACTGTAATTGCATTTTATATTACTTGTGCAACTTCTGACCCAGACATTAACCAAAATTAATATTGTTAGGTGAATGCTCAGGACAGTTGTTTTAGCAGTACAGGTGGTAACTCAACCAAATGATATCCAGAAGGGACCAGGTTCAGTGCCACCTTATCTCAAAGGGGTTAATTTCTATGCCTCTATGACGCATATTATGTTCATGGATATACATATATGTGTTCAACAGGATACATTTCATACATGCCTGAGACTATATTAAGCAGTTAGTCACACTGCTCATGACCTGTGAATTAGAAAACTTTAACATGTTCTGGAGTGAATCACTCAGCACTTGATTATTTAAGGTCTAATGTTAGTGCGAGCAGAAAGACATTCTGAGGAGCATCTGTTCAAGTTCAAACTATAACATGTAGTTCATTTATAACTTGATTTTCTTTCTGTCCCATAGTTGGCTATATGCTGAAGTAGTTAATTATAATGAGCAATTGTCTGTGTAATGACTGGATTGGGGAATGAATTAAGGTAGGTAAATGGATGTGACTACAGTTCTGCAGTATCACAATTGTTTCAGATACCCAGGTTGTATCATTATTTTAGTGGCATTTAAAAGGCATTGTTTTAAGTATATCAGAGGCATTTATTGCTTTTACAGTTGAGGATCTATTTATTCTATAAAATGCAGAGCATGTTCTTACAATTCATCATCATCATCATCAACAACCTCTCTTTTTTCCATTTTCTACATGGTTTGTTATGTAACATCAATTGTTGCTATCTCTCTCAGTTCAGAGCCACTATCCTACCTTCACTGACAGTCATACCTGACTATAGCAGGTCTTCTGTCACACAATCCATCTACCTCTTAGCTTGAATCGTCTTCGTTAGATTACCTGATTGTCTGCTTCTTTCCTGAATGTGTGCCTGAGCCACTGTAGTCTGTTCTCTTTGAAATTCTCTGCAATTGAAGCTACTTGGGCTTCTGCTCTGATGTCCTCATTTCTTTATCTGTCCCACAGTGCGCGTTCTACCACCTGTCTTACGCTGTTCATCTATATCACCTTAGCATTCCTCAACTGCTTTGCCTTCACTGCCAGGGTTTCTATACCATGCAGTAGTACTGGTTAAACCATTATTTTGTACGCCTTACTTTTCAGCTTCTTTTCTTCAAAGAATCATAGGAGGTTACTAGACTAACAGTCCTAAAGTTTTTTTAAACCTAGTCATTCATGCCTCATTTTCCCAATCATCAATGCCCACAGGCTAGAGCAGTTTTGGTCTATGCATGCGCATTAGGGAATCTACAAACTACCCCTGTCCATAACGGCCACAGGTGAAAAGATGGGGTGAAATTGTGATTTCCTATAATTTTCTCCAAACTGTATTTGAATAGGCTTAAGAAAGTGCTATGTTTCACATGAATGGGGAGTCTGTTCCAAAGAAATAGTAAACTCTGAAACATATACCTGTCCCTCCAACATGTTTTGTTTATGGCACAGATGAGGTTTAGATCCTTAGATCTGGTAATTCTAGTGGTGTTTCTTTTGTGAATGTGAAGCAGAACCGTCAGGGCTGTGTTGGAGAATACCTTATAGGTTAGGCATCATCAGCAGTCAGTAGGAGACTGTGTTCAGGGATATAGCTTTGAGGCACACCACACAGGGGATACCATTTACACCGTGCCGCAGAGAAGGTAACAGGTTCCAGTCTTCCACTGATACAACATCTTTATTCTGCAAGAAGCATCCAAAAGGCCAACAAAATAATACAGGACAACACACATCCTGCAAATGGATTGTTTAAGCATCTGCCATCAGGCAGGAGATATTGCAGCATCTGATGCAGGATTACAAGATTCAGTAACAGTTTCTACTCTACAGTGATTTCTCTTCTGAACTCGGGCAATAGTCCTAGGGGTCTGGACACATAATAAGTCAATTTTTATTTATTTGTGCAATATATACTTGCATATATTCCAAGCAAGTGCAATATTTATTTAATATATCCATAGTCAGTATTATTTAACGCACTCAATTGCAATATTAGACAAATAACTTAGGCACTTCAGTTTGTAGTGTGCTTTGTATTACTTTAAATAGAAGAATTAATTTAACTCAGGGGAGGGTATATGAGTGCTGGTAAATGTGTCTGCTCTTTCTTGTGTGTATTGGGAGTAGTATTGTATTTGTTAGTTATGTTAATTCTTCTTGTATGTTTCGCTTTCTTTTGTAATTTCAAGAATTGAGCTGATGCATGAAATTTAGTTTAGGCTACATATCTGTAGTTTTAAATAATAATAAAGTTTACTTTGACTTTGACATCGACTTTAGATCTGGATGCCTTGTCCTTACTTATGAGTTGTGTCACACAGAAAGCTTTTCTTACTAGTATGGACATATGGTGATGAAAGTTTAGATTACCGCCAACCTGAGTTCCCAAGTCCCATAACACTGAGTCTAGTCTTAGGGGAGTGCTATCAAGGTTGTAATTTGCAGGGGAGGTTGTCTTTCCAAAGGGTGTGAATATGCATTTTTTACATTAATTTCTATGCCATGGTTCTAGTGACAGTTATTTGTCTGTGTCAGACCCTCCTGGAAGATATCTACATCTTTAGAGGATTGCATGAGTACATCCTGTGACGCCAGTGCACTAGCTCAGTAATCAAGAAACCTCAATCCTCACCACTAACACCAGTGAAGAGCATCCACATTGGGAAAGATAACAAATACACACACAGTAAAGTACAATTTCCCTTAAGAGCACACAGAGATCACAGTCAATCTGGGGCTGGTTTCTCCCTTTCTCTACAGATCCCCAATACGACTCCACACTGGCATAGCTATAGGGTCCAGATCTCAGTCTAGTGGTCAAGCTAAAACTTCCAGCACCCTCTGTGACCAACCAGTGCTTCATGTCCCTGCCCAGGTACCTGATACACACACACACACACACACACTTTAAGATATGAGTTATATACAAACACACAGACACTCCTGGGGAAGGCTGGCACAGGTTCTTCAGCTATGCCCCTTCCTGCCAGTCTATAAGGTAGTCCAGCTGCCACCAACTAATATCAGCAACTAAAAAAGCCCTTACCAAAGGGTATCCAATTATTATTGTGCAATATTACTATCCTGTTAGTAAGTGTGACCAGAACTTTTTAAGGCTTATTGGAGTGGCTTTGAACAGTATCACTATATACATGCAATGTACTCCTGAGCTTAAACTATTTCTACACAAACAGCCACAGTTGAAAGGTTTAAAAATAGTTAATAATAAATAATAAAACCACAAGACAATATTCTTACTACACAGTGCTAGTCAAGAGTTCAGACATCACAGGAAAATGCTTAAAATAATACAGTAGAATAGTTCTGACATAAATATAGAAAACAGCTAGACTAAACTTACTATTTTCTATCTTTTCCTAAGAGCAATCACAGTTCTAAATAAACTTACATATAGAGCAAAACAGTGTACTCTCTCACTCTCTTTCTGTCACTGAGACAGTCTTTTAAATTGATAATACATCACTGCTGACTCATTTTAGATTACATCATTCTTCTCTGGTTTCCCAGGCTAACAGAAACTCAGAGTTTAACATAGCTTTGATCATGCACCTGGTCTGGAAACCACAGCAGTTAAAAACATTATATATGTACAATCTAGCAATTAACTCTGGTCTCAAAACAATAGAAAAAAATCTGCTGGTCCAGACATCACAGCTCTGAGTTTGATATCAAACAGTCATACAAGGCTTGACTTATCAGCTTTCTTCCAGCAGGGTGCACTGTTGTTACATTTTTGATGTTCAACATTTAAGACAAGTTTCTTCCATTTAAGAGAACAAGCCTATGGCTTATATTAATATTTACAAATGACATAATTATCTACAAAATTCTATCTAACTTGGCTGCCAGCCTCCATATATCTTCACGTATCACCCCAACTCAAGCTAGTTTCTTAAGTGACCCTTCAGAAATGTTGCTTGAGAGAGTTAGGTCTATCTGAGCATACCTTACCCCATTCCCTGTCTTGGGAGCCCATCTGCATTGATGTTGCTAACCCCACTGTGGTGCTGCACTGACATATCATATGCTTGGAACCCTAGGCTCCATCTTAGAAACTTGGCATTTTGCTGGCTGCCTTGGTGTAACCATGTTAGGGGATTGTGATCCGTAACTTCACTGAATTTTATTCCATTCAGATAAGGCTGAAGTTTCTGCAGTGCCCACACTATGGCTAAAGATTCCTTTTCTACCACTGCATAGCATTCCTCCCTGGGTTGAAGCCTATGACTGAGATAAACCACTGGGTGCTCTTCTCCTTTTGAAAAAATCTGGCTAAGTACAGCCCCCACCCCATGGTTCGAAGCATCCACCTGCACAACAAATTCTTTGCTGTAATCTGGACTGGCTAACACAGGGGGTCCTCCCAAAGCTTTTATAAGCTTCTGGAATGCCGGCTCACATGCTGGGGTCCACACTACCATATCTGACCTGTTTTTCCTTTTCCAGTCTGTGAGGGGAGCAGCTATGGTACTATAACTGGGGAGGAACTTTCTGTAGTACCCTGCTGTCCCTAAAAATGCTCTCACCTACTTTTTGGTAACAGGTGCAGGCCATGCCTAAATGGCTTCCTCTTTGTTTGGTTCTGGCCTTATCTTTCCACTCCCTACTCTATGCCCCATGTAGAAGACCTCTGCCATACACATCTGACATTTGCTGGGCTTAATGATCAACCCTGCCCTCTGTAGTCTGCTCAGCACCTCCCTGACATGTTGAAGGTGCTTTTGCCAGGAATGGCTGTAGATGGCAATATCATCTAGCTAAGCAAGGGCATACCCTCCTGCTAGGATATGATCTACCAGCCCCTGGAAAGTTGCTGGGGCATTTTTCATCCCAAAGGGCATCTTTTTGAATTCATACAAGCCAAAAGGAGTCACAAAGGCTGACCTCTCTCTAGCACTGGGAGTCAAAGAGACCTGCCAGTAATCCTTGGTAAGATCAATGTTGGTAAGATACTTAGCCCCACCCAGCTGCTCTAGAGCCTCATCTGTCCTAGGCATGGGGTAAGCATCTGATTCTGTGTGACTATTTAATTTCCTGTAGTCCACACAGAACCTGGTGCTGCCATCCTTCTTTGGCACCAGCACCACTGGGGAGGCTCAGGAACTGTTGGACTCTTGAATTTCCCCTAGTTCCAACATTTCCTGTATCTTCTCCCTCAGAGTCTGTTTGACTCTCTCAGGCACCTTATAAGGAGCCTGCCTAATAAACCTTTGGGGTCCTGTATCCACCTGGTGCTGTACCAGGTGGGTGCACCCTGGTTTCTGGATGAACATGTCCCCAAACTCCTGTAACACTGCTCGGATTTCTTGAAACTGGATAGGAGATAACTGCTGGGACATTGCTATCCCTTCCACTGAGGTGTCAGTTCGAGCATCACTGAGGAAATCAGTCACCAGATCTCCCTCAGACTCCTCCTGCAATCCACAGCAAATACTCAGCACAAGGGCATCCCTATCATGATAAGGTTTTAAAATGTTAACATGGTACAATTTGTGCCCCTGCCTCCTGCCTAGCAGTTCCACCATGTAGTTAACATCACTTACCTTTCTTACCATCTTATAGGGTCCCTCTCAAGCTGTTGCAGCTTGTTGTGTCTGACAGAAATGAAAACCATTATCTGCTGCCCCACAGCATACTCACTAGCTCTTGCATTCCTGTCATACCATACCTTTTTCTGTTGTTGGGCTTCTGACAGGTTCTCCTGGGCCAAGCCCATGAGTTCCCTGAGCCTTGTCTTGAGGTTTAGGACATATGCCACAGCAGACTCCTTGTGGGATTCACACTCACTTTCCCACTCATCACAAATTAAATCTAGAGGTCCCCTCACCCTTTTCCCATACAGCAACTCAAAGGGCAGAAAACCTGTGGATTCCTGGGGAACCTCTCTGTAAGCAAACAACAGATAAGGCAGATAGTTGTCACACTCCCTCTTAAACTGGTCTACAAATGCCCATAGCATGGACATGATTGTAGAGTTTAAGCTCTCAGCAAGACCATTAATCTGGGGATGGTAGGGAGTGGTCTTCAGGTACTTCTACCCGCAGTACTTCCACAGACAAGCCAAAAAGTCTGACATGAAATTGGCACCTCTGTCAGTCAGTATTCTGTCAGTCAATATTTCCTTTGGGAAACCTACCCTTCTGAAAATCTCTAACAAAGCATTTGCCACCTTTTCTGCCTCAATGGAGGAGACAGTCACTGCCTCAGAGTATCTTGTAGCATATCTACTATCACTAGGATATGCTTTTTCCCTGTGGAACATGGGTACTCAAAGATCGCACAATATCCATAGCTACCCTCTGAAATGGCTCCTCAATCACAGGCAAAGGCATCAAAGGAGCTCTCACTTTGTCTCCTGCCTTGCCCACCTTTTGGCACTGGTCCTGCAGTACCCTGTTACATCTCTGGAAATTCCAGGTGAATACAAGTTCTGCATAATACGTCTCTTTGTATGTTTTATGCCCATATGACCTGCAAAGGGAATATCATGGGCTATGGCTAGAAGTGCCAGATAGTAGGCTCTGGGCACTACCAACTGCTGTATTCTCTCAACTTCTAGCCCTCCCTCGGGGGTTCACTCTCTATACAGTAACCCTTTGTCCCAGTATACAGATTTCACCTTCCCTTGAGAATCAGGCGTCTCACTAGCTACCTGCCTCAGGCCTTGCAATGTAGGTTTTGATGAGCTGAGCCTGTCTCAAGTCTCTCTTTATAACCCTTCCCAGCTCCCCTTCCACAGGAAGTCTTGCATCCCCTGACAGTGGTGCCTCACTGTCAGCCAGGGTACTACTACTCACCTCTACCTTTGCAGTCACTCTGTCCAAGGGAACATCAGTACCCACAAGCAGCTGTGGCTCACCTTCAGGTTCACCGCTACAGAGTAGCTCCATCCCTGAAGTAACCACCTCACCAGTCCTAGCTGCAAGTATACGGTCTGTCTGGGTCTCACCCAGACTACCAGACCCACTTGCTTGTCTCAAAGGCTGACTGATTGTAACTGCATTAACACATGGAACTGCCTCACCCAAATCCTTCCCTATCAGGACATGTGCAGGATGGTAGTTTGGTACCCTGGTTGTCTTAAGACAACCTACTTTTGGCATTTTGTCTTTTCCACTTAGTGGCTCTCTCAGCTTTTGTTCCCTACCTTGCCTTTGTGGACATCTGTATGCCACATGGCCCCACTGGTTGCATTCAAAACATTTAACCCTAGGTCCTGGAGGTTTACCTGGACTAGTGGCTTCCCCTACTACTGGCAGATTCTGTTAGGGCAGTCTGGGCTGCCCACCATGGGTTTCTTTAGACCCATGAGCAATACTGAGGGTCAATTTCCTGTGCAGGGATGCCCTGCTTGCTAGGTATAGGTTTCCCTTTTTCCCCAAGTCATCTGAAGTAGCACATTGTCTATCAACTAACCAGATCCTCATGTCCTCAGGCAATATGCTAAGGGCTTGTTCCCTCACCAAAAGGTCTGCCAGCACTTCAAAACTGGTGACCTGACATCCACTCACCCACCTATGAAAATAAGTTCTCAGTTGCATCATATTCACACACACTTTCATCTGCCTTGTGTCTATGCTCACAAAACTTTTTCCTATAAGTTTCAGGTGCTAGCCTAAAATATTCTAACAGAAAATTCTTAACAGCAGTATAATCAAATAATTCATGATCAGAAATTTTAGACAACACAGTTACAGCTTTACCATAGAGTAAGGGGGTCAGGTACCGTACCCAGAGCCTTTGGTCAACATCATACTGTTTACATACCTTCTCAAACATATGAATGAAACTATCAAAATTACCCCCTTCTGTAAACTGCGGAAGAAATTTACCGAGCTTTTGTGCTTCTGGGGTCCAGTTATTCCATTCCCCATTACCTCCATGACTCTGATGAAGAGTCAGAATCTCATTTTCGTGTTGCCGCTGCCTTTCCTTCTCCTCAACTTCCAGACATAGCAGTTTCTCATTCTCGTCAGCCGGTAGAAATCTCAGTCTTGCTGCTCCTTCTGTTTCCAAACTCCTGGCCTCCAACTCAAATCTCTTTAGCTTCAGATGGATTTTTAAGTCCTCTGCAGGAAGGTTGAGCTGTCCATTCTCTGAGTGTTGTACATCTCCATGGCCAGTCTAATTGCCCTCTGGATTGCTGTTTTCATGGGCAGATGTGACCAAAGATGCAAACATGTCTGCCTTAGTCAGGTTTACATGCACCAGTCCCTTAGCCTGGCACATCTCAGCCAACTGGCTCCTTGTCAACTTTCCATACTCCTCTGCTGATAAGCTTGCCTTCTCTCCCTGACTAACTAAGCTAATAAAAGAAATAAAACAATTGTGATATGATCTCTGAATTTTCACTGTGTGGCTGATTTAGAGTACAAAAACACCTTCGGTGATCACTGTACACAAGCTGCAGAAATTCATTATCCACACCACTACAAGCCAATTGCCAACCAATTAATATGTGGTGTGGATATCCCAAAAGAGCCAGCCAATTAATATGTGATGCCCGTGCACTGGTCCAGTAATCAAGGAGCCTGAGTCCTCACCACTAACACCAGTGAGGGGCATCCACATTGGGAAGGATAACAAATAAACACACAGTAAAGTACAATTTCACTTAAGGGCACACAGAGATCACAGTCAGTCTAGGGCTGGTTTCTCCCTTTATCTCCAGATCCCCAATAAGACTCCCCACTAGCACAGCTATAGGGTCCAGATCTCAACCTAGTAGTCAAGCTAAAACCTCCAGCACCCTCTCTGTCTATCCATTGATTTGTGTCCCTGCCCAGGTAGCTCACACACACAAACACACACACACACACACACACACACACACACACACACACACACACACACACACACACACACACACACACACAGTTTAAGATATAACTTATATACAAACACACATACACTCCTGGGGAAGGCTGGCATGGGTTCTCCAGCTATGCCCTTCCTGCCAGTCTATAAGGTAGTACCAGCTGCCACCAACCACTAATATCAGCTACTAAAAAGGCCCTTACCAAAGGGTGCCCAATTATTACTGTGCAATATTATTATCCAGTTAGTAAATGTGACCAGAACATTTAAGGCTTATTGGAATGGCTTTGCACAGTATCACTATATACATACAATGTACTCTAGAGGTTAAATTATCTCTACACTAAACAGCCACAGTTGAAAGGTTTAAAAATATTTAATAATAAATAATAAAACCACAAGGCAATATTTCTTACTACACAGTGCTAGTCAAGAGTTCAGACATCACAGGAAAATGCTTAAAATAATACTGTAGAATAGTTATGACATAAATGTAGAAAACAGCTAGACTAAACTTACTATTTTCTATCTTTTCCTAAGAGAAATCATAGTTCTAAATATACTTGCATATAGAGCAAAAGCAGTGTACTGGTGAGTTGTTGTCAGCTTTAGACAAAATCCCAAAATGCTCTCTCTCTCTCTTGTTCTCTCTGAGACAGTCTTTTAAATTGATAATACATCACTGCTGACTCATTTTAGATTACATCATTCTTCTCTGGTTTCCCAGGCTAACAGAAACTCAGTTTAACATAGCTTTGATCTTGCACCTGGTCAGAAAACCACAGCAATTAAAGACATTATATATGTAAAATCTAGCAATTAACTCTGGTCTCAAAACAATAGAAAGAATCTGCTTGTCCAGACATCAGGGCTCCAAGTTTGAGATCAGTCATACAACCCTTGACTTATCAGTTTTCTTCCAGCAGAGTGCACTGTTGTTACATTTTTGATGTTCAACATTTAAGACAATTTTCTTCCATTTAAGAGAACAAGCCCATTGCTTATATTAATATTTACAAATGACAGAATTATCTACAAAATTCTATCTAGCTAGGCTGGCAGCCTTCACATATCTTCACACACCCAACTTGCAGTCATCAGCAAATTTGGTCAGCCAAAGACCCACTACATTTGTCTTAAATTCAGAGATGTATAGTACAAGCAGAAGAGATCCCAGGACAGAGACCTGTGAGACTCCATTTGTAACAGGTCTCTTGCTGGAGGTAGAGTCCCAAACCCTAACTTCATGTGACCAAGCTGTGAGCCATTTGACTATCGATCAGGTGACATAGGGATGTATCTACAATACCATAGTCAGCTATTGTGTCAAATGCCTTTGTCAGTTCAAATTAGGCAGTATGTACAATTTTGCTATTGTCCATGGCTCTAATGACCTTTATAAAGATGTCCACCAAGTTTAGTGGGCACAACTTGCCCTTGATGAATCCAAACTAGGATGGATCCAGTGTTTGAAGATTTCCTATGTCTTTGTTTATCAGGTCCACAACTATGCTTTCCATGGGCTTGCATATAACACTAGTGAATCATATGGTCTATAGTTCCATGGGTCTGTTGATGGTCCTCCATTTTGTAGAGGGATGACCATTGCAGTCCACCATTCCATAGATATGAAGCCTGTCCAGAGGCTGTGATCCAATGGAGACATTCTTTTCTCACACACTAGCTCTGACACTCTGTGTCAGTTGATTACATCCCTTCTGATTCTAGCTTTGATCTCCTTTTTCAGACTTTCCTTCTTCTTATTCACCACTCCCAGCTACATAAAGTTATTCCACTATTTTCATTTTTGTCTCAGTTCTTAGCATCATTTGATTTTCCCTTTTTGCTGCCATTACAGCTGTCTTATTCATGCTTAGTTTTATCCTGTTAGCCTTCAGTTTGTATTATATTCCCCTATAATTTGCTAAACCTGTTGTTCAGAGTCTACCTGTAATGCCACATAATCTGTCTACAGCAACTTTGTCAGTCTGTCCTCTCCAGGCTGATTGCTAATGAAGTCCATCAATAGTATCAGCAGCAGTGGGCTCATAGCTGAACTCTGATGCACACCCCTCCCACTGGAAACTTCTCTGTGAGTCTGAACACTACTTGTACTTGTGTCATTGGGTCATGTTAAATAGTCTTCATTGATTCTATCAATGGTTCTGGGATTTTGTAAAATTTCAGGACTGCCTAAATCAGCTTTCTTAGGAGCTTGTCATATGTGCTTTTTCCAAGTCTGAGAATATCCATTTGTACTCTTTCCACATTGGGTTGGTTGAGCTGCATCCTGATCAGAATTGCTCATCTTCCATCTTATTTTCTAGTACTCTGCATATTCATTTATCAGTCATCCTCATCAGAATTTTTAAGCAATGTTACAGCGGTTTGATACCTCTATACTGCCTTCAGTTGTGAATGCCACCTTTGCTCTTTTACAAAGGCACTAGAATGCTTATTCTCCAATCATCTGTAGTACTCCTTTCTCTGCATACTGCTATGAGTACCCTCAGGAGCAAATGTCTTGATCATATTTGTCATGACCTCATCTAAGCCTGATGCTTTCATTGACTTCATTTTCCCTGATGCTGTCCTTACTTCTTCAGGGGCATGCTCCTCTTCTTCTTTCTTTGTAGTTTGTGTCGTTTCTTCATTTAGAAACCATCTGAACTGCTCCTTCCATCTGCCTTTGATGTTCAGTATACTGGTGAGTAGGTTGATGTTGGCATCCATTATGAAGGCTGATAACTGTCTACTTCATCTATCTGTCTTTGTCTTGCAAACTGATGCAGTTTTTATTTGTGCTACCTGCTGAGTCACCTTTCAGAAGCTGTTGGACCACCTCTCAGTGCTTGTTCTTGCTATTACAACTGCTGTCTTAGCCTCTTTGTTAGCCAACCAGTATTCCTTTTTAGCCAGGTTGGTCTTTTCCATCTGTGACTTTTTCTTGTTCTACTTCAGAAATTTGCAGGATTTCTACTCTGTAGCACACTACCCTGAAGTCCTGGGTGCCATAGATTGCACACATATAGAAATTAAGTCACCACCCTGGGAACAGAGAAGGCTCTACATAAATAGAAAGGGCTTCAAATCTATTAACTTCCAAGTCATGTGTAATGCCAAGGGAATCATCTTGAATGTGTGCGCTGGCAACCCAGGCAGTAAATATGACTCACATATATGCCACACCTCCCAATTGTATCAGATATTCACTAGGGAGGATATCCCACATGGTCATTTACTGGGGGATGCAGGTTATGCACTGGAACCATGGCTGATGACATCCAGCAGAAATGCACACATCCCCACTGAAGAACACTATAATGAGGCACATGTTCAAGCCAGAAATATCATAGAGCATGTGTTTGGGCTGCTGATGTCATGGTGCTGGTGCCTATTTACATCAGGGGGAGACCTGTGCTACAATCCATGTACATGTACTGAAATATTCACTGTATGTGCCATGCTACACAACATCATCATGAGAAAACAGCTTCAGCAGGATCAACAAGGGGTCAGGGGCACAAATCTCTACACCAATGGCAAGGTCACCACGGCAACATACATGTGAGGAGCCAAAGGGGAAACCCACAGCTGCTGTGGGTGTAGGCAGACATAGACATGCTCAATATTTCTTGACATTGGCTAAGAGGCAATACATAGCATATTCACTCACCCTCTAAGGGGCTAAATCCTTCCTCCTATGCAATACATATATTAACCTGATGCCAGGCAATGCTCACATCTTTTATCTACCCATCTAATGGTTGTGTATTGCTAGCATCAGACAGAGTCAGCCCTGAACTATAACTGTTGCAATTGCTGGCTTTCTAAGGCAAGTGTTGACCCTGGAATGTATTGTGTAATAATACAAATGAATGGCATATCCTTGCATGTTGTTACTTGGTAATATAAGCAAGTAAAACATAGGTGATTTGTACAGAAATGACTTTAGGATGCGACAACAGAGAGTTGTGAGACTTATATGTGTCCATTATCAAGTTGTAGGCCTCAGGAATCAAAGATTCATACTGTCAATAATACCTCTCAAAAGTACTGATGGTCAACGAATGTCCTCAGTTTAGCACCATACTTTTGTATTGGAAAATCATTGAAGAGAGAAGTTAGAGAGTAATTAGACACATTTCAGTTTCAAGCTTCACAAACCTCACAAGATCATTAACAATACTGATACAAAAAATGTTGATGGTATCAACTGTTTAACTTTCTAAGACCAATATATGTAAAAGGTACAATTACCAATTTGATATCACAAATGCAGATATACTAAATACTACGCACCCTGAGCATCAGACAAATGATAAGTATTCCTGAATCCATAAGACAGAAAGCAGGGTTATGGCATAGTTATCATCACTTGCACATAGGTGTTATGTGGGGAGCAGGAAGCCTAGGCTAACACAAAAGGTCAGTGAATGTGTATCAGTAAGGAAGAGAAGCAGGCAGACATTTGTATAAAGTGCCAAATGGCCAATGAGATAAAATGAGCTTTAAGCTTCAGGTCTGAACCATGTAACTGATGTGCGTGTGTCTGCATGGGTCCTTCAGGTGAAATTGTTGTGTGTCTGCATGAACACAGCTGAGCTGTGTGCTAGCTGTACATCTTGTTGTGCTGGACAGGTGTGAGACGTACATGGTAGATGTGGCAGTTCATCATTATCATACCCGAACATGAGAATTGACTATGCCATGAGTTGCACTGGCATGTCCACGACAACGATCAGATGCATTGCTGCTACTTGAAAGTGACTGATGTCTGCTGGACAAGCTCCTTCTTGAGGAGACCCAGGATGATGTCCCCATGGCCAGCCTCATCTGGGTGTGGACAGCTCAATCACTGGTAGAGTAGTGGAAGTACTGCCACAATGTGAGCATGATTGAGCACAGCCACGTTGGCTAACAGCAGATGATGTGGCTGACTTATGTTCATGAGGATGCCTTTCCCTTGCCAGCAAATGTTCCAACACAGATACTCCCTGTTCCAATGTGTCATTCATCTGACACATTGAATCTGAAACACAGTCAAGGAAGACATACATGTCAGCCTGTGCCATATCGACAATCCTAAGCATTTCTCTGAAGGACCTATGGAAAGATGCTTGTGCCTACATGATTGCTCTAAACATATGTTGAGTAGCACGGGAAGACACACCTGGATCAAGTGGATGATGGGCAGCAGGCCTCCTCCAAGCACTCCTAACTGCCTTCCTGCATGGCAACTTGCCCACACTTTGGCTACAGGCAGAGTCAACAAGCTCTGAAGCTGCAGTAACCACACTTCCCTGATTGAGTGTCTCAGCTTCCACCTGTTCAATATCTGAGGGATCACTGGAATTGGTAGGCATAGGTCTACTGGCTGTGTCTGTTGGAAGTATAGAGGATGCCTGAATGTCAGATTCAACCTCTGTGCCCTCCTGACTCTGCCTCTGTTTGGTTGCCATCATCATCAGAGTATGCCGATACTCTGCCATCAAGGTGCTAGAAGTCCCAAACCTCCACTGCCAGGATCACCTGTGATAATAAGCAAGAAACACAGGAACAAATTAATAGCTAAACTATTATAGTCCAATATATGCGAACAAGCTAACAGTGATGGCACTATTACAGACAATACAGCAATACGCACAACAGTCCTGACACCAGCATCACAAACTAAATATTTCTTTGAACTGCTCATCAGTAGTGACATAAAAATGTTTGGCTTACCATGTGCAGATGATTGTAGGGTCCCTATGATGGATGGTCCTGGAAGAAGTTAAGCAAAAGGTAAGGACAATTTCATCACAATTAAAAGTAACACTGGGGGTAAAACTTTTTTCCCTTTATATGTGCATTAACTATACTTTCAACAAGAACTTTTATGACAAACCCAAACTAAGCCCATGTGTAATCAGTCAGAATGTGTTGTTTACTGTAGCAATCTACAATTCCCTCCAACCAGTTTCTTGTTAAAAAGAACTAACATATTGCTGTAAATATTTTACTCTACAAGAGTATTTAACAATTGAGATACATAAGCCTACCTAGAAGCTCATCATGAGACATACTTGCTGTCTCTGAAACAGTAGCACTAATGTAAAGGACATGCTGTTCTGCAGTTTACTGGGAGCTGTCTGGATCCCTGACAATGGACAGGAACTCTTCATTTGTGCTGTTAGTGCTGACTCTATAGTAGCCCCCACAGTACCCATCTGATCATGGGCCACTGCAGCTGCTCTCTTCTGTCCACATGAGAACATGTCAATGGCCCTGTGGTATACCTGATCATATGTCCTGCTGTGGCCACCTACTGCATTCAATCTGCAGCTGTCTGCTGACAAATTTGAATTCTGCCTGAAATATCTCCAAATCCCCTCTCAAGCAGAAAGGCACCATGTCATCTAAAGTCTTACATAATAACTTGATTCTCAAGGTCACTGAAGGGGGACCTTTGAGGGTTTAGACACCTGGGTGCCAAATCCTAGGAGACCTAAAACACAACAGAAGGATAATAAACATAAGTGTCACATAACTAAATAAAATCCTGTTCACAGGTGAAACACAAAAGTAAGCATTCCACTATTACCTACTGAAGAAACATAAAGCAGTCTAGATATTTGAAATATGGACAACAGAAATTTGGTGGCTGTAGCATATTACATTCACAATCAAAGTAAGGCTGGATGCAAAATAAGGAGAGTAACAATAGCAACATTCCCTTGCTTGTGCCAAAACAGAAATGCAGTTTTGCTCCCTCACCCTAAAAAGAACAGGCAAATAAAACATTTTGCTGAAAAACATCAGTGAAATTTTAAAAGTGCTATCAAATGAACTGTTCCTGAAACAAGTTTACAGATTTAACACAGAACATTCCATTTTAAGCTATTGCCAATTATGTATACCTGTAAAATGCCTTGACAAACATGCCCATGCCATCAGTACACCTCTAAGTAATACATACAGATAAAAGTTGTTGTTGTATCTTTCGGCTTTTCCCGGTTAGGGGTCACCACAGCAGAACTCCAATCCGCTAATGATTGGCAGTCGATTTTTACGTACCAAGTTGCCAGCCCTGACGTACAACCTTCATAGTAACATTTGCTAATTAATGTGTGTGTGTGTGTGTGTGTGTGTGTGTGTGTGTGTGTGTGTGTGTGTGTGTGTGTGTGTGTGTGTGTGTGTGTGTTAAACAGATTTGTCTTAATGACATTTCTGCATATGCAGCATATAGCTGAAAAATGCAAGCATACATTCTCATGTTCAATAGTCTTTAGTGCAGATATTTTCCAAAGTAATAGTCTTTTCTACATAAACAAGTCTCCTCACCTTCTGGTTCCAGAGCTACATGGGTGCCTTTCTAATGTGTAGATTCAGGGCTGTGGGCATGGTGAAGATGCAATTGAGGTGTGAACTCACTAGAACTGCTGGATCCCAAATACTTGGTTCTGTGCAGCACAAGCAAACATAGTACAGGCACTCCTTCAGTGTTTGTTGCTAATGGACCACAACTGTGAATGATTGCTGGTAGAGAGTAGGAAAACACAATAGCAATGCTGACTGCCCTACCTCTAGTGTGTGTGTGTGTCAGGTTAGACTTACAAAGTGTAGGTAATTAACAAGCAGCACCCAATTCACAGGTTCTGTTCATTAGCTCCCAACCTCCCCTTCATTTGTTGACAACTGTATATTATTGACATTTAATATTTTGACACACATTAAGGACAATGATATAGAATGCCTCACAGACTGCATGTCTTAGATTACTGTTCAGGTAAGACAAGAGTGGGCAACAAAGTCAAAGAGGTAAGACAGAGCTGCATTTTTGCAGGCAATAGTCATAAAAGGTTTTGTGATCTCTCAGTGCACTATGCACTGTCTATGGGACATGACAATATCCCTGGATGTGTTCTACATAAATTACAAAGTTAACTGGCACCTAACCTGTGTGCCCTGTTCAATCAAATCCTCAACTCAGGCTTTGTGCCTATTGAATTGTGTACTGCTACAGTCATGCCTCTCCACAAAGGAGGAGTGACTACAGACCTTGGAAACTATTGGCCCATTAGCCTGACAAGTCTGATATGCAAAGCTATGGAACACATCATCATGGACCTAATAAACAAGGATATAGGGAATCTCCAAACTCTGGATCCCACACAGTTTGACTTTGTGAAGGGTGGCTCATGCCTGCTCAACTTGGTTAACTTCTTTGAGTCAATCACCAGAGCTGTGGACAAAGGCAAGGTGGTTCTTACCACCTACCTTGATCTGACCAAGGCTTTTGATACCATTCCCCACTCAGAAATCATAGGAAAAACTCACTAAGCTTGGCATCAACCCCTATATCACTAGATGGGTTGCAAACTGGCTCACAGATACAACCCACACTGTGAAAGTAGCTGACTCCAAGTCAGACTGCTGACTACTCACAATAGAGTCCCACAGAGTTAGGTCCTGTGTCCTCTCCTGTTTGGTATCTACTTCTCTGAAGTCCAGGCCAACACAGAGTGACTGGCTGACAAAGTTTGCAGATGATTGCAAGTTGTGAGCTGTTACTAACTCCCCTAGTGATGTTCACATCCTACAGAATGGCCTCACTGAGACCAACAACTGGTATCAGAACCATGGCCTTAAGCTCAATGCTGAAAAATGTGTCGTCATCCCCTTTGGGAAAAAATCCCGGTTCCCATGAAGTACCACATTGATGGTAGTCCACTGAACACAGAAGGTGTTATAAGAGATCTGGGAACACAGGTTGACAGCAACCTATCTTTTAATCACCACATTGCCACTGTGGTCAGAAAGTCCTTCTATTGTGGCACATCTCATTACTAAGAGTTTTGCATCCATGAAGAAAAAGGTTATTGTTTCCCTCTACTCTTCCCTTCCCTCATTAGGCCAATCATCGAGTACAATGCCCCATTTAACATGTACCTCACTAGACACCTGGAACAAGTAGAGAGGCCACAAAAGTACCTCACACTTAAACACTTGTCCTATATGGATGGACTCAAAAATCTCCAACTATTCTCTGTCTCATATTGCCTACTTAGAAGTGATCTCTGGTTGACCTACAAAGCCATGTCTGACCCAGCTCTGTTAGAAATGCTACATCTAAAGAAATCCCAATCCCTCCACACCACATGCTCCTGAGACCTCAACCTCATTACCAAAATTAACAGAACATGCTGGAGGGACAGGTGGATAACTCCAGTGGCTCTACTTGACAGATGCACTGGGAACTAAGGTCGGGTGGCAATATGGCAGAGTAATCCTATGGCTAGGCTTGTAAAGGCCCCAGGGCCATTAGCCTAGTAGACACCTATGAACCTATGAACCTATAAATAATTATGTGATTTCTTAGTACTGTAGACGATGTTGCAATTGGTTGTATGCAGTTCCTTGTTGCAAAGCTGTTTGTGTGGAAAAGAGGGATAAGACACCCTTACTGTGTTCTGAAGCCTCATTGGAGTGAGAGGTCATATCCTGATCTGTGCAGAAATATTTCATGTGTACTAACAATCACTTTGCAGTGTTTATTTCATAGATTGCTTTTCTTCGTTTCAACAAGTATTTGTGTGGTGCACAGCTTAGTGCAAATGAGGAAAATGGAGAAATGAATGTCAGCTTTGGCTGTGCTTATCTCATTTACACAATGTTTAGCAGTGGGCAAACTCAGACTAGTGGCCCACACAGGAAGCAGACAGAACACCTGCAGACAGGATGTCTGTAAAAGTGTAAAGGTTAAAAAGGATACAGTGTTGCAATTTTTGCTTTCCATCACACAATGCCACTAAGTGGTGGTGTGCAGTGGTTAGCGAGGTTCCTCAACACCTGCAGCCATCAAACACCTGCAGACAGGACACAGACAGTAAATCATTGAAAAAGGACACATTTAATTGATTCTGTGAGCAAACACAATAACTGGTGTTGAGCGGTGGTTAACACAGAGAACTTAAGAATGAGTAGGAAATTATTGAACTGTCATGTAATTAGTCCTGTGGTAGCATGGGTAAGTGTAGGGCTAGACAAACCTATTTTTACTGTTCTGACAGTGCAGATTATAGCAATGAGCTGAAAAATATACAAATGTTATTTCAGCATTCTTGGGGCAACAGGTGTAAGTGTAAGACAGTCATACACATTGTCCTGGGTTCTAATAAAGGATATTTGGGTCTATATTACATATCCGAAAGCTTAAATGTTTGAATCGCTAAAGATCGACCTTTAGCAATTGAACATTTAAATGTTCGAATATGAATACAAAATTTAAAAAAAAAAAAAACAAAAGGAAAAAAAAATTAAAGGGTGTAAGCTGGGGGGCAAGCCCCCCTGCACCCCCACACCCCCGCTACTTAAATATACCAACTCCAAGATCACGCTACAGTGTCGGGAATGGGAAGTTTCCTGTTTCTGCACTGTAGCACACTGAAGTGCAATCTCGGAGTTGGTATATTTAAGCAGTGGGGGTTGTGGGGGGTGCAGGGGGGCTTGGCCCCCTGCTTAAACCCTTTCATTTTTTTTTTTTTTTCTTTTTTATTGTTTTCTTACATATTTGAACATTTGAATGTTCAATCGCTAAAGGTCGATCTTTAGCGATTCGAACATTTAAATGTTCGGATATGTAATATAGACCCGGATATTCCAGTCATTTTAAATGTTGTTCCATTTCACATTATATTCACTCTGACTTATAACACTTTAAATAGTGGAGCTGATATGAATTATATGTATGAGGGATAAGAAACCCTTATTGTGTTTTCAGATGTATGACTGAGGGTATACTGTCTACTCTATTTCTATAAGTATGATTCTGCTATCGAGACTTGGATGGCCTTCTCAATTAAATATGACACATGCACAACTGGATCTATATACAAGAACCTTGTCAGGTTACAGACATACATGTGTTAGGCCTCAAACTGTAACCTGCATTTATGAATAATTACTGACTCTGTGTGAGCAGCACTTCTTCTGTGACAGAGATGGAAAATCACCTGTGTGGAAGAAAATGTTTTGTCCTTTATGCCTAGGTTTGAATCCCACACTTTAAAAATCATTTTACCACTATATAAAGTCAAAAACAAATGTGTCAAGTCATGACATTTATGCCCTCAGCGCATAACTACAAACTTAACTAACAGTTACCTTTCACTTTTCAGTATATATTTCCAAGCTACAACAGCAAACACCACTTAACTAAGATCAAGTGTCAGATTAACCTTCCAATTTAAAATATTGGTTTCTTCCCTGCTTGGCAGTACTGATCTCCATTTAACATAATGCAAACGTGGCTGGCATCATTGCTTGTGTTTGTGCTCTACCAGTAAACATGATAATAGCAATTGGCAGAAAAGCATTGGTTGCAATTGCTCTAGTTCAGGTGTTAGACATGTTGGAAGTTAGAGAGGAAGCTTCTCAGTTTATGGCACAGAGGTGGAGTGTCCAGGAGTCCAGAATATTTACTGGACTCTTGGTAAAGCACCACAGCCAAAGGCTTCTGCAGTGCTACTATTCTGGCTACCAGTACAACTGCGAGAGTAGTTTGGCTCAGGCTGTATCCAGTGCTACTGGCATCCCATACACCAGAGAACAGTGCAGGCATCATTTTAATGACCTGCAGAGGCACAAAAGGGATATCCTCAACCAGTGATTGAATGAAATATTAAACTGCTGACATCCCACAGCTTTGTAAGTATAATAATAATAGAGACTATTTGTAATACAGATAAATCTAAATATATGCAAGACAGGTATGCATAATCCTCTTCTGTTCTTTTCTGTTCTTTCCACAGCTAATGGCAAAATAGAGTTCAGTAGATGGGTTCATGCTCATCGAATGGAGAGACTAAGAGAAGCAAGTGGTATGTATGCAGCAAAAGAGAAGCATTATTGTAGCTTTAAAAGTTAAAGATGGACTTTTGGAGTTTTTATACAGTTGTAGCAAACTGAGCATGCATATCCTAACTGTAAAAGCAAGCATGTATGCATTAGTCTGTAGCACAAACCAACTTTAGGATTCAAGTATAAGACTGTAGTTAAAGACTGTAGGTTCAAATACCATCAATAACAGCTATAAAATACTGCAATGCTTTAATAATATTACATTAAGTTAACCTCTACACAAGTGGCATAACTATCCTACTGTTACATGTAATCTGTATAGTTCAGTGGTGCACAACGTTTGGCCCAGGGTCCAAATCCGGCCATCCACTCAACTCCATCCAGCCCCCAGACAGTAACCAAAAAATTTAAAAAAAGTGAAAAAATACTATGCCTTACTCCAGTCATGCAAACTTTCCAGCACGTGCCTACTTACCTAATTAACTGCAGTTGTGCACACCTCTAATTTTAGCCAGAGAAGTAACTATTCTTTCTTGTTTATAATTAGTCTGTAAACAGTAATTACTTTCTGCAAGAGTTTGTAATAAGTCATGACTGCAAGCCAGAACAAAGTTTAATGCAAAGTTGATGTAGAAAACAGGTAATTTCATGACTGCTGGCTTAAGTAAAAATGCCAGTCACCTGAATCCATGCTTGCCAGATGTCCCTATATGAGCGGGATGGTCCCAGCATCAGCAGTCCAATTCCAGTTAAAATCCCAGTGAAACACCATCTTCTTCTTTTTTTTTTTTTTTTGATTGGCCCATATGCCAGTATATGAGCCAATCAAAAAAAAATGTAAAACAGAGCTACTTGTGTTTAATGCAGAATGGCAATGTTTTTTTTTTTGGTCTTCACTTAGTATGAAATACCTTCTTTTTTTGTCCCTGCCTGGCCCATCAAAAATCATAAAGACTTACTATGTTTGGAGGTGGCCCACGGATGTATGAAGAATTCATGTAGTGGCCCTCCCCACAAAAAGGTTGTGCACCACTGGTATAGTTGAACCAAGCATATGTGCAATATATGCACATTTCAAATATTACTTTCAGTAATCTGTAGTTATAGTGTGTAGTTGTTAGGATATATACATAAATGTAATACTTAAGATAAAACAGTTGTATAATTGTATTAATGCACTGTATGTCACACATGATGGCAATAATTTTATCTCTTTTTTCTTCACCCCAACCCTTATCTCTCTTTCTTTTTATTTTCTGTTATGTTTGGTCAAAATGTCTCTATATCATCCATATGTATAAAAGCACTAGTTGCTTTGCAGCACAGAGAAGTAGGCCAGCCCCAGTGGTTCAATTTGCCACAGCTCCACCAGCTCCAGCACCAATGCACAGCACATCTGGGACCCAACCTGGCAACACTGCCTCTGCTTCCCCTGCACTACCTGCACCCTCAGGTAGTACTGCTCTGGCAGCTGGTGCTGTGGTACACTCTGGGAGAAGTGGCATAGGTGAGGATTTCATCACCTGCCAGAAGATGCCAGGGTTGGTATGTATGGTTGTGCACCACACCATTGGTGTATGCCTACACCAGATAGAGAGGCTGCTCTCCCTCATGGTACGTAGGAGGAGAAGACATCAAGCACTTAAGCCACCAGCACAGTAAAGGGACAGTGATGCCAGTCCAGTGAGTGAGGACTAGATTCTCACTGTCTCCATGTTTGACTTGTGTTGTCCCCTCTTCACCCCAGTCATGGTGTCCCCAACCTTCTATGTCCATCACTGTCCCTCTCTCTTGTCTTGTTTGCTTGTATTTGCTTCCTCATCTACCCAACTTATCTTACCCAGAAATACCTACATCCCATACTCAGCATTCCTCTTTTACTGAATTAAAAAAATGGACACTTGTCCCACAAAAAAAAAATATTGTCCTATACATATTTCTTAATTTCACACACATCTTCTTGACACACTTGATTTGGTCCAATTGGCTCTACAACATGATTATGTTCTTGTCACCCTTCTTTCTGGAGGTGACAGTCCAAATTCAACTAATATTCTGCACATATTTTCAATTTTCACTATTGAAGAAGTGAATAGCTATTGTTCTTTCCTACCTCTCTCCTGCACATTCCTGTACTGCTTTCCCTTTGTTCTTCCTTCTGCTTGCTCCCCACTTCACCACTTTCTGATGTACCCCATTTTAACACCTATAAACTTGTCAAAAAAATAGAATCACACATAACACACAAAAGTACCAGAAAAAGCAATGGATCCCTTCATTTTTTGGCCTGTATATTTGTGCAGAGTTTAGCATTGCACACCAATGCCAAGTGACGGTGAGCAGCCATACAATGCTGCTGTCACCTCTGTGTAGTGTCACTTAAACATGCTGTGCTAAGCCAACACACAGCAACACATGTGATATAAAGAATTAATATCATTGCATTATTACTGTTTATTTAAAAGTATTAGATACACCAGGATTTAAACCCAGTATAATCTGGGCTCTAAAAAGAAACGTGTTTATGCATTTACACCTGTGCTATGGAGTCAGCTGAGCAGCACGTGTGTTTCATACACTCAATACTTACTCTCAGAATTTCAGCAACAAGCCCCACACTTGCACATTCCTTAACTATAGGCAAACTTGTAAAGTAATGGAAATCTGTGTCTTACATGCGCAAACACTTTGCCAACAATTGCACAAACCAGCTGCTCACCTCTGTGATATGCAAAGTCCCTATTAACATGTATTAGTGCTGTTTACTGTCCATTATCTCTTTGTCATGAAATGATGTAGAAACATAACCAAGTGAAGACTCTACCTAACAATATAACATTTATTTACAATGCAGCCAAGATTTGCCTCCTACCATGCACTGCAACCCTGATCTCTCAGTGTTTGTTCACAAATATATCAACTACATTACATAGATTAATATCAAATGTGTGATATGCAATGCACATCCATCTGGTAACATACAGAACTACAGCTATCTTCACAGTTAAACATGCCTACATATCCATCAACTGACCCTGGGAACTATCAGCCCATACGTCTAACCAGCCTTAACTGCAAGGCTATGGGAAGAATCATCATGCACCTTATCCAGAAGGGCATAGGTGACTTTCAAAACTCTTGACCCAACCCAGTGAATGTCACCAAAGCAGTGAATGAGGGAAAACAGTACATACAACCTATCTTGATTTAGTCAAGGCCTTTGACACAATCCCCCCATTCAGGTATCATAGAGAAACTCTCCCATATGCGGATTAACCCATACATTGCCAGATGGGTAGCCAACTGGCTCACTGATAGAACACTCACTGTCAAAGTTGGGGAATCCACCTCTACCAGTAGATCAGTACCAGTAGAGTATCACAATGATCTATGTTGGATTTTCTATTGTTTGGAAACTATTTCTCTGAAGTCCAAGCAAAGGTAGATGGCATATGGCTTACCAAGTAGGCAGATAACTGTAAACTGGTGCAACCATATAGAGTCCCCCAACAATGTTAACATATTGCAGAAAGGGCTGACACAGATAAATGATCAGTGCCAAATTCATCAACTAAAACTTAACACAAAAAAAACCTTTTTGTCCTGTTTGGCAAAGAGGTAGCCTCTGCTAATTATAATATACATAGCAACCCTCTAAGCTCAAACTCAGTGGTATGAGAGTTGGGAACACAGGTTGATAGCAATCTAAACTTCAATCACCATGTATCCATAAGTGTAGAAAAGCATTCTACATGGTGCACCTCATAAATAAGACCATTGCATCCAAGATCAGGTAGGTCATAGCTTTGCTGTACTCTGCCCTTATCAGACCCCTACTTCACCAAACATCTGCAATAACTGGAGAGACCACAGAGGTTTCTGACCAAGAAAATCCAGGGCCTCCAAAACATGACATACATGGAAAGAATGAAAGCCCTGTCACTGTACTCAGAGGTCACCTGTGCCTGGCCTACAGTGCAGTCTCGGACCTTGCCCAAATGAAAATGCTGAATATCCACAAATCAAATGGGACAAAATTAATTTGCAGCAGGGATCTCAGTCTAGCAGTGACATAAGCAGAACATGCTGCTGGAGAGACAGATGTATCACCCAGCAAATAACACTCGTCTGCAATAGACGTGCATTGCATGTGAAGTAGAGCTCCTCAATTACCCTATTCATGTGCAACATTGACAACTGGATGGATGACCATAAATTCACCTCAGGGGTCCATCATGGACAGGGGAAGTCAGTTCTGATCAAAAAATCACTCTGCTTACAAAGACCATCTAACTATGATCAAAAAGATTACTTGTTTTTTACATGGCTAGGCTTGTAAAGGCCTTAGGGCCATTAACCTAGTAACCTTCTATGAACATATGCATGCCTCCCAACATATGCTCTCCTACTTCCACTGCTGTTGGCATCCACTATAAGTTCTCCTTCAGCCTTATAAAAGTCAAACTTGTGCCGTGGCACTTGTGTAAATTACTGAGCTCTGTAGTCTGTATACTTGGGTAGGGGGTGCTCTTCTCACTGCAGTCAACTGTGTGTTTCTATCTATCCAGAAGAGCATAAGTGTGTATCCTACAGCTGCCACTCCAATTCCATGGGTTGAGAGTATTTTGACATGTGCACATACCTAAACATCCATTTCATACACCCCCCCACATTTCCTCTCCAACATCCCCTGCTGATGTCATCCACTATAAGTTCTCCTGCAGACTTATCAAAGTCAAACTTGTGCAGTGGTGCTTGAATAAAGTACTGAGCTCTGTAGTCTGTATACTTAGGTAGGGGGTTCTGTTCTCACTGCAGTCAACTGTGTACGCATGTCAATCAACCAGAAGAACATAATTGTGTATTCTACAGTTACCACTCCAATCTTATGGACTGACAGTATTTTGAAACTTGCACATGCCTACACATTCATTTTATGCAGGCCTCCCAACATCTTCTCTCCAACATCCCCTGTTGATGTCATCCACTATAAGTTGTCCTGCAGCCTTGTAAAAGTCAGACTTGTGCCATGGTGCTTATGTAAAGTACTGAGTTCTGTAGTCTGTGTACTTTGATAGGTAGAGGTTTTGTTCTCATTGCAGTTAACTGGGTTGTGTGGGGTGCGTGTGTGTGTTTGTGCACTTTCTTGACATTAAAGAGAGCCTTTTATACTTGAATAAATACTGAGCACTTGCTTGACATTAAAGACAGCCTTTTACACCAGCATGTGTGACACTGTTATTACCATAGGTTCATAGGTTCATACTAGGCTATCTGCCCTAGGGCATTTATAAGCCTAGCCAGAATGTGTTTGGCTTTCGCCACCCATTTTAAATTTATTTTGCTATGCCCTTTTTCGAGGTTAGTATACTGTGCCTCTGTCTAACAGTGACACAGAAGTGATACCCGGGGTAAACCTACGATCTCCCATCCACTCATCAAGATTCCTCTTGAAGAGAGTCAATGAGGGACTCTGCCTAACCTGGACTGGGATTTTATTCCAGAGTAAAGGGAGCCTCTGGGTTATGAATCTGTCCCTCCAGCATGTCCTATTTATTTCAGTGCTGAGGTTCAAGTCTCGAGCACGTAGCTCGATGGGATTTGGATTTTCTGAGGTGCAGCATGTCCATTAATTCCGGGTTGGACATGGCTTTATCGTCAGGCACAGATCGCCTCTGAACAGGCAGTATGCCACTGAGTAGAGCTGGAGTTTCTTTAACCGGGCAGCATATGGCATCTGTTTGAGCCCTTTGATCCTCTTGGTGAGGTACTTTTGGGGTCTTTCCAGTTGCTGCAGGTGTCTGGTAAGGTACATCCCAAAAGGGGCATTGTACTCAATTATGGGCCTGATGAGGGATGAGTAAAGAGGCACGATGACCTCCCTGATCTAGATGTGAATCCCTTCATGATTAGGTGGGCTATATAAAATGTTTTTCTAACCACTTTGGCCACGTGGTTGTCAAATGAGAGATTGCTATCAACTTGGGTCCCCAGGTCCCTAATTACTTCTTCTGTACTTAATGGATTACCACCTATGTGGTAATTTGTGGGCACTTTGTTTTTGCCAAAGGGGATGACTATACACTTTTTGGCATTTAGCTTGAGGCCATGGCTCTGGCACCAGTTGTCTGTTTCTATGAGGCCCTTTTGGAGGATGCTTGTGTCAGCTGGAGAGTCGATTATGGCGCCCAGTTTGCAGTCATCTGCGAACTTGGTCAGCCACAGTCCTTCCGTGTTGGCCTGTACCTCTGAAAAATATATACCGAACAAGAGAGGTCCCAGGACTGAGCCTTGTGGGACACCACTTGTAACTGGTTTGGAGTCTGACATGGCTCCAGCAATTCTAACCATGTGGGTTCTGTCCTTGAGCCAGTTTGCAATCCATCTAGTGACATAGGGGTTTATATTTAAGCTGGTGAGCTTATCTATAATGCCCGAGTGGGGTATTGTATCGAAGGCTTTTGCGAGGTCCAGGTAGGCTGTGTGGACCACCTTCCACTCGTCAATGGCCTTGGTGACTGTTTCAAAGAAATCAACCAGGTTTAAGAGGCAGGCTTTGCCCTTAACAAAGCCGAACTGGGTAGGATCCAGTGTTTGTAGGTCCCCAATATCTTTATTTATGAGGTCCATGATGATCCTTTCCATAGCTTTGCAGACCAAGCTAGTCAGGCTTATGGGGCGATAGTTTCCAGGATCCGTTGAGGCACCACCTTTATGGAGAGGGACCACTGTTGCTGTACACCACTCTTTGGGCACATATCCTGTAGTAAGGCTGAGATTGAACAGTAGTTTTATGTTTGGGTTTAGCTCTTCTTGGAGTTCATGTAGGACGCAGCCTGGGACACCATCTGGTCCCATTGATGCTGTGTTGTTTTGCTTTGGAGAGGGCGGCTCTTACCTGAGCATCTGAGATGTCAGGGGGGAAGCACTCTGCTGGGATAGATATTTTCCCTTTTGGTGGGGAGGGGGGGAGAAGTTTGCGCTGAACCTGTCAGCTAGGATGTTGGCAATTTCTGTGGGTTCGTGTATTTTTGTCATTTTGGACTAATTCTGAGCATATCTGGGAATTACCACCCAGGTTCCTAACATAACTAAAGAAAGCCTTGTGATTATCCTTAGTGTCCTGTGCAATCTTTCTCTCGAAGCTGGCCTTAGACAATTTTATGTGTGCCCGTAGTTTTTTGCTAATACTGATCAGTGATGCCTTCCCTTTTGGGATTTTGCTCTATCATTTAGTAGCTTCCTCCTTCTATTGTATAGTTTGTTTATGGCTGGGGTCCACCAGACAGGACGTCTGCCTTTGGAGGATTGGGTCTTGGTTTTATTTGGGATCGCATGATCCATGCATTCCTGAAGGTGTTCATAGAATGCGTTTATAAAGGATTCTGTGGTCTGGGCGTATTTTCCACAGGCCGGGGCTTTGAAGGATTCCACCTCAGTTTTGAGGAGTGTGAAATTTGCTTTAGAGAAGTTTTTCACTGTGGTTTTCAGGGCAGGGGGTGGGGTCGGGATGTGAATATCCAGTGAGATTAGTTTATGGTCTGATCTTACCAGTGAGGGATACACTTCTGGTCTGGAGCATAGACTCCCCATGTTGGTGATGATCAGGTCCAGTATGTTTTCCCCTCTTGTGGGAGTGGTAACAAGTTGTTCCATAGCATTTGAGTTTATAAATTCTAGGAACCTTTGGGCTAGGGTGTTGGAGCTAGAGTAATGCTCCCAGTCTATGTTTGGGTAGTTGAAGTCACCCAATGTAATGGTTTTTGTAGAGACCTTCATATTTTCCAGTGTTCTCAGGAAGGCTGAGTGGGATTCCTGGGTTTGGGAGGGTGGTCTGTAGCAGGCTATAAACTGGAAGGCAGTTTTATCCACTGTTAGTTGCACATGGATAGTCTCTGATGCTTCGTGCTTTGCCACCAACCTGGAGGTGTGGGTATCTTTGATGAATATCGATACTCCCCCTCCTTTTGTGGTTCGGTCCAAGTTTTGGGGCCGAAAAGCATGGTATGAGGTATAACCTGGTAGTGCTGGGGTGCTCTCGGGAGCCCTGAACCAGGTTTCTGTTACTGCACAGATATCGATGTTCTCCATGCTAAGGAGAGTTTCGAGTGTGTGCATCTTGAGGTTTAGACTTCTGGCATTGAGTAGCATTACTCTTAGTTTCTTATCCCTTGTGATACCTATGGAGGTGGGTTTGTCTTTTGAGCCTTGCCTAAAAAAGGCACTATGCGGGTAGCAAGAACCTTTGCCAATATCCAAAAGCCCAGGGGTGACAGGTACAAGCTGTCCCTAGCGAAGCATCGTGGCTTGTCGAGCATATCATCCCAAGCTGACAGGCATTGGATCCCCTTTGAATGACACCAGTACTTAAGCCAGTTGTTGAAATTGATCATCTTGTCGTCATATTGTGGCATCATTCTTGGTGAGGGTAAGATGCTACTCAAGGTCAGGGTCATACCGGCTTGGGCTACATGCTCAGAGAGCTTCTTTATGTCTCTTTTCATGTAGTCCAGGGAAGTACGTCTCAGGTCATTCACACCAGCATGGACAATGACTGAGTCATATTTGTACTTGCCTTGGAGTGACCTGAGTGCTTGTGTTATGTGGCGGATCCTAGCGCCTGACAGGCTGCTCACCGTGACCCTCTCCTTGTTCAGCCTGGTGAGCGGGATGTCAGTGTGCCTGACGATAGAGTCACCTATTACAAGTGTATCAGGTGTGTTGTTTAGTCTTAAGGGCTGTGACTGTTTGGCACACTGGCTTTGTGAGATATGTGTTGCACGTGTTTTGTTTTGGGGTAGCGGCTGCTTGGGTGTCTGCTTTGGAGGTCTCTGCTGCTTTGGCAGATCTTTATTTAGAGCCTCCGAGTATGTTTTTGTGTGATTATGTGTTTGGTTTGCTGTCATGGTAGGTCTATGTGAGACTGGAATTGTAGTGAGTGTGGTTTCCTTCTCCTCCTTACTGGTTATGCCAGTACTGAGTTGAGAGAGCTTAGCCTCCAGTTTGGCTATATGGTTGCATCTCTCACATGTGTTGGAATTTGTTGGGAGGAGGAGAGGGTTGTCTGTGTACATGAGGCAGTTGTAACATTGCCTCAAGATTCCCAGATTCACCAGCTGGACCGGAGAGGAGATTGACAACTGACCTTTGGACATGCTAGAATAATATTGGGAATTCCTTAATAATTGAAAACCAGGGCCAGTGGGGAGTGAGGGTGTAGTGCTTTTAATTTTTAGTGCTGACTTATATAATTGCTTTAGTGAGCAAGTGCCAGGTAACTTAAGTGCAATGTGTTACAGGTAACTTAAATGCAAAAAATGACAAACAGTAACTTTCTTTCAAGTGAAACAAGGAAATAAGTACAGTAAGCAATGCAGATATCACTAGTGATCCACAGAAGCGCTGAGAAGCTGCATATTAGGTGGAATTAGCGTTCCAGGGAAATAACAAGCAAACAAACAACAAGCATATAAACAAAGCTAGATTCAGCAGGCCTGGATCTAGTCTATGCTACAGCAAACAAGGTGTACCAATTTCAGTAAGATACAGTTCAAATATTCAGGCACTATAAACCTTTAACCAGAAATTCCCAGCTCAGAAGGGCAGAGTCCAGCCTCTTCTCCCACAAGAGTGCAGACCACAAACCTTCTTAATGTAAAATAACTGGCCTGAAGCCCAAGTGCTTAAACCAGAACTAATACACTTTAAGAATAACAGACACTGGGCTCTCAATCGGCAGTTCCCAACTTAGAAGGGTGAAAGCTACCTGTCCTGCCACCACAGTGCATGCCACAAACCTTCCTAATGTAAAACAACTGGTCTGAAGCCCAAGTGCTTAATCCAAAAGACTTAGAATGATAGCTACACTTTAATCAAGTTACTACCAAGCAGTAATAAATACAATTCAATACTTTAGAGAATGCCTGGATTAGTGCTCAAGTTACACAAACAAAGCTAGATCCAGCAGGCCTGAATCCAGTCTATGCCACAGCAAACAAGGCACCAACTTCAGTAAGAAGCAGTTCAGATATGCATGCACTATAAGCCTTCAACCAGAAATTCCCAGCTCAGCAGGGCAGAGTCCAGCCTCTCCTCCCACAAGAGTGCAGACCACTAACCCTCTTAATGTAAAATAACTGGCCTGAAAGCCCAAGTGCTTAAACCAGAATGAATACACTTTTAGAATAACAGACACTGAGCCCTCAATCAGCAGTTCCCAACCTAGAAGGATGTAAGCTACCTGTTCTGCCACTACAGTGCAGACCACAAACCCTCTCAGTGCAAAACAACTGGTCCGAAGCCCAAGTGTTTAAACCAAAAGGCTTAGAATGAGTTACACCAAGCAGTAATAAATACAACTGAGTACTTTTAAGATGATGCAAAAGTAAAAAAAAAGTAGGTAGAAACACAAGTACAGTAAAAGCAGATTACATTTTTTTTTTTTTTCTGAACAAGTGCTGAGATCAAAGAAACAGATTTGAGTGCTGAAACTAGAAAACTGGCTAGTTATAAGAAAAAAAACTAAGCTAGAAGGCTTCCCTCCAACACAGAAGGGCTTGGGGGCTCAGAAGCCTACAAATAGTCTATACCACTTAACAGGAAAGGCAGGAAACAAGCATAATTTTTTTTTCTGTTTCCCAGATGCTCTCTTTGTACACAGTAGGAGTGCCTGAAATCAGAATATGATCTCACTGCACTCAGTTGAGTGAGCAAATGAGATGAGCCCAGAAGGAGTATCCAAACACAAATTTACAAGAGGGGCGGGCAGTTGCAAGGCCACTAAGATTAACACCAAAACAAAAACAGAGAGGGTGGGTGGGACTAACTGAAGAGCAGAGTGAAAACTTCCAGTTCAGTTAATATTCCTTCCACACAGTTAAAATCAATTTAAATACTGTATTTTTTGAAAAAAAAGAGCAGATAAAGGTACTTAAATTCTCTTATACGTCCAGTTGAATATAGCAAGTTCTTAGCCGGCCAAAGCTGAGGTTTTTAAGTAGAAAATATTTCACACTGTACCACTTAAATAGGCAAGGACAGGAAATCAAAGAATGTGACTACCCCCACACCTGTAATTACTAGCAAATAACAAAATTCAGCAAACACTGACTAACTTCCAGTTCAGCTAATATTCCTTCCACACAGTTAAAATCAATTTAAATACTGTATTTTTTGAAAAAAAGAGCAGATAAAGGTACTTAAATTCTCTTATACGTCCAGTTGAATATAGCAAGTTCTTTGCCGGCCAAAGCTGAGGTTTTTAAGCAGAAAATATTTCACACTGTACCACTTAAATAGGCAAGGACAGGAAATCAAAGAATGTGACTACCCCACACCTGTAATTACTAGCAAATAACAAAATTCAGCAAACACTGACTAACTTCCAGTTCAGCTAATATTCCTTCCACACAGTTAAAATCAATTTAAATACTGTATTTTTTGAAAAAAAAAGAGCAGATAAAGGTACTTAAATTCTCTTATACGTCCAGTTGAATATAGCAAGTTCTTAGCCGGCCAAAGCTGAGGTTTTAAGCAGAAAATATTTCACACTGTACCACTTAAATAGGCAAGGACAGGAAATCAAAGAATGTGACTACCCCCACACCTGTAATTACTAGCAAATAACAAAATTCAGCAAACACTGACTAACTTCCAGTTCAGCTAATATTCCTTCCACACAGTTAAAATCAATTTAAATACTGTATTTTTTTGAAATAAAAAGAGCAGATAAAGGTACTTAAAGGTACCATATTCTCCTCATCAGACACTGCTGATGTCATCAGCTATAAAGTGCTGTCTGAGACACTCCAAGTCAGACCTGAGCTGTGGCACTTGCCTTAAATACAGAGCTCTGTAGTCTGTGTAATTACATAGATAGGATTCTGTTCTCAATGCAGTCAACTGGTGTGTGTGTGTGTGTGTGTGTGTGTGTGTGTGTGTGTGTGTGTGTGTGTGTGTGTGTGTGTGTTTGCTCACTTGCTTGACATTACAGAGGGTCTTTTAAACCAGCATGTGGGACACTGTTATTACCATATTCTCCTCATCAGATGCTGCTGATGTCATCAGCGATATCTGATTTGTGGATCTGCAATTTCCCACCAGGGCAGGGTCAGAGACTGACTTGGAGGCCAAGCAGAAGTCACCTCATTGTCTGTGATTACAGATTACAGTGACATGGGTTTCTGTCTATCCATATACATTGTGGCATGGTTTGTAGGCCCTGTGTTTTCTTGGTGAGAAATGCCTGTGGTCTCTCAAGCTGCTGTATGTGTCTGGTGAGGGACATGCTAAACAGAGCATCATACTCTATTAGTGTTTTGATGAGGTTTGAGTACATTGCTGTAATATAATCCTCAGAACAGAATATGATGACATGACTTATGATGTGCACAACATAGGCTTTCAATACAAGTGTGGACACTTGATGGTCGAAGTTCGAATTGTTATCCATGTGTGTTCCCAGGACTTGCATCAATGGGTTTCAGCATAGCGGGACTGTTGTCAATGCTGTAATTAGCAGGGAATTCCACTTTGCAAAAGGACAAAATAAAGACACATTTTCACATTTATTTGTAGACCATGTGACTTTATCACCAAACATTTGTCTGTGTTAGCCCATCCTGTAGTATGTTATCATCACTGGTGGATTCAATGATTGCAAACAGTATGCAAGAATCAGTAAACACAGTGAGCCACAGTGCATATACTTTAGCCTGAACTGTTGAGAAAAAAATTCCAAACAGCAAAGGGCCAAGCACAGATCCCTGG
Organism: Protopterus annectens; assembly: GCF_019279795.1. NCBI lineage: Eukaryota > Metazoa > Chordata > Ceratodontiformes > Protopteridae > Protopterus > Protopterus annectens. Next base: position 12,965,656 of record NC_056727.1, on the reverse strand, counting down.
GGTACACCAATGGTGACAGCTCTGCTGGTACAAATTGATTCACCAACTTTCACAGTAAATGTTCTGTCGGTGACTCAATTAGTCACCCACCCAGTGATGTAAGTGTTTATCCCCAGCTGTGAGAGTTTCTCAGAGATACCTGCTTGGGGGATTGTGTCCAAACCCTAGGCCAGATCAGGATAGGCAGTGTGTACTGTCTTACCTTCATCCAGGCCTATCACACAGAATCAGTTGGCTGTGACAACATCAGATATCACCTATAACATGACATAGCACATACACCTTCCTGAAATAATTGAATATATAATTCAAAATACAATCCACACAGACTATATTCATGTAGAAGGGTGTACATCAGCATGCATACATTTGAGCTGGGGGACAGCACCCAATGTATGCTTGTATAGACACATCCTGACTCTCCTCATCTGTGAGGTAGATCACCAGTCATCATGGACCTTTTCTATATAGACACTAGTAATATCCCGGCTGTGTGCAATAGATCTGGGTGAGTTGTTAATGCTACATCATGTTTGTTACATCTGTTAGATGTCTTCAAAGAGGACACTATCATCCTTTTGAACTTGACAAGCCCAGTGCCTTTGACACAAATCTGCAGTGAGGTATTCAGTCAACAATGTCAAATGTGGCCATAAACACCTATATCATCAACTGGAGGGACCACTGTTTTACTTATATGGCATCTAAATATTTTGAAATGTGTGAAGTGACCTATACCTCAGGTCCATACATCAGGGTTGTCTGCTAGGCCCTTTCCTGTCCATTATTTAAGCCACAGACATCATGAATGACATATTCATTTTGTGTCCAAAGAGCTGTCTGAAGGACTACAGATTGTGGGCAATTATTGACTCCAACTGCGACATTGGTATACTACAGACTATCAACAAACACCAAAGACTGCTTCCACAGCCAAGACAACACGTGGAATGAAAGAAAAACATGGGAGGATTTGTTACCTCAGGAAAACAAACACACAACCTAAGGATACTGTTGACATCATACCCACCAATCAGACCAATAGGTATGTGATCTGTGTCCTGGGGTGGATGGTATGTGGAACATCCAACAGCATGTGACCACAGTGCTGACTACTCCCGTGTATGTAACACAACTACTGAGTATGTGAGGGACATCCACATCACTGGTCATAATACCTCCATAGTTCACATTCTTCTTCATACCAATAACTGAGTACAATGCACCCTTCTTCATGTACCTCCCTACTCATCATCCGCTGATATGTAACTGAAGTGTACCACCTTTGCCACAGTGACCTCTCACACATTTTATTGGTAATACCTAGGTAATTTTTGTGGCATAAATATTATGGTTTGATGGCGCAGAACCCCACCAAGTTGTGACATCACATACATGTGTGATACCTGTTCTGGTAATGCACACAGTGCATACATAGCTGTTTGACAACACTGATGGCAAGGGTATCATTTGTGACAGTGTGGATTGTGATATATCTATATATATATATATATATATATATATATATATATATATATATATATATATATATATTACACCAGTCAAAAAGCCTGTATTGAGCATAATGTCACATAAAGGCATTGCAGTGGCTCGTAACACCTGCAGCAGATGTTACAGGGTCAGGACAGTACGCTCGATTACCCTCATAGAGTGTGGATATGTCATGCTTTACTATCAAAATGTAGAAACACATTTGTTCGAGTAATGACTTACTTGAAAAAAATAGTTGAAAATAAAAACACTATTTAATCAAAACAATGAAAGTTGGTAAAACAAGTCCTGCTGACTGTAAAGCTGTGCTCAACCACAAACCAAGTAGTATGAATAGAAATGTAGACCACAGAACCACATCAAACTAATAAAAAGCAGATGGCAAAGAACAGTGTAAAATCCAAACAGACTTTTATTCAAACACAGGTCAGTGCTTTCGCAATAAAATTGCTTCTTCACACCATACAAAAAAATCAGTAGCATCTCAAATATTTAAAATGCAATCAATTAAATATCTACCAATAAAAACATTCAAGAACAATAGCTATAAAAATTTAAAGGCACAGCTTTCTTTTAAGACAGAAACCATAAAAGGCTATTGCCATAAAAACACACATAGTAGTATACTTATTTAAGAAGCTTTCTTTCTTTCAGAACTGGCTTAAAAGGTACTGGTTCATTCAAACCTGCACCTCTATGTGCTGATAGTTTAAGAATCCATCTTAATTCTTTCCCTTCTGTGACATTAGTTATATCACCCAGACTAAAACTTTCATACATTACTTCTACTACCATAAACTTAAACCAATGGTTAGTGCCTTTCTCTAGTATATGTTTAGCTAAGGCACTATAACTATGGCCCTTATTGGCACATAGTAATGATGGTCTCTAATCCGTTCCTTAAGTCGCTTATTAGTTTTTCCTATATAAAATTTTGAACACGTCACACACAGTGCTAAATAAACTAAGTTATTGGTGTCACAGTTAGCTTTAACTTTAAAAACATAATAATTACCATTGTCTGGTTGTATAAATGTACTGGACATGTCAATGTATTTACAAAAAGTACATTTACCACAGATAGAGGTGCCAAAACTAGTTGTTCTAATAGTAGGTTGCTGTAGTTTACTTGTATTAGGGAAACAAAGCTGTCTTTTCAACGATTTTTTTATTTTTATAAACAAAAAACACTCCCCCAATTTCACTAATCTTCCACGCAGGATTAGCTTAGTCCTGTGTGGAAGCACCCATTTAGGAGCAGGATGGCAGTGCTCCATGCATATTAATGAAGGAGCACTGCCCGAGCTCCTAGGTTTACACGGAGCGTGTATGAGTGCAGGGGGCAGAGCTCTCAGAATAAACATGCCCCTGCAATGAAGAACAGCAGAAAGAGGTAAGAAATGAGTGAGACTGCTCATAGGTGTCTGCATATCCCCACCAACAGTTCCCTATGTGTGCAACAGCAACAGTACATAAAAATCAAATGAAGAAACCCCTTTATTTTTATTTAAAAATCCAAGTACAGCTAATCGTAGGTGCACGGGTGTGCCCATCGCTTAGCTATGGTTAATGCAGCTTAAATTGCTGAAGAGGATAACAAGGAAGATATATGCAAATGATGCAGCACAGCCATAGGGTCAGAGTTGCTGGCGCCATGTCAGACTCAAAGCCTGTCACAAGTGGTGTCCCACAGGGCTCAGTCCTGGGCCCACTCTTGTTTGGCATCTACTTTTCTGAAGTACAAGCAAACACAGGAGGGTTATGGCTGACAAAGTTTGCAGATGACTGCAAACTGGGCGCCGTAGTTGAAAACACATCCGACACAGATATCCTTCAGCAGGGTCTCACAGAAACGGATAACTGGTGCCAGAGCCATGGCCTAAAGTTAAATGCCAAGAAATGCATAGTCATACCCTTCGGGAAAAATAAGGTTACCCCTATCTACCATATAGGTGGCAATCCCCTGAACACAGAAGTAGTTATTAGGGACCTGGGAACCCAGGTTGACAGTAGCCTTTCATTCGACACTCATATTGCTAAAGTAGTTAGGAAGACCTTCTACATTGCCCACCTTATCATGAAGGGATTCACATCTAGATCAAGGGAAGTCATAGTCTCCCTATACTCATCACTCATCAGACCAATGATCGAGTACAATGCCCCATTCGGAATGTATCTGACCCGGCACTTGCAGCAGCTGGAGAGGCCACAAAAGTTCCTCACCAAAAGGATAAAGGGTCTCAAAAATCTGTCTTATGCTGCCCGACTGAAAGAACTCCAGTTATATTCAGTTGCTTACCGCTTGCTCAGAGGTGACCTATGCCTGACATACAAGGCCATGTCAAACCCAGATTTGATGAACATGCTTCATCTCAAAAAATCTAGATCCCTCAGAGCCACAAGGGCGGGAGACTTAAACCTCGACATGGTTATTAATAGGACGTGCTGGAGGGATAGATTCATCACCCAAAGACTCCCTATGCTGTGGAACAAAATCCCGGTTTATGTGAGACAGAGCACCTCGCTGGCCTTGTTCAAGAGGAATCTTGACCAATGGATGGGAGATCGCAGATACACCCCAGGGGTTACCTCAGTGTCACTGCTCGACAGAGGCACAGCAAAATAATGGGCATAGTTTCTCCAAACTAAAGGGGTGGTGTAAGCCACAAAACTATGGGCTAGGCTTATAAATGCCCTCAGGCAAATAGCCTAGTATGAACCTATGAACCTATGAACCTATGAACCATAGTGTAGTGGGCAGAGTATTCACTTAATGAGCAGGCATTCCCGGTTTGAGTCCCACTGTAGCACAGTCGATTTTTCATGACAAAGCACGTTATAACCAATATTTCTGTTGCAAAACCCACTAAATAACATATATTTATGAACTGGTGTACTTCAAGGAATGCACATGTGAAGTGTCAGTGTCATAATGAATAAGGCACTAGTAAGCAGGTTTAAGCACAAATAAGCAGTAGTAAGCATATGTAAGCAAAGGTAAGCATGTTTAAGTGCGTTTGCATGGGGGTAAGCACTGCCTAAGCAGACTAAGCAATTTAGAAGCTAACTGAGTATAAGAAACTGTAACCAGAAGTTTCCAGTGCTTAGCTCCATGCAAACCTGCGCAAACCCGCTTACAACTGCTTTAAAGTGCCTTAATCACTCTGTATCCAATTACGCGTGTTTTGCCCAGCAACAAATTAAACAGCCTTTGCAAGGCTCAAACCCAGGACCCTGCAGTCAGAGTAGTTAACCACTAAGCCATCATAGCAGTATATAAGAATGAGGTTTCAACAAACAAATTCTCACAATAGGAAAGTCAAACTGAAAATGTGAAATGAATCTATGCACAGTGTGATGTTGTATAACCTGCTACATAACAGAAATATTTGAACTGGAGCACTGCAGTAAGGCCAGATGTGAGGTGTTATTGTAATAAAGTGTTGAAGTCCCCAGGACCCCACACAGTGTACGCACACTTGAATCACAGATACCAGACACAGATATAACATGTAACAAATAATAAATCAATGTCAAACGGAAAATATAATGCTAATTAAATATTAAGCAATGCTAAACATTGCACAGCTCAGCTTACATGGTGGAAGCAATGTGTAGGCTGGCTAACTCAATCTGCCCAGTGATATAGGTTCATAGGTTCATAGGTTCATACTAGGCTATCTGCCCTAGGGCATTTATAAGCCTAGCCAGAGTGTGTTTGGCTTTCGCCACCCATTTTAAATTAATTTTGCTATGCCCTTTTTTGAGGTTAGTATACTGTGCCTCTGTCTAACAGTGACACAGAAGTGATACCAGGGTAAACCTCGATCTCCCATCCACTCATCAAGATTCCTCTTGAAGAGAGTCAATGAGGGACTCTGCCTAACCTGGACTGGGATTTTATTCCAGAGTGAAGGGAGCTTATATATATATATATATATATATATATATATATATATATATATATATATATATATATACATACCCCTTTAAGCAATGCCAACATTAGGTAAGCAGGTGTGCCCATAGCTTAGCCTTTTCAAAACTGTCCAATCATGGGAAAGTGTGGGAAATCAGGCATATTTAAACCCCACAGGCACCAATAATTCCCATAACTGGTTGCAGCTCCCTACTGTAGGCAGAATGGCTGAAGTTGGGGAAGGCACTCGATTTAGAGTGCAATGCTGGGGCACCCAGGAGTACAGATTCATGGTAGTGCTCCTGGTAAGACACCATGAGGAGAGACTACTGCAGGGCCAGTATCAGTACAAAGTGGAGGCCTGGGAAAGTCTCACCTTTGACTTCACCAGTGCCACTGGTATCCTCCAGACTGGTGAGCAGGTCAGGCATCACCATGCTGACCAGAAGCGGTGGAGAGGTGATCTCTTTGACCAGTGGATCCAAGAATCAAGGCAGATGGCTGATGCCCCATCACTAAGTACCCATTCTACTATGTAGATAATGATTGCCTAGCTTGTGTATACTATGAATAGGTAATGGCTAAATATCACTGTATTTCTCTGACAGCTGCAGATGAGCAGGCTGTGAACCAGCAAGCCCATGCTGCTAGGCTGCAAAGGCTGCGTCATGAGGCAGGTTAGTAATAATCTTGCATGTACTGTCATAAGAAAAAAAATATAACAGTTCTAGAAAGTGTTGTACCAGTATAAAATGTATTGTGTATGGGATATACTGAATAAACCAGACAATATGGCAGGAAGACTGTCATATAAGTTATGTGGAAATAAAGGTGTAATATCTTGTGAATAAAACTATATCCCCTGGAGTGCATGTATACATACTGCTTTCATATGTTGTTGTAGTGTTGCATTCTATAAATACTACTGTTGTATTAAGCAGTGTTACCCACACTGTTGAACACAGTTAAAATGTGTAGGAAGTTCAGTATAACAATGTTGGAATTCCCAAGAGGTCAGTCATATAGAACAACTGAGGGAAACTTAGAAACCATTGGAATGCTTCACACCCATTCCCTGATAGCACAGTGTACTATGATATCAACTGTAATATTTTTACCACACACACCAGGGGTTTGAATCCCGGGAGTGGTAGTAAGTTGTATGCATAATCATACCCCACAACTGTACAGAGTTTGTGAGAATGTTCAGATAGAAAGCTGTATGCATAATTAGACCCAACAACTGTACAGACTTTGCTAGAATGTTCAGATAGTATGATGTAAGCATAATCTTAACCATCAACTGTACAGACTGTGGCAGAATGTTCAAGTAGTAAGCTGTATGCATAGTCATACCCCTCAACTGTTCTGATCTGTCCAGCATGTCCAGATAAATGGTCCATATCTGCTGCCCGGTAACCTGTTCCCCTGACAATTAAGTGAGATGATCCAAGAAATGTAGGCAGCTGATACTGATATATAATGGATAGTGAGACCTGAACATAAAAAGAGAATGTATATGAAAACAAACCTGTCATTGTAGCATCTCACCCAAAGAACATGACAGCTATTCCAACATATGTCACATTAACACCTGCATCCTGTCAAGCCTTGACCAGAGTGTGTGCAATAACAGATTGCTAGGTATGTGTATAACATCAACATGGAATCTGGGTGTATGTGTAGTATTCATCAGGTAGTGTTAACAAATATTTCTCCACAGCTAGACTGTAGTTACAACACAGTTCACTCATATACTTGTTTACAAGCATGGAATCTGGGAGTATGTGTTGAATCTGTCTGGTAGTGTTAACAAATATTTTCCCCACAGATATAACAGGTAAGAGGTGTAGACTGTAGTTACAACACAGTTCACTCATATAATTGTTTACAAGCATGGAATCTGGGAGTATGTGTAGAATCTGTCACATAGTGTTAACAATGATTATCCCCACAACTATAACAGGTAAGAGGTGTAGAATGTAGATGCAACACAATTCACTTATATACTTGTCTACAAGCATGGAATCTGGGAGTATGTATAGAATTTGTCACATAGTGTTAACCAACTCCCCTCCACAGCTATAACAGGTAAGAGGTGTAGACTATACGTAAGACACAGTCCACGTATATACTAACCTACAAACATACCATTGTACAAAGTAAGGCCATTGGGTAGTGTAAAAATACATGTAAGGGACAGATCACTGCAATGACTAAGAAAGCTATGAAAACTACAGGGATATATTAGTTGTTAATTGACCTCTCTCTCTCACCCCCCCCCATATGTGCAACAATAACCTAATTACATACCTAAATGGGTATGTGTACACTGCAGTCTTTTGTTGGGACATATATCCTATAAGTTTATAAATATTTACATTTGGTTCTATGCATGTGCCATGTTAATATACTCCCATATTCGTGGCCTGTTGCCATCAATGAAACCTGCATGCTGTTGTAATGGCCACTGTTGTCCCATATATGCATGTGTTCTGCTCACCCTGCAAATGTTGTAAATCTGATGTCTTAGGTTAATGGGAATACCTATGCATGCTGTTATAACTAATTCTAAATGCTGTTGACTATTACTAAGTGATATCTGTCCTAAAACTGCAACACCATAGCTCATATGGGAAGGCAGGTCCCAGTGGACCCACCTGTCCCACCTCAGATGACCATGGCAGTGGACACCAGCACATCTGGGGCCCACCCTGGGACCTCCTCCTCTTTTGGCCCTGCTCCACCTTTGGGGGGAACTGGCTCAGGAGATGGGGCTTGCCCCCCCTGGGAGCGGTGGTTAAGAGGTACCTGTCACCTGCCATCAGGACTGGGCCGTGGTGCATAGGAAGCTGAACAGGGTGATTCAAGACCATATATGCCAGCTTGAGGGCTGCGTGGTGCAATTAAAAGGTGAGCATGCCCCTCCTACCCAGCCCCCAGTGCAGCCACCTTTGGGGCCATGCAGGTGCAGTGGTGACTGCCCATGGGTGGGGATCTCAGTCCCACTGCTTCCATTTGGGGGCTCATGGGCTTGCAACTTCCAAACATCCCTCCCTGTCCAATGTGTTTAGCCCCCACATGTGTCATATACTGCCTCTGTATGCGTCTTGTTTGTCTTGTTTGTTAACCTACCCAACCTACCTCCCCAAATATACCTACTACCCCTCCCCAACATCCCACTCTCAGGTGAAAAAAGAGGGCAATCTATTCTCACAAAAAATATCGCCGCATACATAGCTGTCCATTTTGCACACATGTCCACTGGACACAAGTAATCTGGTCTAATTGACATCACAATGAATTATTGTTGCCCTCACCTCCACCCAGTGGTTTGAGTGTCCAAATCTACTTCCAAATTCAGTGTATATGCACAGCTGTTACTGTAGAAGAAATGGGCAGCTATGGACCTTCCCTACACCCTTCCTGCACATCCCTGGCTATTTTCCCTACTGTCTTTCCCTCTTTGCGCCTCTTTTTTCACCACTTTCCTATCAATCCCTTTTTCTTTTCTTTTAAAGAAATTAGTGCAGGGGTAAGTGGGAGTCAGCACTTTAAAGCAGAAGTAAGCGGGTTTAGGCCTGTTTGCACAGTGGTAAGCAATGCCTATACAGGTTAAGCAATACAGAAGCTGAGTATAAGAAACTGCAACCGAAGTTAGCAATGCTTACCTCCACGCAAACCCACGCAAACCCACTTACAACTGCTTTAAAGTGCCTTAATCACTCTGTATCTAATGGCCCATGTTCTGCCCAGCAACAAAATAAACAGCCTCTGCAAGGCTCGAACCCAGGACCCTACAAACCATAGACAAAGTGATTTACCACTAAGCCAAGCCAGATATACATAACCCTGATGTTTTCACAAACATATCATCCAGCCCAGACATTAAACAGTACAGAGAATGTATTTCACCATTTAGATGTATGTCTATGCGTATGTATGTATATATTTATATATATATATATACATATATATATATATATATATATATATATATATATATATATATATATATATATATATTAATTAATATTTAAACAGATACAACATATATATATATAGATATATATATATATATATATATATATATATATATATATATATATATATATATATATATCTGAACATATATACATGCAAATGGCTAAATCAACACATATATATGTCTACAACTATATGTCAACATATACACAGCCAGCTACATATATGTAAGCAAATATCTATCTAAGTAGGTATATACGAACATAGTTATATATAAATAAGCAGATATATATATATATATATATCTATATAGGTATATATGGACATACATGTATAGATATCAATGGGAGATTAACTAACACATATATGTCCACATGCACCGTTAATGGGGTTGAGAGGTCCTAAACAATATATGTCTTGCACGAATAGGTATATCCACCCCCCACAGCCAAACGTGTCCCCCCTGCGATACACTACCAAGTGTTGCAGATCCCATAACCAGGACCTGACACGACATGGGCGCAATATGTTAACAGTACTACATCCCACCTGTATGATGTCAGGCTGGTATTGGTAACATATCATGCAGTACAGTCTGGCTCCCATAGAAAATGTAAATAGTGGAAGCTATCAACATCCCCAGGATAGATATACACGGACACATATATGCAGATACATATATATATATATATCTATATATATATATATATATATATATATATATATATATATATACACATGTGACTACACATACATATGCAGAGATATGTACAGTAAGATACTTATGTAGTAGGTGCACACATTATGGAACAGCCTCTATGCCTACAGTTAACACCTTAACGACTGGACACTGGATGAGCCACCCATACAAATAACAGTCATTGCCTGCAACATATACCCACAGAGAGGTCATAGGATAAAACACCACACATAGGTCTGCAGAAATGGAAAACCATTATTTGTGTACTATTACAGATTTGTATGCCATGTCATATAGCTGTTCAGAGACTGACATCCATATAAACAGAGTAATGCAACTGTGAAACAGTTATACTAATACAGTAGTCTGGAAAGGTTCACAACTGTTGCTGTCCAGGCCAAGCCCTTCAAATAGTACATTATTAAAGACAGACTGGGCCGCAGGATACCAAACAATCAACAGTAAGTAATGCAGGTGTCTAGTTCAGCAGCCTCTATCTACACTCTGTACACAATCACTAGGTGGTAAAGACTTCAGTTGACCAAATGGGATGTAACTGTTACATAACAAGGCATAACTGACACCATCACAAGCACACTGACAAACAGAACAGTCTGTATGACAGGAAGCAGTAGGCCTGCATTAACCCAATTTATGTACGTAATGTCAATATAGGTGAATTGTATGGTACTGTACATCCAGATACCTTAAGGCAGCTCACACCTGATACCCCCACAAATTTTAACATCCTAGGTTATTTATGGTGCATCTCCCCCTAGACTCAATAATACAAGCCCATATACCACTGTTACATACACTGGTCTCTGAAGTGCATATGGGCACACATGTATGGTGTAGGTGAAGCCCACACATATAGGACCCCAGCCCCACTGTACATGTGGGGGGTACAACAGCAGTGGACTGCTGGCAGGTATGGCAGCATGATAAACATATATTTGCATATGTATCACTATCCGTATATGTGTAGCCATATATCGTTCTGTGTATGTATATATCTGGGTGTGTATATGTATATCTATGTACATAAACATACCCATCTATATATGTCATTATGTATATATGTATATATCTATATAGATATCTGGATAATTATATATACATATATTTCCACCATATGCCCTGAACATGGAGTGTAGGCCTACCTCAGTCCCTATAGTCCCAATTACATAGTACAAGGGGATGTCAGGTATGTCTAGCAGGTATATCAGTAGACTATTGCTACTGTAATAGTGATTGTCTTCACAGACATGGTGTGTGTGGGAGGTCACATCTGATTTTCACATGTGCGCCATTGGCTACTGACAGACATCCTAAGGATATCATAGTACAGTAACGCTGCTAGCACGTTATGCTACTGCGGACTACAGCAGAGATATTGGCCAATATATGTGGACATTTTGACACACTCTGGACAGTCCAGAGGTATACACAGAACCCCTTAGTGCAAAACATGTGGACCAAGCTTGACAATGTGGATGTTAACAGCCATGTAGATGGGTATAACACGTAATGACTAGAATAAATATGCCCCCATAGGTTATGCATTCACACACCCCTGTCTGTCCTGACACCTACTAACCACTGGTACAGAGATGCCATGGCCACATACTACCCACTAGATATTGACATACATCTGTACAGCATCCCACTGCTCTGTCTGGCATACATGACTGTTAAGGGAGGCCCGGCAGCAGTACATCTGGCAAGTATCTGGACATGGCATCTCACTGGGTAAGTACACTAAGCTGCTAGGCATGTAACAAAGCACTGCACAGGCTACAGGCAGACTGGCTCAGCACTGGCCTACATTCCTATGGGGGGGGAATGCACATGAACATGCATATATATCAGGCTCTACAGGCATGTCACAGCACAGGGAAGACACACGTATGACAGTGCATAGCTACTTCCAATGTGAACACAGCCACATATGGTACGCTAGCATATTATTACAGTATATGGACTATCTTTTCAACACCATCCTCATATGTGCCACTCACATACAAACCCTACATATACTGGGCCGCTACACAGTGTGGTCTGATTCCTGTCTGTGATGTGGGACATGTGTGTCTATGGCCCAAACAAGTAAGCCAATATGGTAACATACAGTGAAGCAGCATGTAACATCAGACAGGACAGGACCAAGAACAATGACATCTACCACAGTCTGTAAACAGGCCAAAGTACATATTAACATTACACACACTGTTGACATTCACCATAAGTACACAGACCTCAGTACTTTACATACAACCACAGAATGTCCAGGTTATGTCATCAAATATAACCCCTACTGTACATAACATGTGTAACAGTCTGATATATCAATGGCTTGTTTTCAGATATGATGTCACTAATTATGGTGTACAGCACATATGCACCTCTTAATGCTTGACATATGTACAAAGGTTGACAGAGGTGTGGCTGGAAGCACATACACAGCACCAATATTGACATGTTGCTGTGTCTAACCTCATACATTTACTGTTGTAACAGGGTTTGTTGCAACATATGTCCTATGAGGGATATGAAATCAGTAACTGTCACGGTTCTACCATCTACAGACTGCAATCATCACACTACTTTCTGCAGTTCACAGATAGAAGCTCTGTGGGTAACACATGAAACCAAAGGCACCACACACTGCCCAGTCTGCAGATGACCCTACAGATGGGGATTCCTCATACACAAAGCACTGACATGGCAGGTATTGCAACATGTAGGGCAGCCATATCCACACGCACCCTGTTAAACCATCATTACTCCAAATGCAGTATAGCAGCATTTACAGTCTGTAGTCAGGTCAGGCACATCCCCCGCCTGTGTGTTGCCATATTTCCACAGTGTATGTTCTTAGAGGTAAATCCCCAATCCATCTGAGATGCTGTTTGCCAAACAACATATCCAGTTCCTGGTCACAGGGAATGGAAAGGTCCAACACCAACATGGTGTTCCTGGATATTGGAGTGTGTTTCCATGCAATTGGCTATGGGAATGTTACCACAGCTGTTTCACATACAATCAGCTAGAGGAGGGCTACAATTCATGCAGAGGCCATCAGCTGATCATGAGCATCACTTAAAAGACATGTGCTGCTGCCTAAGCAAAGCAAGTGTAGGTTTCCGCATCCACCAGAGAGGGAGTGATAGAGGCAGAGTCAAAGACAAGTCAGGGAGGGGTGGGAGAGTAATACAACACACACACACACACACACACACACACACACACACACACACACAAACACACACACATGAGCACGCACGTGCACACACACACACACACACACACACACACACACACACACACACACTCACAGGGTGCCAGTACTGACATGCATGGGTGCAATTCTTCACTGGTGTGTGGTGGTCGACTGTGCCAGACAGCTATACAAAGCTAAATGATGGGTATATCGTGACATCAGGCCACATGACAATGGTCTGCATTGTGGCTCAGGCCTGTGGTTTCTGCATTTGCCCACACAGGTGGATATTGTATCCACCATCCAGTCACCTGGGTGGCTATTGCGTGTGGCCAATGCTGTGCATTGCTTGCCATATATGTGTTCCCTAGTCCATGACAAGGACGGTGTCTGGGATGTGCACACCTTCCACATGCATGTACAGTGACATGTGAAACTGTACCTGTGGTGTTGGGCCCATGTTGTGTACACAGATTATCATCAGATGTGCCAGTCTTGGCCACCTGTGGCAGGAGCTGGTAATGGACAGCAGGTTAACTCTGCACCTACATTGATAGCATGCTAACAGCATTCCCTGGCATCAGTGGCATCTGCCCATACAGGGCATGTTTTCAGGCACGGTATGTCCTTTGTGGGTCACATGTGATGGCACCACAGGTGTTGCAGGTGTCCAGTGGGGAAAATGGGGAAGCACTGTCTGCATGTATATGCCTATTGGACAGATGGACAGGGAGCCATGCTTTCTGTAGGCCACTGCAATCACTCCATATTTACTATCAGTCGCCAATATGCATTGTACTACACACATATTGGCTGCTGCCTCAGCATGTGTGTGTGTATGTGACATGGGTTGAGAGTGTGCTCTGTGTAACACTAGGGTTGCTAACTGTGATTGCCTGGCCATGATGTCACAGGTATGGGTATGGATTTGCACCCCATCCTCTCAGTTATTTCACATCTGTTATCCCTGTACAGTGGACATTGTGATATAGGTCCACCATAAAAGACATTTGCAAAACCCACTCCACATTGCGCTCAGGTGTCATACACTCACACCCACCTCCACACAGGATACAAGTTACAAACTCACACCCACCTCCACACAGGATACAAGTTACAAACACACACACACACACACACACACACACATGTCATGTCTGGGAGTTGAACCCCTACCTAGCTAGTTTATTACACTACAGCACTACGCAGTTATAGTACATTCACAGTGATTACTGGAGCACTCTTTCCCCAAAGATGTATTTCACATTGGATGACATTAGCAGGACTGCCAATGTAGTCCACTGGACATGTACTGAGTGTGACTAGCCTAAAATGCATTGCTCCCCACACAGACATTGAAACACACGCAGAACATCCACAATGGACATGTGTGGGTATAGAATCCCTAATAGTGGTCTATATCACACTATAGCATGGAGCTGTTATAGGACACACCACAGGGATTACTGGAGAGCTCCTTTACCAAAGGTGTATTTCACATTGGATGACATCAGCAGGACTGCCAAAGTAGGCCATTGGGAATGTACTGACTGTGACTAGCCTAAAATGCCTGACTGTTACTATATGCCTACGTAGGATGGGGGGCACACCTGACTATTTCTATGTTTCTACACAGGATTGGGGACAGGCACACCTGACTGTGACTACATTTTTATGTCGCATGGGGGGGCACACCTGACACTTGTACACATTTGCTAGGACTGTACTGGTATGTTGGGTACTCCATTTCAGTCTGTAATCTTACCTATTGTGCTGGCTAGAGGCATACCAGTGTACTACAGATCTTAGCTTTTAATTACTTACATATTACGTTCTGACTTCCTACCCTTCAGAACTGACATTCCACTGCCTGACCTGCTGTAGTCTGTCTGTTGTAGGCCTGGGGGAGAGGTTACCCTCAGGCCTCATTCGGAGGCCATAGCACAGCCTTTGTTTGTGTTTGTCTAGACCTGTCCTGCTGACTGTGACTGTTGTTGGGTATGTGACCCCCCCTGACTGGCATGTGTGAGTCACTTACCTTGTGGGTGTCCAAGAATTGAGGATTGTGCTGCAGGGCTGCCTATGTCAGATGCACATAGTACACTCCCTACACATGGTTGGGCACAGGTAGTGTAATGTTTGGCATCCCTTTTACTGTATGTGAGAGTCAGAGAGAGGTGTTATTCCCTGGGTCTTTCCTGTGTCACCGTATGTGCTATACACTGCCTCTTTGCCAAGGCCAGGGCATACTGGGCATGCATCCTTCTGCCTACTGGGGCAGGCTCAAGTTGTTCCTCCTCTGAGTCACTCTGTGCCTGTGCAGGCCTTGGCAATGGTGGGGGGCTGTGTGGCCCTGCCCCGTGCTGTTCCTCCTGCACCTGTTTCCGCAGGATCATATTGTGTAGCATGGCACATACAAGGACAATTTGGGTACATGTAGCTGGTGAGTACTGCAAGGCTCCACCAAATGTGTCCAGGCACCGGAACCATGACTTGAGCATCCCAAATGCATGCTCTACTAAAATTCTGGTCTGTGTGTGTGCCTCATTATGGAGTTCTTGTTCAGGTGTGTGTGCATTTCTGATGGGTGTCATCAGCCACGGATCCAGTGCGTATCCAGCATCCCCCACTAGGTGACCATGAGGGATGTCCCCATTGGCAAATCTCTGGTACAGTTGCATCAGATGCCAGATGTGGGAATTGTGATAGCTTCCAGGGCAGCCAGCACAGACATTCATTATTATGCCCTGGGCATCACACATGACCTGGCAGTTGATGGAGGAGAAGCCCTTGTGGTTGATGTAGACCCTACCCCACTCACTGGGTGGTGATTTGATGCATATGTCCATGTAGTCTATTGCACCCTCCACCTCAGGGTATTCTGCTATTTGGTGGAACAGCTGCATTGCTGGCTAACGCCTCACAGGTGTTGGGGAAATATACGTACTCACTGACATGTGCTGACATGTCATCCAGGAACTGGTGGAGTACCTTGGATGCTGATGCCTGTGAAATCCCCATCATATCTCCAGTTGGCCTTTGGAAGGTACCTGTAGCAAGTATTCTTTGGCCTACACATACCTTGGTATTCAATGGGATGGGTTCCCTTCTGTTAGTTCTGTGTGTCAGGCGTGGCTGGCACAGCTCAACAATTTGCTGTAGGAGGTCCCTGTCCACCCTATAGCACTCCACTATCTCCAGCTCATGTAGTTCCTGGTATGTTACCCTGGGTCGGTACACTCTTCTCCAGCTCCTCACTGTGGGTTGGTTAACAGCATTCACATCCTCACCACCCTCAGCCTCTTCCACAAGTTGTATGATAGCTATTGCAGCCCCTATCATTTTGTTGTTGTGAGTGTTAAAAGTTCCCCGCTTGTTTACACCGGTGGTGTAGAGTATGGAAAAAAACAGAGGGGAAGGTGTTTGCTTAGTTTATAGTAGTGTTCTGGGCTGGGCTGGTCTGCTGCCTGTGCAATTGGCTGATTCTGATACATTTTACCTGCCAGCTAAGCTGGTTCTCCTTTGTTACCTTCATACTGCTGTTTTCCCTTCCCATTGCCTTCCTGTTTAAGCCTGTGTGCACGCCATGCAAATAGAGTGCTCAAATGTGCACACTGCTGCTATTTCCTGGTTTAACCTCTTTTTTCTTCCTGTAAAACCCAGTGCATGGCGCGCACATCTGCTTAGGCTTTGTAAAGAGTGCTAAGCAAGTTTAGACACACACCCCTAGCTTAGCTGTGCTAAGCTAGGAGCAAACCCAAGCCACAGGGCTCCAATCTGCTTACAGTATGCCTGACACACACACCCATGATGTCACCTAACTCCTAAGCTTGCACCAAGCTATTCCTACTCTTACAGTGTTGGGACCTGACTCACATGTTGGGGAAAACTGGGATTCACTATCCTTCCCCTCATTTGCATAGAATTGCCTGCTAATACATAGTTACATGTCTCACACTGAGCCTCCCCCCTTAGCCATCACTGCTCACTGGCCAGGTTGTCTTCTGCCTACCATTGACTTGCATGGCAGAATAGTGATTTTAGTTAGACTGCTTATTTTGGGTTTATTTTATTATTTTCTCCCAATCCCATTTGCACGCCGCTGCCCTACGCTTAAACAGTCGAGCTCGGCTAAAAAAATAAAAGTTGATTTTTGCAATTTTTTATGTTTGCAATGCCAATGGCCTTATACTTGGCCATTGGCATGCTTACTACATGATATGCAGCTTTCATTTGGAGCTGTCATAGCTCCGTTTTGGATTTTGCTGAAATGTACTCGGTTACTGAGTACATTTATGCAGGTAGCATTAGTCTTGCAATGACTGTTGCAAGCTTCCTGGATTGCAAAATCACCTCATTTGTATGGATTTCACCAGCAAATGGGATGATTTGCATACCAGGGCTTAGTCCATGCAGGATTAGTGCAGAAGCGCTTGTGCACGCTCCTGCAGGCTGTTCCTGGATCGCACGGCAGATATATTGCCTGCTTGAGCTCCTGCACCGATCGTGCACTCCATGCAAGCATTTGAGAATCCAGGGGACTGTCTTCCACTCTGGAAGTTTTTTGAAATGAATGTGAACAACAGATTTATAATCTTTTTGAAACCAATATTGAGTATAAATGAAATAAGTTTTGTAACTTAAATAAAAATGAGAGGCAAGCACTTAAAAATTTACAGAGATATAGTGACATTGTAATATGACCAGCCGATAAAAGCAATTCTTTTGTTGTGTTAGATAAAGAGTATTATGTTACTACTATGAATACCATGCTTAGAGATGACAATACATATACCAGCATAGAACTTTATTCTGCACAAAAGTTAATTGAAAGGTTCACTAAGTCTCTTTTTAACTGCTTTGAAGAAACAGTTATTTCTAAAGAACTGTTCCAGTATCTTATAGTAGAACATCCTGTTGTACCTACATTGAATGGTTTGCTGAAAATACATAAAGATCTTGTAACTCCAGCTTTTAGACCCATAGTAGCTGGAGGTGGATGGCTAACCGAACTGGTGTCTTTATACGTAGAAAGACATTTAAGACCCATTTCAGGCAAGTAAGCTATTGTTGTGCATGATACAGAACATTTTTAAGTGACTTTTGCTCTTTTCTTGAGAGTTATGCTGAAACTGGTACAGAGATTATGGTAACTTTAGATGTTACATCTCTGTTTACGGTTATACCTAACCAAATAGGTCTTTTCTATGTACAAAATTGTCTTAAAGAAGAAGGCTCTCTCACTGATGAAAACATAGAGTTTATTTGCTACCTTATAGAGCTGGTACTAGAATATAATTTTCTTCTATTTGAGAAGCAATATTCCTTGCAGACTTCTGGCGTAGCTATGGGCATGTCCTGTGCCAATAGCTACTCCAATATGGTCATGGCATACTGGGAAAATTTAAACATCTTAAATGTTGAACAATTTAATGTGCATGTAAAATTCTATTGGCGTTTTGTTGATGACTTATATATTTTTTGGAAAGGAGACATTGAAAGTTTAAATAATTTTCTAAGTGCTATAAATTCAAGTACACCCTTCCTTAAGTTTACTATGAAACATTCTTGCACTTATATAGATTTCCTTGATGTTACCCTGTATATGGGCATATAAGGAAAGCTGCACACTAAGAGATATAGAAAACCATGTTATACACATAGTTATCTTGAACGTGATAGTATGACCCCACCACATATTTTTGAAAATGTGATAAGAGGTCAACTTTTAAGACTTTCTAGGCTCCATGACCAGGAACAAGAATTTGAAACAACTATGTGTTCCACTAGTATGGAATTTATAGAATGTGGTTATAAACATTTTGAAGTTAGTAAAGCATGTGAAAGGGTCAAGTTAGACAGACAAAGTAGTGGATGTGTGTTTTTTTCACATAAAGAAAATATAAGAAAGACTTCCCATAATAATAGTTATAGCAATGGAGCTTATTGTATGACTTTTAGTACTATCAGCATAGATATAAAAAATATTATTACAAAAAATTGGCATATTTTATTTTTTGACCCTATTCTATGTGAGTTTGTTAGTGCAGCCCCAAATTTTGTTTATAAAAATAAAAAAATCATTTAAAAGGCAGCTTTGTATCCCAAATACAAGTAAACTACAGCAACCTAGTATTAGAACATCTAATTTTGGTACCTCCATCTGTGGCAAATGTACTTTTTGTAAATACATTGATGTATCCAATACATTTATACAACTAGACAATGGTAATCATTATGTTTTTAAAGTTAAAGCTAATTGTGACACCAAAAACTTAGTTTATTTAGCACAGTGTGTGTGTGACTTGTTCAAAATTTTATATAGGAAAAACTAATAGGCGACTTAAGGAACGAATTAGAGACCATTATTATTGTGCCAATAAGGGCCATAGTTATAGCGCCTTAGCTAAACATATACTAAAGAAAGGCACTAACCATTGGTTTAAGTTTATGGTAGTAGAAGTAATGTATGAAAGTTTTAGGTTGGGTGATATAACTAATGTCACAGAAGGGAAAGAATTAAAATGGATTCTTAAACTATCAGCACATAGAGGTGCAGGTTTGAATGAATCAGTACCTCTAAGCCAGTTCTGAAAGAAAGAAAGCTTCTTAAATAAGTATACTGCTATGTGTGTTTTTATGGCAATAGCCTTTTATGGTTTCTGTCTTAAAAGAAAGTTGTGCCTTTAAATTTTTATAGCTATTGTACTTGAATGTTTTTTATTGGTAGATATTTAATTGATTGCATTTTAAATATTTGAGATGCTGCTGATTTTTTGTATGGTCTGAAGAAAAGATTTTATTGCGAAAGCGCTCACCTATGTTTGAATAAAAGTGTATTTGCATTTTACACTGCTCTTTGCCATCTGCTTTTTATTGGATTGCTGTGGTACTACATTTTTGTTCATCAAAACAATGAAAGCGTTAATGTGGATAATTCGTAATTCAGTATTATCGACATTACCCAATGTACCTTGCTTTCTGCTGATTTCCTACCAATGTTTTGCAGGGAGCAAGCCCCTCCTGCACCACCGCACCAGTTTATTTTATATATATATATATATATATATATATATATATATATAGAGAGAGAGAGAGAGATATACATATAAGATTGCAGTACAGTGAGGAAAAGGGTAAATTTCCCTCTGTAGTGCGATCTCCAATAAGAACTTTGACCTCATATGAGTGAATGCACACTAGCACTTGTTGTAGATTTGAACTTGTATGGATAAATGTTATGATAACTTGGAACCATGACTTTGACATTCCAAGTTTCGTCTAACTGCCATACAACATTTTGATAGTAAACCCATGTCATAATAGTTGTACAAGTGTGTTTGTGTAGAACCATCTCTGATCATTCTTATTTATTTATTTATTGACATTTGTTAACCTGGTTAGTCCAACTCAGCCAGGGGACCATTTTTAGTGGAGACCCGAGGAGAAAAGCTCCAGAAATAATACAAGTTATTTTGATATTTACAAAATATTAAAGTAGGGTCACAGAAATCTAGTACAAGTCAAAAAATGTGTGCACAGCTGTACAATGCATATGTAAAATAACATTTTTTTTAATTTTATTTTAATATTTGTTAACTGGGAAAGTCTGACTTGGAATGAAGACAATTTTCAGCAGAGGCTGGGGAGAAATGCTGTAGATGAATGTCTTTGTAATGTGGGAGGAAATTGGAGCATCCGGAGAAAACCCACACGAACGCAGGGAGGACATACAGACTCCACACAGAAGGTACCCCAGTTAACAAGTTCAATTTTTATAACTTGAGAACAGTATATAACAAAGACCAAGTAACAGTTCAAAGGTTTAGAGAATATTACACTGAGTACAGTATGAATACAGTTTAACAATTAAAAGGTTTAGAGAATATTACACTGAGTACAGTATGAATACAGTTTAACAATTAAAAGGTTTAGAGAATATTACACTGAGTACAGTATGAATGCAGTTTAACAATTAAAAGGTTTAGAGAATATTACACTGAGTACAGTATGAATACAGTTTAACAATTAAAAGGTTTAGAGAATATTACACTGAGTACAGTATGAATACAGTTTAACAATTAAAAGGTTTAGAGAATATTACACTGAGTACAGTATGAATGCAGTTTAACAATTAAAAGGTTTAGAGAATATTACACTGAGTACAGTATGAATACAGTTTAACAATTAAAAGGTTTAGAGAATATTACACTGAGTACAGTATGAATGCAGTTTAACAATTAAAAGGTTTAGAGAATATTACACTGAGTACAGTATGAATACAGTTTAACAATTAAAAGGTTTAGAGAATATTACACTGAGTACAGTATGAATGCAGTTTAGCAATTAAAAGGTTTAGAGAATATTACACTGAGTACAGTATGAATACAGTTTAACAATTAAAAGGTTTAGAGAATATTACACTGAGTACAGTATGAATACAGTTTAACAATTAAAAGGTTTAGAGAATATTACACTGAGTACAGTATGAATACAGTTTAACAATTAAAAGGTTTAGAGAATATTACACTGAGTACAGTATGGATACAGTTTAACAATTAAAAGGTTTAGAGAATATTACACTGAGTACAGTATGAATACCGTTTAACAATTAAAAGGTTTAGAGAATATTACACTGAGTACAGTATGAATGCAGTTTAACAATTAAAAGGTTTAGAGAATATTACACTGAGTACAGTATGAATACAGTTTAACAATTAAAAGGTTTAGAGAATATTACACTGAGTACAGAACAAATGTAGTTTAACAATTAAAAGGTTTAGAGAATACTACACTGAGTACAGTATGAATGCAGTTTAACAATTAAAAGGTTTAGAGAATATTACACTGAGTACAGTATGAATACAGTTTAACAATTAAAAGGTTTAGAGAATATTACACTGAGTACAGTATAAATATTGTTTAACAATTATAAGGTTTAGAAAATATTACACTGAGTACAGTAGGAATGCAGTTTAACAATTAAAATGTTTAGAGAATATTACAGAGTACAGTATGAATACAGTTTAACAATTAAAAGGTTTAGAGTATATTACACTGAGTACAGAACAAATGTAGTTTAACAATTAAAAGGTTTAGAGAATATTACACTGAGTACAGTATGAATGCAGTTTAACAATTAAAAGGTTTAGAGAATATTACACTGAGTACAGTATGAATACAGTTTAACAATTAAAAGGTTTAGAGAATATTACACTGAGTACAGAACAAATGTAGTTTAACAATTAAAAGGTTTAGAGAATATTACACTGAGTACAGTATGAATGCAGTTTAACAATTAAAAGGTTTAGAGAATATTACAATGAGTACAGTATGAATACAGTTTAACAATTAAAAGGTTTAGAGTATATTACACTGAGTACAGTATGAATACAGTTTAACAATTAAAAGGTTTAGAGAATATTACACTGAGTGCAGTATGAATACAGTTTAACAATTAAAAGGTTTAGAGAATATTACACTGAGTACAGTATGAATACAGTTTAACAATTAAAAGGTTTAGAGAATATTACACTGAGTACAGTATGAATGCAGTTTAACAATTAAAAGGTTTAGATAATATTACACTGAGTACAGTATGAATACAGTTTAACAATTAAAAGGTTTAGAGAATATTACACTGAGTGCAGTATGAATACAGTTTAACAATTAAAAGGTTTAGAGAATATTACACTGAGTACAGTATGAATACAGTTTAACAATTAAAAGGTTTAGAGAATATTACACTGAGTACAGTATGAATACAGTTTAACAATTAAAAGGTTTAGAGAATATTACACTGAGTACAGTATGAATACAGTTTAACAATTAAAAGGTTTAGAGAATATTACACTGAGTGCAGTATGAATACAGTTTAACAATTAAAAGGTTTAGAGAATATTACACTGAGTACAGTATGAATACAGTTTAACAATTAAAAGGTTTAGAGAATATTACACTGAGTACAGTATGAATACAGTTTAACAATTAAAAGGTTCAGAGAATATTACACTGAGTACAGTATGAATGCAGTTTGCTAGAGCAAGTACAAGGAGGAAAAAGAGCTGATAGGGAAAAGCAGAAAGATGAAAGGAGAGGAGACTAGTTCAAGTTGGGGTTTGACAAGGGCATGACTGAGTCTTCAGGAGAAAAAGTTTAACTTTTTTCTTAAACAGGTATTTATGCTGAAAGCTTCTTATGTTGAGAGAGAATGAGATCCAAGCATGGGCTACAGAGTATTTTTAAAGGGTATCATTCTTAATCCCATATGTTATATCAGAGACATGGGATCACTGGTGGTATTATTCTAATATTGTCCATGATTGTGTTTGGTTCTTTTACTGTTATCCATGAGCCTTTCCCTGTGCCCCACTTGCTGGAGACCTCTGATGAGATTACACTCATATTCAGGCAAATCATTTTGCACAGCTTCACAGTGTGCACCCGACCTCACTTTTATATAACATCCCTGATAAATTACCTCTGCATTGTTCATGTAAGGATGCTTATCTCACACAGACATCTTCCCCATTGTTATGTCACCGTGTATGACAGTCACATAATACACAGTTTCACTGTGTAGTCCATACTATACCATATTGGTAGGTGATTGATGTTGCTGCTATGATTGTCTTCCACTGACATGCCCTCATCGTCCATACATTAGGTTGTTTCACCTGTCCTCTTTCCCTCTGTTCATTCTTACAATGTATCTGTGTGCTTCTATTCAATGCACACACTTCCTCTGACTATTTATTTTACATGGCAGTCCAAGTACCCTTACAGATCATTTACACAAGTTTGGTACAGAATGCCTGGAATAGGATTTCACAATACTCTTCACTGTATATACTGTTCTGTGCTGTGTTTGGACCATATACATAACTATATGTTAAGCCTTGGCAATCATTTTGGCATTCCACGCAATCCCACAAACCTACTGTGGTCTGAGGTAAACAGGTTTGTTATCTGTATTGCTTTACATGGTTTTCTGGCTGGCAACAGTGTTGCAGGCCAAGAAACCACACTTATTTACATTTAAATGCAGTGTGCCACATGAATATGTAATTAGCACTGCTGCTCACCGCTCATCACCATGCATGCATGTAAACTCCATGTAGGCTTTGCTCGAAGTCTACACAGAGTTGACTGAATCCCAGGGCTATAATATCAGTAGTGACCCTGGTAAAGGAAGACTCTAGGCAGCAGTGAAAATGAAAAAACTGAAATGCATGCTAACAATGAGTTTGTTCTAATGAAAAGGGATAAAATTACAGTAAGAATAACTGAGTCAGAACTATGCCATTGTGTTACAACCAGTGTAGTGAAGTACACTGTATTTTTAGAATGAAGGGAAGTTCAAGCTTGGCTAGATTATAGAAGCATGATTAGCCTTATCAAAATTCTACTATTATAGAAGCATAAGATTAGTAACAACCAAAAAGTAGACATGGCATGCACACATGATAGAAAAGAATATGCCAGATTCAAATAGGAATTCAAACATGTCTACTAATACAGTTACATTCTGTGACTGCAACCACACGTTTGACTTATCCTGTTATACTGGGATAGGATTTTCTTTATTTTAAAGCACTATAGAAAGTGAGGGAGGTGGAATAATCTATAAATACAGTGTGGCAGGTTGATGTTCTTGATAATAAAAAGGTAATTTAGCAGTTGAAAACATTCCTCTAGTAAAAGTATATGGGGAGGAAGTAAGACAGTTGCTCTCAGAAAGACATCTCTATTCAGAAAGAGAAGGGAGTTGGCATACAAGCTACAAATGTAGATACAAGCATACTTGAAGATAAAATAATAGAATTACAAAACTGTAATACATGCCAGTATAAGAACTGAAAGCTATCTGACAGAGAACCCAAATTAAGAATTAGTATAAGACAGAAGTATGCAGAGACTTACAAGATATGTTAGCTCAGAATGTGAGGCAAAAATAAATGAAGCAGTGCACCCACATGAAGACCCCTCTCCCCAAAAAGTGAATAATAAATGTTTTTTAAACATATTTATCTGCTGTCCAGCCCCACAGCATGTGTGCTCCTCTATCCTGCTTAAAAAATGTCTACCCAATCCAAGAACTTCCCAGTAACACTCTAAGCATGGACCTCATTTGAAATAAGGGCCCAGACCTTTCATGAAGTGCAAGTGAAAGAAATACCATCTATAATAAGTGTAGGTCCACCAATAAGGCATCTTTGATAAGTTATTCAAGGATAATAAGTACTGGGGAGCACAGCACTGGGGTCAGCAGCCATGATATTTCACATACCATTCTTATTTCCTATTGTTCCACTTAAATTTAGTGCATCTACTCGCAGGACATTAGCACACTCCACCATCCCAAATTTGCTATAGCTAATGTTGTAATTCTCTTGTTTTTTTAGAAACCTCTAGGCTAAAACATACTATAAACAGAAACAAGGAGTTTAAAAAGTGAATAGCTCTTTTGAAAAACAACCTGACCTGGCCAGTGACACATCATTTTTTTTCTTTCTTTTAGTCCATGTCACAGACTGGTTCTATTATAATAGACCTATCAGGTTTTGACTCATAGCTCTACAGCTTTAACTCCTCCCCCTGTCTCCTAGTGCCAACATTGAGTTTACTTAAATAGCTGAAACAATGGACACAATTTTTAAACATCTTTATCCCTTGCTCGACCCCACAGCGTGTGTGCTTCTCTAGTAAGTGAATCTCAACTACACTTCTACTGTTGCATAACTGCATTTCTGTTGTTTTTCTGTTAGTTCAAGTTGCTACAGGTAAAATTACCTAGATTTTACTTTTCTGTATCAACTTATTTATATTGGTAACTATAACAAGTTGTCCTATAGCCGCGGACACTGCTACTGCATTTTGTGAAGGCTAGAGTTTTAACTGTGTTTTCTCTGATCTATGTTGTTGCATTGCCAGGTTTAAACCTACTATTACTGAGATAGGATTCTGCTTGCTGTGTTAACTAACTACAGACTGCTACATAGCTAAGGACATTGCTGCTCTACCCATGTGTAGGAGTTTTTGTTTAGCCATTAGAATAGCATGTGAGGTTAACCAGTAGAAAGGGATTGGCTATAGTGTAATGATACATGGTAAGTTATGCAACCATAATGCATTTCTAGTTGCTTTTGCTGAATACAGTCAAGAGCTTATTGAAGTATTAGTTTTACAAATAGTGAAATGGAAACAGGGAATATGTTTTTCAAATATCTGTAATGTATTTTCTTAATTAGTGCAATTGTAAACCTGTTAGAAAATTGAATTTATGTAATAGAAAGCAAATCTGCTTAGGTACATGCTTTGATAGTCCCTATACTGTCTTACCAAATACATTAGGCTGTAACAGTTGCTATTTTGGGAAAAATGATTCAATGGCTGTTACAGAATTATCCTCATGTGCTCAAGCCTTTTTACTAATCACTATTTTCCTAACACTATTTTCAATCCTGCTAGAAATCATCTAACTAATCCAAGAACTGCCCTTTAACACTCCAAGCATGGGCCTCATTTGAAATAAGCATCTGGACTTTTCATGAAGTGCAGGTGCAAGAAACACAATCTATAATCAGTTCCTGCTAGAAACCATCTAACCAATTCAAAAACTGCCCTGTAACACTCCAAGCGTGGACCTCATTTGAAGTAAGTGTTCAGACCTTTTATAAAGTGCAGTTGAAAGTAATACCATCTATAATAAGTGTAGGTCCACCAATAAGGCAGCTTTGATAAGTTATTCAGTGATAATAAATACCAGGGAGTAAAATGCTCGAGTTGGCAGCCATTATTTTCCACATACTATTCTTATTCCCTATTGTCCCACTTAAATTTAACACATCTACTCACAAGACATTAACACACTCCACCATCCCAAATTTGCTAAGGCTAAGGTTGTAATTCTCTTGTTTCTTTACAAACCTCTAGGTTAAAACATGCTATAAATAGAAATAACAATGCCTAGCTTTTTTGCAAACCAGCCTCATCTTTCTTTTAGTCCTTGCTTCCATGCCACAGACTGGTTCTACACACACAATTTGGTTAAGTGATTTGCCAAGAGTCACACAGTAGGAAAGGGAACAGAAAGCAGTTCATTAACAGATGAGATCCTTAATCGTCTACACTGATTGCCAGACAATTTACTTCTCCCTTTTTAAATAGTGTGATAGAGACTACAACCACTTTTATAGCTAAAGATAATGAATGCTGTTCCCATTACTTTTTTACCCTTATGTTGAGTTAAAAGTTGACCTCCTTGACTGGTAAATACAAGAATGTGCAGAAGGGGGTAGACAGATTAGAATGAAGACTGGCAGGGTGTCAGAAGAATAGCTGAGTATGGATGGGGTGTGAGGAAGGTGAACCATCTGGGAGGCTGCTCTGACAGCAGTTGTGAAAGTAAAGCAGTATGACTGTGGAAATGGAGGTGTGCGACTGTCCAACACATAGCAAATTTACAGAAAGTACTAATCATGTCAGGACATGCCCTGTAGAGATGCTTACTCACCAAGTCAAGTCAGACTCCATGTCCATAGTGGTTTAGTTTGCATATGTATTAGAGTGGTCATTAGCCTAGTACACACTTATGAACGTATTTCAGTTTCTGTTATATATGAATTATTTACAAAATAAGTCTTACTCTGTACTGTCCGTCTTTGTACTTCCTACAACCAGCACATTGCCGTCTTACTAAAATCCTAGCTTTAGTTGTATGCATCCCTGGATGATGCGATTTGTCTATTTCACTCTGACAAGAACCCAAAGCTACATGTTTGTGTTCAGCTGACTATTCTGTAAAGTTTTACTCTGTCAAGTTACAAAGGCCATGCTGGCCTGAATTCTGCTCTTACTAAAAAAAGTGAAATTTCTCTCAATAATGGTTCAAGACATTCTTATGAAATTTGTAGAGCAAGACCTCAGATACCTCAACTTTCATTTTTTTTTGGGGGGGGCACACAGAATATTTAGTATAAGATGCCTATGAGAACACATGCATTATATATATTTTGCTGTAACACATAAAAATGGCAGAAAATACTACAGTTACTAGAAATTAGTTTTACATTTGCTTCTCATTTCTAAAGAACACATTAACATGATTCAGATACATAATGATTGTACCACCTTTAAAATATTTTTGTGAAAAGAATTGTAAAACCAAAGCATTCAAATGAGAAAATAAGACTAGTGGTGATACCTAGGAATAAAGGACCTTTTATTTGTAGCTGGAATTAATGCTATAGAAAATTTCTCAGAATAATATCTCATGACCCTCATCTACAAAAACAAGCTCACCTGCTGGTTCCAGCTGTACAGACCTATATGTGCACAACCTTGTATTTTAGTAATCCAGTTTACTGCACATATATCTAAATGGGGGTGGATGGAGTGGGTGTCAGAAGTCCAGTGAGAAATAGCTTTTGTGTTCAAGATAAATGAATGGGATTTTTATTTCTGATATACTAACAGCTCAATAAAGATATACTTCATGCTATTTCTGTAGTCAGCGTTTGGAGGAGAAGTTCACCACATCATTCAAAATTAAACTTAAGAACAAGGTATTCAGCTGCAAAACACATTTAAGTTTGTAAATCTAGCCTCAGAGTTTCCAATGTTGCACACTTCTGAATTTGATCTTATCTTTTCTGTCACATGAAAGCATGGTATGCCAACCACAGTGTGTTACAACTGAAAAAAAAGCATTATTAAATACAAAGGATTTTTTTCTTCTGATGTACTGACAACTCAGTAGAGAAGCATTTTAGTAAATTAAACTAGAGGCAAAGCTATCAAAAAATACTACAAACATCAAGAAAAAGGTGGCAAGGCTAAAAGCGTGCAACATACAAATGGAGAAGCCCAAGTTTATAACATAACCAAATTTATTTGTGCAAAGGCATTAAGTTCTTTCATGCCATAATGCTCAGCACTTCATCAGAATGATTAAGCATTTTAGGTCATTATTGCATTGCACTCAGCATATTCAAGTTCATCAGATCCCCAAAATGCAAGCAGTATAATGTAAAATGCAAGATTGAAGAAAGAAAGGCAGAAGATTGAAGCCACTGTGCCAGTCTTTCAAAGGTCATATCTCCTTTGAGATTTAATAATGAAACATTCAGGTAATAATAATCACAGTTATTCAGCTATAAAACATACCCTAGACTGCAATTCTAACATCAAAGCATACAGTTCAGGAGACCTCTGAATCTGACCCAACAGCTTTAGTTGCTTCAAAGCATGGCATTATAGCCATGTCCAATTACAACTGATGAAAAATATTATTTGGTGAAATACAGACGACATTTCATTCACATGTAGTAACAATCCAATAAAGTTATTAAAATATTCATCATACTGAGCAGAGGTTCACCCCAGCATTTACACTGAAAACTGTGTATAATGCATAATGTCATAATGGCAGTAAAGGCACATGAGCTAAAACCACTGAGGCCTGTCTTTTAAAGAATCTACCGCTAAACATTGAACCTCATATAACTGAACTTCATTTTCTTGAGATGAAAATCATAAAAGCTGAAATACCCATATGTCAAATTTTTCCCAGCATAAGTAAACACTTTCCCAAACTTACACACAATACACACCAAAGTAAGTAAACCCACCCCACAGCCCCACACACCCACCCTAACTATATATACAAATTGTGGGATTGTACTACAGTGGATAAAAGGGCATGTTGGGCAAGTGTTTACATACCCTATGAAAAATTCGCAGTTCAGGTATTTCAGCCTTCATGATTTTCTTCTCACAAAAATGAACTTCAGTTATGAGGTTCGAGGTTTAGAAGTAGATCCCTTTGAAAGACTATGGGCAGGATTCACGAAGGCTTGCACGGAGTCTAAGAGTAGTGTAAGACTCTATGCAGCCTTCGTGATCCAGGAACAGCCCCAAAGTCCGTGTAAGAGACCAGCTAAAACGTCTCTTACACGGAGTGGGCATGGATATGCTAATCACCTCACTTGCAGCCGAAAGACATACAAATGAGGTAGATTAGCGATCCACGAAGCCCAAAGCAGCCCGTGTAAGAGCCGTTTTAGCTGCAGAAATGTACTCAGTTGACAACTGAATACAATTCCGCAAAAATCACAATGGAGCCATGTCAGCTCCAAATAAAGGGTGCATATGTGTCAGGCAGCATGCCAATGGCCAAATATGTGTCCATTGGCAAGGTACCCCAATGCAAATATGAAAAATAATTCTTTTTTTTTTTATGTTTAAACGCAGCGCAGCCCCGCGCAAACGGGTTGCGCTGTATAAAACATAAAAATGAAGGTTATAAACCCACAAATGTGGGTTTTATGCAATACATGGATTTACAATACAGGGACCAGCAGACCAAAAACAACATGGTCACCGTTTAGTGGTTGCTAAGGGGGAAAGCTGAGTCTAAGAGATGTAACTAAGCATTAGTAGGCAATCTGATGTAAATGAGTGTTAGGATACTGAATTCCACTGTCACATAGCAAATGAGCACATTCTGAGTAGTGTAAGAGATACATAAGGGGGAGGAATAGAGTAGGAGATAGGTGACATCACAGGGGGGAATGGTAGAAAGAAATGCAGTTCATTGGAGGTCAGTGTTACATGACAGATGTCAGAAACATATCATGGAAAGAGGAGTGCCACAAGATAAGCATGGGAAAGTCAAGAAATGGAAGGTGTACACTGTTGCTTACACCAAAGATTCTTGCTGGGCGTGCATGTGCACATGTGCGCGCCATGAGGCGCGGGTAGGGCAGTGTGCACACGTGTAAGGCAGACTGAGCATGTGGGAGCATGTTGGCAGACTTCTAAGACTGTTTGCGCTGGTGTGCGTGTGTTTTAACCTGAATAAGCAGATTCTGAACCATGTAAGCATGTGTGCGCATGTGTAAGCCACTGTGAGCGTGTTTCTGCTGGTATGCGCATTGCTCCCCCCTAAGGAAACAGAAAGGAAAAAGGAAGCAACAGAATTAGTAGGAAGCTAGCAGGGAATACTACTGGAGCTAGCAGGTGAAAACAATTAGAAGCAGGCAATTACACAGGCAGAATAGTAGCTCAGCCAAGCACTTAAAACTCTGCAAACAACAGTGCAAGATGTTTCTCTCAAGAGACACTGCAAGACAGAAGTAAGCTATTAGAAGTGAAAACTGAAAAAGCTGAACTCAGAGCAGAAATGCTAGGGGCTGCCATAGCTGTCATAAGGAGACATAGGCGACTTGCTGAGGGTGGTGACAATGCAGATGGTGCCAGACTACCCACAGTGAGGAGACGGAGAAGAGTGTACAGGCCCAGGGTCACCTACCACGGGTTACATGAGCTGGAGATAGTAGAGCACTATAGAGTGGACAGGGACCTCCTGCAGCAAATTGTCGAGCTGTGCAGGCAACGCCTCACACACAGAACCAACAGAGGGGAACCCATCCCAGTGGAAACCAAGGTATGTTTTCGCCTAAGAATACTAGCAACAGGTACCTTCCAGAGACCAACTGGTGATATGATGGAGATATCACAGGCATCAGCCTCCAGGGTACTGCACCAGTTCCTGGATGCCATGTCAGCACATGTCGGTGATCATGTATATTTCCCCAATGCCCGTGAGGTATTGGCCAGCAATATGCGTCTCTTCTAGCAAATAGCGGAGTACCCTGAGGTAGTGGGTGCAATAGACTGCACACACATACGCATCAAAGCACCAGCCGGTGAGCAGGGTAGGGCCTACATTAACCGCAAGGGCTTCCCCTCCATCAACTGCCAGGTCGTGTGTGATGCCCAGGGCATAATAATGAATGTGTGTGCTGGCTGCCCTGGGAGCTACCATGATTCCCATATCTGGCATTTGACGCAGCTGTACCAGACATTTGCCAATGGGGACATCCCACACAGACACCTAGTGGGGGATGCAGGTTATGCAATGGAGCCGTGGCTGATGACACCCATCAGAAACGCACACACACCTGAACAGGAATGCCATAATGAGGCACACGCACAAACACGTAATGTAATAGAGCATGTGTTTGGGCTGCTCAAGTCATGGTTCCGATGTCTGGACACATCTGGTGGAGCCTTGCAGTACTCACCAACTACATGTACCCAAATTGTCATGGTATGTGCTATGCTACATAATATGATCTTGAGAAAACAGCTGCAGCAGGTCCAGCATAGGGCCGGGCCAAACAGCCCCCCACCATTGCCAAGGCCATCACAGGCAGAGAGTGACTCAGAGGAGGAACAACCTGAGCCTGCCCCAGTAGGCAGAAGGAGGCATGCCCAGTATGCCCTGGCCTTGACAAAGAGGCAACGCATAGCACATACACTGGCTCAGTAGGAACCCTGGGAATGATATCCCTCTCTGACTCACTCATATAATAACATGGATGCCTAAAATGACATAACCTGCTCTCAAACATGTACAGGGAGTGTAATATGTGCATCCGACAGAGGCAGCCCTGCAGCACCACCTGAGGCATGAATGCCATGTGCTAAGTAATGTAACACCATGTAGTATATGCACACTTGAGGACCCTAACTAACATCCTACCCTCACCAAGCATGATGCCACATAGGATGATCAATTGCAATAATTGGCTAAAGTATTGCAGTTAGTCAAAGGGGATCCAATGTGTGCCAGCCTGGGATGACATGCTGAGCATGACATGATGCTCCACCTGCTAGGGGTGGTGTGCACCTATCAGTCCAGGCCTCGTGGATACTGGCAAAGGCTGTCGTTACCCACAGCGTGCCCTGAATAGGTGAGGCTCAAAACACAAACCCACCTCCATAGGTATCACAAGGGATAAGAACCTAGATGTAATGCTACTCAATGCCAGAAGTCTAAACAGCAAGATGCATGCAGTGTAAACTCACCCAGTATGGAGAATGTTGATATCTGTCCTGTAACAGAAAACTGGGTCAAGGCTCACAACAGCACTCTAACACTACCAGGTTACACCTCATACTGTGCTGTACAGCCTCAAAACATGGAACAAGCTACAAAAGGAGGGTGACTAGCAATAATTGTCAAGGATAACCACACCCCCATGTTGGTACCACAACAAGAAGCAGCATGGACTAGCCATGGTCAAGTAACAGTGGCTAAAACTGCTTCCCAGTTTATAGCCTGCTACAGACTACTGTCCTAACACCAGGAACTGCACCTGACCTATGTTGGAATACATGAATATATCAAGCCCCCCAAACCACATTATATTGGTTGACTGAAAGTACCCAGACATAGACTGGGAGCATTATACTAGCTCCAACACTGTAGGAGAAAAGTTCCTAGAATCCATAAACCAAAATGCCCAGGAACAACGTATCACTCCCACAAGAGGGGTAAGCATACTGGATGTGATAATCAGCAACATGAGTACTTGATGGCAAGATGAGAAGTGTATCGCTCACTGGTAAGACCAGACCATTGAGTAATCACACTGGATATACACATCCTGACCACAGTCCCTGGCCAGAAAACTACAGTGAAAAACATGTGTAAAGCAAAAGTTGCACTCCTCCAAACTGATGTGGAATCCATTAAAGGCCCTGTGCAGGTGCAAAATATGGGCCACACCTCAGAACCTGTTATACAGGCATTCCATGAACACAGCCAGGAATGCTTGGATTATGCAATCACAAATAACAACAAGACACAATGCCATACATGCAGGCATCTGGCATGCTGGACTCCAGCCATTATCAAACCATGCAAGAGAATGAGGAAGCTACTACATGATAGAGCAAACATAAAAAGGGAAGTAATCACTGATCAGTAGTATGGCAATAAAATATGTCCACACATACAATCCACTAAGGTCAGCCACAACAAGTTGAATCTGTGAATCCTGAGGCAATGTTACATCTGACCCAAGTACACAGACAACCCTCAACTCCCCCCAAGAAATACAAATATATGTGAGAGATGCAACCATTTATCCAAACCGGAGGCTGAGCTTCCTCAACTCGGTACTGTCAAAACTAGTCAGGAGGAGAAGGTAACCACACACACCACAAACCCAGTCCCACATAGACCTATCACAACTGCAAACCAAAGACATAAACACAGAAAAACATTCCCAGAGGCCCTAATTACAAGCACACCACATCAACAGAGGCCTCCAAAGCAGACCCCCAAGCAACCACAACCTCCAAACATAGCACAAGCAACACATAGTACACAAAGCTGGTGTGCCAAACAGTCACAGGCCAGAAGGAGAAACAACATGCCTGATACAGTTGTAATAGGTGACTCCATAGTCAGACACACTCCTGTCCCGCTCACCAGACTGAACAAGGGAAAGGGTACAGTAAGCTGCCTGTAGGCTGCTACAATACGCCACATAACACAAGTACGCAGGTCACCCCAAAGCAAGTAGAAATATGATGCAGTCATTGTCCATGCTGGCGTGAATGACCTGAGATGTACCTCCCTGAACTACATGAAAAGAGACATATATGAGCTGTCTGAGTATGTACTCCAGGCCGGTATGACACTGACCATTTGCAGCATCCTACCCTCACCAAGAATGATGCCACAGTACAAACACAAAATGATCAGCTTTAACAAGTGGCACAATTACTGCTGTCATTCCAAGAGGATCTAATGTCTGTCTGCTTGAGATGTCATGCTTGACAAGCCATGCTGCTGTTCCAGGGATGGCTTGCACCTGTTACCCCTGGGCATCTGGATATTGGATAAGGCTTTTACCACCTCCATAGAGCCTTACGTAGGCAAGGCTGAAAAGACTAACCCACCACCCTAGAAAACATAAGTGGTAAGAAACATAAGGGTAATGCGGACCAGTGCCAGACATGTAAACCACAATATGCATGCTCCTGAGGCCCACCCCAGTATGGAGAACATTGATGTCTGTGCAGTGACAGAAACCTGCTGCAAACCTGCTGACAGCACACCAGCACTACCAAGTTATACCTCATATTATGCGTTATGGCCCCAAAACCTGGACCAAAACATAAAAGGAGGGGGAGTATCCATATTCAGCACAGACACCCATACGTCCAGGTAACTGACAATGCACGAAGCATCGGAGACCACCCATGTGCACCTAACCGTAGGCAAAACTGCTGTACAGTCTGTAGCATGCTACAGACAACACTCTCACACAAAGGAACCCCACCCAGCTATCCTGAAAACACTGGACAGTATGAATGTCCCACCAAATACCAAACAAGGTACTCACAAATTACCACATAGGTGGTAAACCATTATGTATGGAAGGAGTAATCAGGGACCTAGGGACACAAGTGGACAGTAACCTGTTACGTGACACTCACATTGCCAATCTGGCTAGGAAGACTGTCTATATTGGACACCGTATCATGAAAGGATTCACATCTACGTCAACAGAGGACATTGTGCCCCTGTACTGTTCTCTTATCAGACCCATAATCTAGTACAATGCCTCATTTGGGATGTACCTTACCTGACACCTGCAGCAGTTAGAAAGACCTCAAAGGTACCTCACCAAGAGGATAAAGGGTCTCAAATATATGTCATATGCTGCCTGGCTGTAGACACCCCAGCTGAATGCAGTCACATACTGCCTACACAGAGGCGTTGTATGCCTATTGTACAAGGCCATGTCCAACACAGGAGTAATGGACATGCTCCACCCCAGAAAACCCAAAGCCATTGGAGCTGTGAGAGTGAGAGATGTCATCCTCAACACATAATGAAATAGGATGTGCTGGAGGGACAGATACATAACCCAGAGGCTCCTTACACCCTGGAACAGAATCCCACTCCATGTTAGGCAGAGCCCCTCACTGACACTCTTCAACAGGAATCTTGCCAAGTGGATGGATGATCGTAGATGTACACTGGGGGTCTCCACTGTGTCACGTCCAGACAGAGGCACAGTAAAGTAAATCATAAATGGCCATAATATTCACATAACAAGGGGTGGTGAAAGCCACACACACTCTGGCTAGGCTTATAAATGCCCTAGGGTAGATAGCCTAGTATGAACCTATGAACCTATGAAGATACAAATTGTACAGGACACTAAGGATAATTACAAGGCTGTCTCAACTGATGGTAGGAACCTTGTTGGGAATTCACGGATATGCTCTGAATCACTCAAATATTATAAACAACATACCAAACACTTACACATATTGCCAACATACAACCTGACAGGTGCAGTGCACCCCCCCCCCCCTTAGAATGCAAAATATCTATCCCAGCAGACTGCTGGCCCCCTGACATTGCAGATGCTGAGGTAACAGCCAGCATCTACAAAGCAAAACACACAGCAGCAATGGTATGAGATGGTGTCCTGGGCTGAGTCCAACATGGACTCCAAGAAGAATGGAATGCCAAATCACACTACTGCTCAATGTCAGCCTTACCACAGGATATGTACCCAAAGAGCAGTGTACAACAACAGTGGTCCTTCCCAACAAAGGTGTTGCCTGAATGGATACTGCAAACTACCACCCCAGAATCCTGACAAGCTTGGTCTGCACAGCTATGGAAAGGATCAGCATGTACCGCAGACATAAAGATATTGGGGACCTACTGACACCGGACCCTACCCAGTGTGGCTTTCTTAAGTGCAGATGCTGCCCCTTAAACATGTTTGACTCATTTGAAACAGTCATTAAGGTCATTGATGAGGGCAATGTGGTCTACACAGCGTAGCTGGACCTTGCAAAGGCTTCCATACAATACCCCACGTGTTCATTATAGATAGGCTCACCAGCTTAAATATAAACCCCTATGTCAGTAGAGGGGTTGCAAACCAGACAAAGGACAGAACTGACATGGTCAGACATGCTGCAGCCATGTCAGACTACAAACCAGATATAACTGGCTTGGTTCCGGGACCTCCCTCGTTTGGTATATATGTCCCATAGGTACAGGCCAACATGGAAGGACTGTGTCTGAACATGTTTGCAGAGGACTACAAACTGGCCACCATATCTGACCCTCCAGCTGACACAAGCATCCCACAAAAGGGCCACATAGAAACAGACAACTGGTGCCATAGCCATGTCAGCAAGCTAATTGCAGAAAAGTGTATAGTCAACCCCCGTGGATATACAGTAAATGCCCACCAATTACCACATAGGTGTTAACCCATTACGTACTTAACATGTAATGGGAGACCTGGGGACACAAGGTGATAGATATCCTGCATTGGACAAACATGTGGCTGTAGTGTTTACAGAAACATACCATATGCCCACCTAATCATGAAGGTTGTCAGATCTAGATAAGGGGAGGTCATAGTGGCTCTGCAGTCATCCTTCATCAGCGTTACAATTGACTACAATAGCCCCTGTGGGATGTA
This sequence comes from Protopterus annectens, assembly GCF_019279795.1. Classification (NCBI taxonomy): domain Eukaryota; kingdom Metazoa; phylum Chordata; order Ceratodontiformes; family Protopteridae; genus Protopterus; species Protopterus annectens. The sequence continues at coordinate 12,927,998 of NC_056727.1, read as the reverse complement.
CATCAGCAGACACCTCCATCAACTGTAAAGTCCCCAACAGTACCTCACCAGGAGTATCAAAGAGCTTGAACAGATGCCATGTGTTGCCTGATTAAACAAACTGCAGCTCCACACACTGCCATACTGCCCACCCAGAGGCAAGCTGTGCCTGATGTATAAAGCCATGTCCAAGCTGGAATCAATGAACATGCTGCACCTCGTACAATCTGAATGGCAGTGAGCTATGCACATGAGAGACCTGAACCCCACACTGACATACATAGAACAAGCTGTACTGCATGATCCATAACACAGAAGCCACCCCCACTCATGAGTAAACTCCCAGTACAGGTTATGCAGAGTCACTCATTGATTCTCCTCAAGAGGAATCTTGATGAGTGGGTGGGAGATGGTAGGTTTACCCTGGGTATCACTGTTATGTCACAGGTAGACGGAGGCACAGTATACTAACCATGACATATGTCATAGCAAACTCCACTTACAATGTGTGTCAAAGGACAAACACACTCTCCGACTAGCATTAGAAATGGCCTAGGGCACATCGCTAGTGTTAGCCAATGTACACCTATGTTGTGGAATACACTACCAATGCTGGACAAGCCTGGTTTAAGTAGTTCATGTCTGAACATAATGCAACATGGTCAGATGTGCACAACTGGCCCCTAACCAGGCTGTTGTTCTCACTATGGAAATGTAAAGCAGTGATAGGACTAAAGCCCAGGATACTGTCCACCACAGTGAAAGTACTGAATCAGTACACTATACGGTACTACAGTGTTAGGTCAGTATGAAAGGATGTTGACAACTGTATGCAAAGTATCCCATGCGAACCCTGCAGGCACAGTAAAATCCCTGTTGTGTTCACACAGAAAGCAGTTGGACAGTAACTACACAACATGACACACAAAACACAACCATAAATGGGAGATATTGTTGAAGTTCACACTCATCCACAAATGTGGTGGGCTGCAGAGTTCAACATATGGAAAGCTCACACTGGGCATACTCGCACACTTTGATAAATGATACATATGTCAGACAACATGCCATGGGAAGGCTGAACTGGGCATGCTCACACTCTTAGGCCAAATCTCAGTTTAGCAGTTGGCCACACATATCTGGTATTTGTATGTGTTATTCCAGGCACCAACCACATTACAGCAATCTGCCCAGTGCACACAGTTAAATGACTACAGAGACATATGTGATATAGTGGATCCCTCCCATATGCAAACATCTTCCACAGATACACAAGTTGTTCATACAAACAGGGAATGCTATGGCAATAAAGACCTGCAAACAGTCTATCAGCAACAAATAATTTGCATCTGACAATTAAACATATGGGTGTAGAGGTCAACACTAGGCTGTTTGCCCTAGGGAATGACAGCTTAGCCAGAGTGTGCTTGGCGTCTGCCTCCCCAGTACAGTAGGCTACTGTGCCACTGCAAAGTAGGTCACATAAGGCACCGTGTGAGGCTAGTGTGCTGTGCCTCTGTCAAGCAGGGACACAGTGGAGATCCCAGGGTTTGAATTTGCTAAGCCACATCCATGTTGTTGGTGTGTGCTGGAAGAGGGATGCTGAGGACCTCTAACAGTAAGTGGGCATCAATAACAGACTGAGGGAAGCCTTATCTGCATTGTCTGGACAATTTCACTGTCAACACTGTGTCGTGATGATTATGAGGGATTGAAGTGTCATGACGGTACTGTTCAGAGATGTCCTCCCTCTGTGGGCTACTGCTCTGCAATGTATTAGCTCACTCTGTCTGTTGGACAGCTCATATATGGCTGGTGTACACTTGACAGGTGTCCTGTTGTGGAGCAGTCATGGGTGTATTTGGGATAGCATGATCAGTGCAAACCTTCCACATGCTCATAGAATGCAATTGTCAAGGATTATGCAGAGTGCCCTGTATACTCCCCCAGCATGGGTCCTTTGGAGTCTTCCACCCCAGTCTTCACAAGTGTAAAGTCTGCTTTTGATAGATACAGTTTGTTTGCAGTGACAACCTTGCCTGGGGGTGGGAATGGGATATGGATGTCCAGGGAAAGGTAGGTATGGTCAGATATCAACAATGGTGGTCTACCTCTGGTGTGGAACAGTGAGTACCCATGTTGCAGATGTTCAGGTGCAATATGTATTCCCCCTTGTGGCTGTGGTGAGTGGTTCTGCCATAGCACATGGACTCACAAATTGTAGTGGCTGTAGGGTAATGTTGTAGAGGCCTGAGTAGTTCCCACACACAATATGCCTGTACCTGACGTTAACAACTGGAATGGTGTATGTGAACACCTGCATATCTTGGCACTGTTCCCAGGGAAGCAAAGTGTGTGTCCTGGATGTGGGAGGGGTGGTCTGGACTGGTTGTGTTGTGTGTTACAGGTCCTGTGGTCACGAAGCATGGTATAGAACAAAACCTGCCAGTGTGATGTGCATATCTGACCCTGATGTAGGTAGCTGCAAATGCATATATATGCTATCCCCCACCTGACAGGTAGTACTAGATGTACATACCTCTGTAGAAATAATGATGTCAGCACCCTATAAATACTGCAGGTGCAGAACAGATACCCAGTAATTTGGATAGTGCGCTTTGCTAATACATCTCCCTCAAGTGTCATAATATAGTTAGGTAGAGGTTTGAATCCTGCAAATGCTCAGTGGTTGAGTGGGGTTGGTGTGTGTGCAAGTCTGTGTGAGGGAAATGTCCCGTTTGGCAACTGGGAAAACACACTACAGGATGCCATTCCCCTTTCTAAACACTGATGATGTCAGCACCCTATAAGTACAGCAGGAGAAGGGAAACCTCCCAGTAATGCGAATAGTATGCTCCGCTAATGCGTCCGTCTCAGACTGTCATAACATAGTTAGGTAGGGGTTTGAATCCTGCAAATGCCCAGTGTGTGTGGAGGGGGGTAAGTGTTTGTGCAAGTCTGTATGAACGAAATGTCCCTTTTGGCAACTAGGAGAACACACTACAGAATGCACATTACCCTTTCTAAACACTGATGATGTCAGCACCCTATAAGTACAGCAGGAGAAGGGAAACCTCCCAGCAATGTGAATAGCATACTCTGCTAATGCGTCCATCTCAAGTTATGATAACATAGTTAGGAAGGAGTTTGAATCGTGCAAATGCTCAGTGTGTGTGTGGAGTGGGGTTAGTGTGTATGCAATTCTATATAAAGGAAATGTCCCTTTTGGCAACTAGGAGAACACACTACAGGATGCACATTCCCCTTTCTAAACACTGATGATGTCAGCACCCTATAAGTACAGCAGGAGAAGAGAAACCTCCCAGTAATGCGAATAGCGTGCTCTGCTAATGTGTCCATCTCAAGTGTCATAACATAGTTAGGTAGGGTTTGAATCCTGCAAATGGCAAGTGTGTGTGGTGGGAGTGGAAGTAGTGTGTGTGCATTGCATGTGTGAGAAAACTGACCCTTTTGCCAACCAGTACAACACACCAGCTGCTGCATATTCCAATCTCTACACAGAGATGATGTCAGCACCCTACAAGTACAGCGGAAGAGGGCAAATCTCCCAGTAATGCAAATAGCATGCTCTGCTACTGCGTCTCTCACTACTGTCATAGCACAGTTAGTTATGGCTTTGAATTCCACACATGCCACGTGTGTTTGTGTCACACAGAATGCCCATGTGTGTGGGTTGTTGTTCACAATAATGCATGACATCGATTAAACCAGTAATGGCAATGGACACAGATGATGTATGTGCGTGCAAAATACACATATGTAGCTGTGACCTTCAATAGTTACCATGTCTGATGCCTGCCACATGTGAATACATGGTATTTGCACTGGATAACATTATGACTGTGGTCTTCTGTGCGGGTGCTGCATGTGGTATGTGTATATACAGTGTGAGATGTAGATGGTATCATCCTAGCAGCGAGGGATACACATCTGGTCTGGGGCATATAGTCTACATGTTGTTGATGAACAGGTGCTGCATGTTTTCACCTGTTGTGGGAGTGGTAACAAGTTGTTCCATAGCAATGCAGTGACTACATGCTAGGAACCTTTCAGCTAGGGTGTTGTAGCTACAGTAATTCATCAGCATTCAGTAATACGTCAGCATTCCTGGTGAGGGTATGATGCCAACCAAGGTCAGGGTCATACCAGCCTGTGCCACATGCTCAGAGAGCCCTTTCATGTTCCCTATCATGTAGTCCAGGGAGGTACATCACAGGTCAGCCATAGTGGCATGGACAATGACTGAGTCATATGTGTCCATGCCTCTGACTGATCTGTATGCTTGTGTTATGTGGTGGACCATAGTGCCCCACGGGCATATCATTGTGACCTTCACCTTGTCCAGCCTGGTGAGCGTGACCTCACTGTACCGGACAATAAAGGTACCTAACACAACTGTAGCAGGTGTGTTGTCTAGCCGTACAGGTTGTGACTGTTTGGCACACAGGATTTGTATGCTATGTGTTATGCATGCTGTGTTCTGGCATAACGTATGCCTGTGTGCCAGCTGCAGAGGTGTCTGCCGCTCAGGCAGGATGCTATTCTTAGGCTCCACGAATGGCCCAGTGTGTTCCTGTGTTTGTATTGCTGTCAGTGTAGGTATACATCAGACTGGTATTGTAGTCACTGTAGTATTTCATGCCAGTACTGGGTTCAGAGTGCTTAGTCCCCAGTTTGGCTATGTGGTTGCATCTCATACATGTGTTGTACGTCCATGTGTAGGGGAGAGGGTTGACTGTGTACATGTGGCAGCTGTGACATTGCCACATGACCCACATATTCCACAACTGTGCCATAGAGGTGATTCACAAGTTACCTTTGCACATGCTACCATAGTAATGTGATTGCCATGGTGATTACCAACACATAGGGCCAATGGGGAACAACATACTGAAGGTGAGAATGTGTGGGTGTACTGCTTCTGATTTCATAGTGCTGGCATTTATGACTGCACATGTGGGCAAATGCCAGGTAAGTCATATGCAATTTGTCACAGGCAACGTACATGTGAACAGGATAGACAGTGACGTTCTGTCAAGTGAGACATTGACATACGTATGGTAAGCTATGCAGATGTCACTAGGAATCCACAGAAGCTCTGTAAATATGCATTGCAGGTGGAATCAGTGTTCCAGGGAACCTCAAGCAAACATGCATGCAAACAAAGCTACAGTAAGCAGGGCTGGAAGTAGTCCATTGTACAACAAAGAAGGGGTACCACTTCCAGTAGGTAACAGTGCAAATATGCAGGCACTATAAACATGTACCCAGGAATGCACAGCTCAGATGTCCATGGTAAAACCGAAATTATTTAAAATTTAATTTAATTTAAATTAAATTGGTACTGCACACATATCAACATGCGCAAACATCCACATTGCATAGTCGTGGGCAACATGCCACCATTAGTGTACATGTCCATCATTGCGTATCACTACTTGCATTACCTTCTCCCCTGTGCTACCTATGTATGTGGCTATCTGTTGACATCCTTACCACAAGTATGCAAAAATGTGCAGCTGTTACACTATGGTACTTACTATGGGTGTAGATAACAATTCAGGACAGTCATACAGTTACTGCATCAGGCATGCTGGGATATACACACAATCATATCAGAACACTGTACTGTTACCAACATGATACTATTAATACACTTCTATGTAGTCACCCTGTGCATCAGCAACATGTTAACCTGTTCCTGCACTGATGTTAGAGATTGCAGGAGGTGGCACAGTTTCATCATATGCACAGGGTGTGAACTAGGTATGCCTGAGTCTGCCACTGATACCACCAATTGACATGTATGTGTATGTGTGTTGGTGAAGGACAGCAGTACAGGGTGGGGCACTGTTGATGCAGTGTGTGCATGTATGTGGTAGCCCTAGGTGTTAACATTTTGCATGTGTGTATGCATGCACACAGTTCCACCTCATGGCTGCCATATACTGGAGTTTGTGGACAGCCACAGACTGCACCTGCCAGGTCATACAGATCAGTGTCTGTGGCCACGAACATGGTACCTGTGCCTGGCAGGGGTGCTATGGACCGTATCCGGTACTAAGCCAGACTGGGTACTGTCATCAGAAGAAGGTGTTCGTTGACTGGACACAGGTCCCTGTTGGGACTGTCCAGAGCCACGTGCACGTGGTCTCCTGGGGCGGTCTGATGACAGCACAGACCCAGGATTGCTGGGGCTGCTGCTGGCACTATGGGGGCGTCCGCAGGCCTGTTGTCATCCATGCTGACTGCCAGCTGCTGCTGTTGCTGACATACGTCCACGTCAACGCTGCAACCATCCACCATTGCCCTGGCTTATGGACATGTAGTTGTGGAACTGCTGTAATATGTCCCCACAACGTCTGTCTATGACATTGGTGAAATTACGGATAGCATCCGCAATGTCATGCATACTGTCAGTCATGGATGTGCGACATGATCTCAGCTCCCTCAGACCCTGTCTGGTGTACCTTTTCATACGTGACTGTGCCTGCATAACAGCCCGAAACATAGTTGAGGTTGACAGACTTCTTTGGGCACGTCTGCCAGAGGCAGTACGCCCACGGATGCTCCCACGAGAACCCATGGGCAACTGTCTGTGTGGTACCTTCTCAGGACCCTGCCCATGGCTGCTGTGTGGGGAAGCATGCGCCACAGATAACACATTACCCTCGTCAATGCCCACTGTATCCTGTCCATCACCTAGGGACATTGGCGACATAGGATGACTGTGCACAATGATGGGGTTGACAGCTGTGTACTGTCAATTGGCTGACCAATGATGGACCCTGACACACCTTCCTGTGCCATTACACAGATATCATCATTATCAGTACCTGTGGCACCAGATTCAGGTTCCCTGCTGCAGGACACCAGAGCAGCACCAGAACCTGTAGGAGGAAGACAGGAAACACAGTTTACAATGTCTGCACAATGTTACCAGTGATGCACACATGCACACATGCACACATGCACATGTGGACACATGCACACATGCACATGTGTACACATGCACACATGCACACATGCACACATGTGCACGTGGACACATGCACACATGCACACGTGCACACATGCACACATGCACACGTGGACACACGCACACATGCACACATGCACACCACGCAGTATACTCACAGAGCATTACTGAGTTACACTATTATTACTAGCACTATCAAGACTATTATAGGTATTGTTAATACACACTCACCAGCATGTATGGGCTGCCTTGCTGTAACACCGGAGGGACCTGCAGAAATGAGGGGATTAATGTCAGTGGGCACAACTGTGCCATTGATACTGTGTATGATACAGTTCAGTAGTACAACAGTTGCCTTTCACATGTCAGCTGCTGATATTGGCAATATCACACCTGCACAATTACATACTATGTTGACAGCTACATACCAAGAACACACCTTACACATGCATAAACTAACAGTTTACAGAACAGTCAAGTGTACATATGGCATATTACCTGCATGCTCCATGTCGTGTTGCTGTGTGGCTCCAGCTTCCATCATAATGCAGGTGTGTTGCTGTTGATGTTCCTGGGCTGGAGCCACAACACTTAGGAGTAGCCCCTCCAGTCTGGTGAGGGGGGGATGTGTGGCCACCCCACCTCCTGTGGCGACCTGTTGCCTGTGGATATCTGACGCACCCTGACGGACATTTCTGATTAAATCACTGCAGCGATGTCGTACCTGCTCATATGTCCTATTATGCTTGCCAATGTCATTTACCCTACGGACAAGGTTTTGCCACAGTGCAGCCCTCTCCTGCTGATTCTGGCTGGTGCGGGAAAACAGTATGTCATAATCCTGCACCAGGCTCTGGTGTATCTCTTCCTCTTCTGCAGCAGAGTAGGCAGGATTTCGCTGATGTGCCATGTCCTGAAAGAGAACACAAACAGGATATCAGCAAACTATGACAGCAAAATATGGCACACATACTATACATGATACTCAACTGTAGTGATATACTACTACTCCCATATGTAGCACGTGTGTGTCTCTTGGTGGATACACATGTACATGGCCAGATATCAGTGCTCAGCCGACACCTGTGCAACAATACCTGCCACATTCCATACAACATAGTACCAAGCCCCATCAGTCAGCACACTGAGACAGGTCCAATGCACCACCTCACTCTGGGGGTTCATAACAAGGTACTGTATGTGGAACGTCATCCACTAGTGTGATCTGGACACAAACTAATTGGCCTGGATATACATATCCCACCACCACCACCAGCACAGTAGACTACTTTGAAATATATGTGAATAGATGGATTTTCACTTGTTAGGACTGAGATGGTATCCATGCAGCCCACTGGGCCAGTGGAAGCCACAACCCACAATGCTGACCCCTTTGCAAATGCTTCCAATGGACATCCCCAAGAATGCATGGAACATGCACACACAATTCTAACCCAGACCCTATGCACAAAGGTTAAGCATCCTGTCTGGTGGACCCCAGCCATAAACAAATTGTATAATGATAGAAGGAGGCTACTGCAAGACAGAGCAGAATCACATAAAGTGAAGGCATCTGTGGTCAGCACTAGTAAAAAGGTTAAGTTCTCTCATAACAACATCCAAGGCCAACTCTGAGAGAAAAATGGCCAAGGACACTAAAGATAACCACAAGGCCTTTTTCAGTTTTGTTAGAAACATGGACCAAAAGCCTCAGATATGCTCAGAGTTAGTACACAACTACATAAAATTCACTGAACCCACAGATATTGGCAACATTCTGGCAGACAGGTTCAGTGCAAATATCCCCCCTCCCTCTCCCCCAAAAGAAGAAATACTTATCATAGCTGAATGTAACCTCCCTGTCATCTCAGATGTCCAGGTGAGAGCCGCCCTCAGCAAAGCAGAACACACAGCATCAATGGGACCTGATGGTATCCCAGGATGTGTGCTACGTGAACTCCAAGAGGAGCTACAACCGCATATAAAAATTATATTTAACCTTAGCCTTACTATGGGATATGTACCTGAACACTGGCGTACAGCAACAGTGGTCCCACTCCACAAAGGAGGCCCCTCTACAGACCCTGGGAACTACCGCCCCATAAGCTTAACCAGCCTGGTCTGCAAAGCTATGGAAAGATTCATTATGGAACTCATATACAGCGACATTTGGGACCTACAGACACTTGATCCCACCCAGTTTGGCTTTGTGAAGGGCTGATCCTGCCTTTTGAACCTGGTTGACTTTTTCAAAACAGTCACTACAGCCATTGATGAGGGCAAAGCAGTCCATACAGCCTACCTGGACTTGCCTAAGGCCTTCAACACAATACCCCACTCAGGCATCATAGACAAGCTCATCAGCTTAAATGTTAATACATATGTCACATGATGGGTTGCAAACTGGTTAAACAACAGAATCCATAAAGTCAAAATTGTGGGAGCCATGTCAGACTCAAAGCCAGTTACAAGTGGTATCCCACAGGGCTCTGTCCTAGGACCCCTCTTGTTTGGCATTTACTTCTCAGATGTGAAAGCAAACATGGGCGGGTTGTGGATGACAAAGTTCCCAGATGAATGCAAACTAGGTGCCATAGTCGATACACCAGCTGACACACACATCCTACAGACAGGCCTCACTGAAACGGACAACTGGTGCCAGAATCATGGCCTAACACTGAATGGCATGAAATGTATAGTCATCCCCTTTGGGTAAAACAACGTACACACAACTTATCACATAGACATACATATAGATACAGACCAATAACACATATGGAGGGTTCACAATATGTAGACTATTAAATTGTTACTTTACATTACCTTGGTTTGTCACAGCTGATTGTGTTACCGTTTGTATAGGCTCCTGCTGCTACTAGCCCAGCTTGATACTGTCACTGATGACAGCTTCAACTTAGTTTTTCTTAAGTGTAGTTTTTGTTTGTGTTTTTATTTTCCTTTTTTCTTTCTTTCTCTCTCTCTCTGCCTCCAGACGGTGCAATGAAAGTATGGCATGCGTGGACTGGGTGTACAGGATGCTTTTGTAGGTATCTGCATATGTCCATGTGATGGCCTTTGCACCAATTGTTAGCCAGCATTTGCTGATTGCATGCCACCAGTTGTGTACTGATTGCAGTTCTCACTGTGATTTCAGGACAGTGCTATAAAAAGGTATGTGAGATAGGTGTTGCCCTTTCAGATTGTAAGGGTGGGGACCATGCTGGTATGCTGTGGACACTGTTCTGTGAGTGTAAAGGTTAGTATCTCTCTCATATGTCAGGCTCTGTTGTAGATTAACATTTCTCCATTCATCTCTCCTGTTTCCTGTACTAAGTGTGTATGTAAACTGACACCTACAACTACTACAACTACTGTTAATATGGGTGTGTGTGCTTTCCTGTGGGACTTGTGGTGTAACTGGTATATAGCAGTGGCTCATGCAATTTGTTGCTATGGCTTCAATATTTGTCCTTTACATTCACTCCTTGTATGCCTACTAGGTGTCTTGACTGTAGTGTGTTGCTGTGGCTTTCCTATTTTCCATGTACATTCACACCTTGGAATGCTTGCTATATCTGATAGGGTGTTACTGCATGCAGTGTGGTCTGGCCATGGTGTGGGCCTTGACATCTATTAGGGTATTTGATTATGCTGCTGAGCAGGCCCCAGAGACTCTCAGGTGCATCTGTTATCTGCCTCATGGAATGGTACATATTAGTGGGGTACACACATTAAATTGTCTGGTATTCTGCAGTTGTGACTGTGAGATAGCATGAGCATATGTATTACTACAATATTTCTGCTAAGTGGTGCATACTTTCAGGACTTCATAGTTACCATTGCATGTGTTGTAACACCTTTCTGCCTACTGTTTGTACATTTCACATGGAGTCTGTGGGGCATCCCTGTAACTCAGTCACTGTTGCTATGTCTAGGCTCTTAACTATTAAAATATGGCAGTGTCAGACCTCTCATGTGTACAAATATTTGCAGGTTGTCCACATTTCTGCCTCATATTTTGGTCAATATCTCATGCACAGCTCTTTTTGGCAAATCACACTGGGCTCAAGTCAGAATATCGTGACAAACATTTAAGTTTCAGACTTCATACCCTTCCAAACATCCAACAAAATGCAGAACCTGTTACTCTCTGAACTGTCTAAGTTTGTTGTAACATTATTTGTAATGTGTCCCTGGTTTTGGCCCTTTGCTCCACATATTTTATTACTTGGTCCGGATGTGTTCCTGTAACAGGTTGTGGGGTATGGGCAGTGATTATCCTGCTGTGAGTATGTGTGTGGCTTGCAAGGTGCTACAGTGACATTATTACCTACTAGCTACCAACTAGCATGGCTGTTTCTGTTCACACACTACTATTATAGAAATCCACTAGATTTGACAGCAAATATACATGACATGCTTTGTGTACTACACATCCTATATTCCCTTTACATTCATTCCTACTATTACATGATATATTTATTGTAGCACAATGTTTTTATATAACAGTCGTGGCTTAGTGGTAAATCATGCAGACTACTGTTTCCATGGTCCTGGGTTTGGGACTGACAGTGGGATTTTATTTTGCTTTTGAACAGACTACAGGACCTGTCATTCAGAGTGACTAAGGCACTTTTAAGCAGTTGTAACCGGATTAGCACTGGTTTGCGAGGAGCTACCGCATGCGCACTGGTGTTCAGCTCCACGCACACCTGCTTACGACCGCTTAAAAGTGCTTACTTGTGCGTACACCCGCGCTATTTTCTTTGAAAGAAATGAAAAGGGGGAGACAGGAAAGTGGTTAAAAAGGGGTCACAAAGAGGGTAAGACAGTAGGGAAACAAGCTTGGGTTTTGCAGGAGGGATGTAGGTAAGGCCCATAGCTGCCCATTTCTTCATCAGCAACAGCTGTGCATATGTTTGTAATTTGGTGTGACATTTGAAACCTTCCACCCCTGAGAGAGGTGTAAGGACAACAATAATACTTGTTCTACAGCCAATTGTAATTGACATTTTCCATGTCCAGCAGACATGTGTGCGAAATGGGCAGCTGTGTATGGGGCGTAATTTTTTTGGGGGTACAGAGTGCCCTTTTTTTTTTTTCAGGTGAGAGTGGTATGTCAGGTAAAGGAAGTCGGTATAGCTGGGGAGGTAGGTTGGGTAGGTCAACAGACAAGACAAACAAGATGCATACAGGGGTGGTGTATGACACATGGGGGGTTACACAATTGACGGGGATGGATGTTTGGATATCCAGAGCCCAAGAGCCCACAGATGGCAACAGTGGAACTGATATCCCCACCCATGGGCAGTTGCCACTGTGCCTTCACTGCCCAGGATGGGGCTGTGCTGGGGGCTGTGTAGTCTGGGCAACAGGCATGCCTGTTAGTTGTGCCACCTGTGCCTCAAGCTGGTGTAGGGGCCCAAGAACAGCTTCCTGGATCTCCCTACGCACCACTGTCCGGATGCTATGGAGGGTGAGTGGTGGTTCTCCTCCGGCCACACTTGCAGAGGGGGGACGAGCCCCATCCCCTGCAGCGCTTCCACCCACAGGTGGCACAGGGCCACTGGAGGAGGGTCCGGACTGAGCACTACTGCCAGGTGCACTCGCCAGCTGAGGTGGGAGAGGTGGGTCCACTGGAACCCGCCTTCCCTGTCGTCCTATGTTTTGCATTATGTCATGACAGTTTGGGTTAGTAACATACAATACCATTCACAATTAGTTGTAACAGCATGCATTAGTATTCCCATTAAACAAACACCCAGATATTCATACCATTGAACAGCGAGCATAACACATGCATAATTTGAACAGCAATGCACAGTCCAACAACATGCAGGGTTAATTGATGGAAACAGGCCATCAGGTTTGGATGTATGAACAGGGCAGATGCATCAATGTACATGCAAATATGTATGACCCAACAGGACAAATGTCCAGGGGTGTTAATTGTGATTGCACATACCAATTTCACGTGGAATGGATTATATGTGGTTATAGGGTAGGGTGAAGAAAATATAATTAACACCTTCAGATACCAATTCATATGCTGTACATTTCTAATAGCTGCAGATATATACACACTACAGTTCTACCTACAGTTTCCTATGTGATAACTACTTCAAGTTGGTGATAGGAATGTTACTGCTACATCAATATACATTTTCATTTTTATTCATACACGTTCATATCTGGCTCTGTTCAGCTACATCATCCTGCTACATTTGCTTTATATAGCTATAGACAAATGTGGATGTTTGGTATTCCAGACAATCATACTATCTGCATATTGCAGACTGAGAGCAACATATCCAGATTTTGGGATACACATTCCAGCTGCAAGAACATTTTGAACACATTTCGCAGTTTGGTTCTGCTTGTCACATTCATTTCATTCTTTTACTGACTGCAGTATACTTTATTCAGGAGTTATTACTACTTTATTGGTGGATTCATAACTCTTTCTCACACTCTCTCACTTGTTTTATTTTTACAATTCAGGATGGTACTTACTTCTAGGCTTTATTGACATGTTTTACCTGTAGTTATGACAATCCTTTCCAACAGTCTCACTTCTGTTATGTTTCAGTATTTCAACAGGGATATATTTCACACATGTGTTTTGCTCATCTTCTGCAGCTGTACTTTTCAGCCTGCTGCAGGTTGTGTACTATTATATTACAGGTGGGGCATCTTTATTTCAGACTTTATTTCAGACATTTTCATTTTTCTGTTTGGATTACAGACTGCAAAACACTTTTGTAATCAAGCAATACTTGCAAACACTCTTACACTGTTACTTGCACATTTTATTACTTAGTGAGTACACTGCACTCTTTTGCTAACTGTCATACTTTTATATTTATTTACAGTTACAGGGAGAGGATTACTGACCTGCCTGGTGGCGCAACCGCACCAGCCTATCGCCATAGGCTCTGCAATTCACAGAACGGACACCTGCAGCTGTAATATGAATAAAGTAATATTGGAATACACATCTCCATAATATCAGCTAGGTTAATTTTTACATACATAATTAGATGTAACTTACTCAGTAGTGGGGCGTTGGGCATTTGCCGGGCCTCCTGGATCCAAAAGTTCAGTTGGTCCTGCTTGCGTCTCTTCAGGTCCGCATGGTGGTGACGGACCTGCTCACCAGTCCTTGGAATCCCTGTGGCACTGGTGAGATCATGAGCCAACCGGTCCCACGCCTCAGTCCTATATGCTCCCCACAGGACCTGGCCCTGCATGAGTTGGGCCTCATGATTGTGGGCAAGGAGCCAAACCATATATCTGGACTCCTGAATGCCCCACCTCTGTGCTCAGAAGCAACTACCCTCACCTACTCCTGACATTCTGGCTGCAAGTTAGTTCTACAATTGGTTATGCTGTGTATTCCCGCCTATGGGGCTTATATATGCCGTTTTTCCCGCACTTATCTGTGATTGGCCATTTTGGAATTGTATCAGCTTCACAAAACCTGCTTTGTCATGCTCCTCTTTCTATTCATTCCTATATATTTGCTATTACTGTATTTCTAAGTACAGCTGTCATGGTTTAGTGGTTCAGTACCTTGACTGTGGTGCATGGTATCCTGGGTTCGAACCTGACCACTGCTTTTTATATTTTATGACTGTCTAGACAGGCTAGGAGGTGTGTCTGTGTAAAGGCAGTTTTGTTACAGCTTGCTCAACGTTGCCCGTCGGTTAGCTTGTTGGCACGGTGCGCAGCTCCGCACAAACGGGTTACGCTGGTTTACACCTCATTTGGCTGTCAGCACGCATATTACGCTCAGCTCAGCTAGGGGCACACAGTTTCAGCATGTTAAACCACTGCTCACCTTCAGGCACTCATTTTACACCTGTTAAACCATTGCTCACCTACGGGCAGATGCACTCACCTTGTTAAACTGTAGCTCAGCTATAGGCACATCTGGCATTTTTTATTATTTTGTTATCTCACATTTCTTCAAAATAAATGGCCTGTTTTATTACATTTTGCATAAAATAAAATTTTATATGTGTACATATATGTCAGGGACTTGTTTCTTGCTTATTTCACTAAAAATAAAAATTGATATTGTGGGGGCTCGAACCATGACTGCTTGCTTTTTAGCCTACCGCTATGCTATTGCTTTTTAGCTTACTTTGCATAGTTAGTTCTTATATGCTTTTCCACTTACTGCTAACTGTGGCTGAGCTACGGGCACGCCCGGGCAAACGAGCGCACTCATGGACAAACATCTTTACAATTTAAACAAAATATAACATGTTCATTTATATAATTTTATGTTCATAGTCTGTGGGGGCATGTGTTGTGTTGTGTTTATTCACATTTCCATGTACTCTGTCGTGGGGGTTTACTTTAGGCACTTTTACTCTTCTGGGGGCGTGTCCGCTTGCAGGGCTCGGCCTACGGACACGCCCCCTACTGTCTTCCACGGACCGTGTAAGCCTTAGGTGTGACTCAGCATGCCCTCATGCATATGCATGACATGCTGACGTCACACAGTTTAACTGCAGCCTCCGTGTAAGCCTTGTAACTCTTACACGGAGGCTTTGTGAATCCTGCCCTATATCTATTCCCCCTCCCCTTCTTCTTGGAAATTTCATTACAAAATATTTAAGAAATAACTGCAGGGTATTCTGCTAAAAATCACTTAAGACTGCAATTCTAGCCACCTTTCTTTCAGTGCAGTATATCTCTGAACTTGAACTCACAGTTTTAGCCACTTCAAGACATGGCATTCTACCTACAGCATGCCACAACTGAAAAAATATTTTTGTGGTGGAATATAAAGAATATTTATTTCTGACATAATGAGAACTTAGCACATATACATTTTGGGCATTATTTTGTTGCAGTCCTTTAAGTAGAGGAGACGTTGGAAAAATAAAAGTCCTTTGCAATGCTGTATTTACCAGTTATATGAAAGAGACTGCATGACATTTCAGTGAAGACAGTTTATATAAAAAATGCGGGACTCCTAATAAGATACTATACTATAACGCACATACTTTTGCAGTGGAATGTGCCTATTCTGATCGATTATACTGTCTTTGTGAAGGAATTTACAGAAGTATAATGATCAGGCTGCTCTTTGAAGGATGTTGTCCTCCATAATAGACTATATCAGTAATCATTCAGAAGTTGTTCTGCAACTATTTGTTTTAATGTATCACCTAACTCCCAAAATCATGCCCACATATATTCTGTGTATTTATAATACCTCTTTGAAAACAAAATGAAAAAGAGAAAATAAACACACAGTACTAAATTTCAAAGTGTTTCTGTTAGACACATAAACTGATCCCATCCACTCATCAAGATTTCTCTTGAAGAGGGCCAGTGAGGTGCTCTGCTTGACATGTATGGGAAGTCTATTCCAGAGCATGGGCAGTCTCTTGGTTATGAACCTGTCCCTCCAGCATATTCTGTTGAGTGTGGTAATGAGGTTGAGGTCTCTGGAGCGTGTGTTGCGGAGGGATTTGGATTTCTTTAGATGTAGCATTTCTAGCAGAGCTGTGTCAGACATGGCTTTGTAAGTAAAGCAGAGATCACCTCTTAGGAGATGATATGAGACAGAGAATAGCTGGAGTTTTTTGGGTCCATGCAGAACATGTGTTCAAGGCATAGAATCCTCTTTGTGAGGTACATTTGTGGCCTTTCCAGTTGTTGCATGTGTCTAGTGAGGTACATGCCAAATGGGGCATTATACTCAATGACTGGTCTAATGAGGGAAGAGTAGAGAGAGATGCTGACCTCGTTCTTCCTGGATGCAAAACCCTTGGTAATGACATGTGCCACATAGAAGAACTTTCTGACCACAGTGGCAATGTGGTTGTCGAACGAGAGGTTTCTGTCAACTTGTGTCCCCAGATCTCTTATAATGCCTTCAGTGTTCAGTGGGCTCACATCGATGTAGTAATTAGTAGGAATTGAGTTTTTCCCAAAGTGGATGATGACATTTTTTGGCATTAAGCTTAAGGCTATGCTTTCGACACCAGTCATTGGTCTCAGTAAGGCCTTTCTGTAGTATGTCTTCATCAGTTGGGGAATTAATAATGGCTACCAGCTTGCAGTCATCTGTGAACTTGGTCAGCCAGAGTTCCTCCATGTTGGCCTGGACTTCTGAGAAGTAGATGCCAAAGAGGAGAGGACCCAAGACCAATCCCTGTGGGACTCCACTTGTGACTGGTCAGCAGTCTGACTTGGACTCCACTACTTTCACACTCTGGGTTCTACCTGTGATTTGTAATTTGTAACCCACCTATAGATATAGGGGTTGATGCCTAGTTTGGTGAGTTTATCAATAACTCCTATGTGGGGAATAGTATCAAAGGCCTTGGCCAGATTGAGTTAGGCTGTATAAACTGCCTTGTCTTCATCCACTGCTCTGGTGACTGACTCAAAGAAGTCAACCAGGTTGAGCAGGCATGATCTACCTTTCACAAAACCAAATTACGTGGGATCTAGAGTTTGGAGATTCCCTATATCCTTGTTTATTAGGTCCATGATGATGTGCTCCATAACCTTACATATAAGACTCATCAGTCTAATGGGGTGATAATTCCAAGGGTCTGTAGTCACTTCCCCTTTATGGAGCGGGATGAGTGTAGCAATGTGCCATTCAGTAGGGAAAAATCCTGAGGTGAGGCTGTGATTGAACAGGGCACATAGATGTGGTGCCAATTCACTTTATGGTTCATGGAGAACACATCCAGGGATATTGTCAGGTCCCATGGAAGCTGTATTCTTGGCCATGAACAATGCAGCTTTAACCTGTGCTGCAGTAATGCTGGGTGCCTGGCATCTGATAGATTGTTTGAAATGTGGGATAAATAATGAGTGTGGTCATTTATTTCAAGTTCATGCTGTTTGACAGTTACACACACACACTTACACACACACGCACACACACACACACACACACACACACACACACACACACACACACACACACACACACACACACACACACACACACATACATACACACACATACATGCACACACACACACACACACACACACACACACACACACACACACAAACATGCACATACACACACAGATAGCCACTTATGGCAATCACTTCTCATGTATTTGCCAAAAATGGCAAAATAACAGCCACAGTAAGACATTTCCACCTGTTGCTATAAAACACCTTATTTCCTCACATAGCTTGCCATAACAATGAAATAAAGTGCATATAAGTGCATGGTCCTTTGTGCAGTTCCTACTATAAGCACTGTCTTCAGATCTATCTGGTTTCATGGCAGAAAAGTGACAAAAATGTTTGCAGTTAGTTTATTTTTAATTTGGAGCTTTCAGACACTATGATTTGTTTCCCCAGTCAAGCTACAACAATGATTGCACTATTGTGATCATTCTAACTGTCCTATGCTTTCATCTACCCATTACTCCTCCACCCCTCAAATAGGTAGCTACTTCTAGTGATCACCTGCGATCACCATAAGTGATAAAAAAATATCCATGACAATATATTTCATGTTGTAGCTGTGGGACTGAAAAAATGTTCCTCTCTTTAAAACTTAAATTGTACAGCATGACTTGAACTGCATTTGACATGCTACACCCACGATGTGAATGACACACAAAAGCAGAGACATATTTACTACTGTTCAGAAGCTGGTGTGCTACATGCAATATTAATTTCTAAGTGAGAAACAAGTCAAAAAATGTAATGCTGATCATAAATGGGATCAGAAAACATATTCCTACAAGCTGCAATATAAGCAGAATCAAAATAACGTTCAGCACTCAGGCTGAGGTACAGCAGCTTTTCATGTTTGGGATAATTCCTTCAGAAATACAATAATGGTACATCTTATGGATTAATTCCTTACTCTTAGGAGGGAAGTATTAAAAAGGGAATTAAAGTCAGATTGTACCTCATCCTCTCTTATGAAAGACAAAACTGCCAATTTCTTCACTGCTAGCTAAAATGATACAGGCCTTCTTTATAACGTGTTTAAACCCAATGTTTGGACTAACCTTCACTGACTTTGTCTAAAGTGAAACAGACACCCTTTGGATAATGTACCATTAATGTTTGCTTTAGTACTTTTAATTCCAGCCACTTCAAAATCACAAAGAAAGTATTTAACATTCACAGACAATTTTCATATGTGAACTACCTTGTTTGTGAGATCCCCTCCTTTTCCAATATGTTTTTGGAATATATCCATAACCAATAAATTATGCTTGCCATACACACAGAATTCTGCTGTAACATGGCACAGACACATTAGATGTCTATTAAGGAGAAGAATAGCAGATTTACTGTCATTGTCTGTCTTTGTAAGAGATTAGAATTGGGTAGACAAGTTACATTTACAGATGTCTGCTGGCTGTTCTCCATCACCCCAGAAATGCAAGTTGTTGGAGCGAATAGTTAGTTTGAACAATGACTACAGAAGAAGGCAGAGAATGATGTGAAAAGTTTCCTGAAGGCTGTTGCTTTGTTATTGAAAAGGTAATGAAGCTTGTGCTCCTGATGTATCACGTTATATTAAATATGTGATTCTGTCAAGGGTATAGTAGCTTAATCGCTATGTGGGTTATTTGACAGTTCAGCACAGCATTTTGTTTCAATATCTATTATGCTTGGTCACCTACTTTGATAAAATAGCACAGGATGATGATGCAGCACTTTAATTGTGAAGGAGTGTATGGTTGCAGATCATGTGGCAGTCTTCAGCAACAGCTTTTCTTTATTGTCCAATACACATGAGCATGGGCTTCAGGCATCACACGTTTTGCCTACCTCTAGTCTCATTAATGTTGTGATTCTCGATCTTACCATATTTTTAGATTATGAACTTGCAATGTTCTCCTCTCCACTTTCTGGG